>NC_067236.1:11097500-11697500 GCF_019924925.1 Ctenopharyngodon idella | reverse complement strand
CTTGGTTTTCAGTGTCAGATGGTTTTGTTCTGTTGTGAGATTTCAAAGATGGTCCGGTTTGTTCCTTTGTTCTTTTGCGAGATTTCTTGGTTTTATTCGGTTACAAGATTTAAAAGAGAGTTTGTTTTGTTTCGTTACAAGATTTCAATGATGGTCGGTTTTCTTCTGTTACGAGGATTCAATGACAGTCAATTTTGTTTTGTTATGAGATTTTAATGATAATCGGTTTTGTTCGTTTACAAAATCTCAATGACGGTTGGTTTTCAGTGTCAGTCGGTTTTGTAATGTTCTAAGATTTCAAAGATGGTCAGGTTTGTTCAGTTACAAGATTTCAGTGACTGTCATTTTGTTTTCTTTGTTCTTTTTCGAGATTTCAAAGACAGTTTTGTTTTGTTATGAGATTTCAATGATGGTCGGTTTTCGGTTACAAGATCTCAATCACGGTTGGTTTTCAGTGTCAGTTGGTTTTGTTCTGTTATAACATTTCAAAGACGGACGGGTTTGTTCGGTTACGAAATCTCAATGTTGGTTATTTTAATTCAGTTACAAGCTTTCAATGACATCTGTTTTATTCAGTTATGTGATTTAAAGACAGTCGTTTTTTTTTTTCATTACAAGATTTTGAAGACAGTTTTGTTTTGTTATGAGATTTTAATGATGGTCAGTTTTCGGTTATGAGATCTCATTGGCGGTTGCTTTTCAGTGTCAGTTGGTTTTGTTCTGTTATAAGATTTCAAAGATGGTCGGGTTTGTTTGGTTACGAGATCTCAATGACAGTTTGTTTTATTCAGTTACAAGCTTTCAATGACATTGGTTTTATTTGGTTACGAGATTTCAAAGATGGTTGGTTTTGTTTCTTTGCTCTTTTACAAGATTTCAAAGACAGTCGGTTTTGTTTCATTAAGAGATTTTAATGATGGTCGGTTTTGTTTGGTTACGAGATCTCAATGACGGTTGGTTTTCAGTGTCAGTCGATTTTTTTTTCTGTTATAAGATTTCCTAGATGGTCAGGTTTGTTCGGTTACGAGATTTTAATGATGGTCAGTTTTGTTTGATTACGAGATCTCAATGACAGTTAGTTTTATTCAGTTATGAGATTTCAATGACATCTGTTTTATGTGGTTACGAGATTTCAAAGACAGTCGGTTTTGTTTCGTTACGAGATTTCAATGACGGTTGGTTTTGTTTCTTTGTTCTTTTACGAGATTTCAAAGACAGTTGGTTTTTTTTGGTTACGAGATTTCAAAGACAGTTTTGTTTCGTTATGAGATTTTAATGATGGTCGGTTTTGTTCGGTTACGAGATCTCAATGACGGTTGGTTTTCAGTGTCAGTCGGTTTTGTTCTGTTGTGAGATTTCAAAGATGGTCGGGTTTGTTCATTTGTTTTTTTACGAGATTTCAATGACTGTCAGTTTTATTCAGTTACGAGATTTTAATGATGGTTGGTTTTATTCAGTTGTGAGATTTCAATGACGTCTGTTTTATTCGGTTACGAGATTTCAAAGAGAGTTTGTTTTCTTTCGTTACGAGATTTCAACGATGGACGGGTTTCTTCTGTTACGAGGATTCAATGACCGTCAGTGACCATATGAGATTTTAATGATAGTCAGTTTTGTTAGTTTACAAGATCTCTATGACGGTTGTTTTTCAGTGGCAGTTTGTTTTGTTGTGTTATAAGATTTCAAAGATGGTCGAGTTTGTTCGGTTACGAGATCTCAATGACGCTTGGTTTTCAGTGTCAGACGGTTTTGTGCTGTTGTGAGATTTCAAAGATGGTCCGGTTTGTTCCTTTATTCTTTTATGAGATTTCAATGACTGTCGGTTTTATTCAGTTATGACATTTTAATGATGGTTGGTTTTATTCAGTTATGAGATTTCAATTAAATCTGTTTTATACGGTTACGAGATTTCAAAGACAGTCCGTTTTGTTTCGTTATGAGATTTTAATGATGTTCGGTTTTGTTTGGTTACGAGAACTCAATGACTATTGGTTTTCGTTGTCAGTCGGTTTTGTTTCATTACAAGATTTTAATGATGGTCACTTTTGTTCAGCTACGAGAACTCAATGACGGTTGGTTGTCAGCGACAGTTGGTTTTGTTCTGTTATAAGATTTCAAAGATGGACGGGTTTGTTCGGTTATGAGATCTCAATTACTGTTAGTTTCATTCAGTTACAAGCTTTCAATGACATCTGTTTTATTCGGTTACAAGATGTCAAGGACAGTCGGTTTTGTTTCATTACGAGATTTCAATGACGGTTGGTTTTGTTTCTTTGTTCTTTTACAAGATTTCAAAGACAGTCTGTTTTGTTTCGTTATGAGATTTTAATGATGGTCAGGTTTTTTTCGGTTACGAGATCTCAGTGACGGTTGGTTTCATTCAGTTACAAGCTTTTAATGACATCTCTTCTATTCAGTTACGAGATTTCAAAGACAGTCGGTTTTGTTTCTTTTACGAGATTTCAATTACGGTTGGTTTTGTTTTTTTTGTTCTTTTACGACATTTCAAATACAGTTGGTTTTGTTTTGTTACGAGATTTTAATGATGGTCGGTTTTGTCCGATTACGAGATCTCAATGACGGTTAGTTTTCAGTGTCAGTCGGTTTTGTTCTGTGGTGAGATTTCAAAGATGGTCAGGTTTGTTCCATTATGAGATTTCAATGACAGTCGGTTTTACTCAGTTACCAGATTTTAATGACATCTGTTTTATTCGGTTTGTTTTATTGTTTGAGCAGCTGCAGTATCTGTCAGTGATGACAAAGTTTTCATTTTTGGACAAACTAACCCTTTTAAATAAAACTCAAATAGATTTCAAATCAGCTTCGCTACATGCTGGTACATACCAAACACATAGTGCGTTAGTTCAAGACATAAATCCTCTTTGCACAGACTCACAATGGTGCTGGTCATGGACAGCTGACCCTGCTGTGTGTTACTGAAAGAGAACAGAACACACACTACACACCATGTGTCTCTCTCGGCACGCCACCTCTCATCTCACTCCCTTCTGTCCATTCCCTCAATCCTTTCATCTCTCCTCTCACACCTAGATGTTTCCTTCGCTCGGCATTCCTCCACTCTCCACTCGGAGATTACTCTGCTCTCGCATATGCGAGCACCGGGAGGGGTTCTGCCTCTCTTCAACTCTCCCATCCTCTAATCTCCTTTCCCTTCCTCACATTCATCCTGCGTTTTCCACTTCCCTCCTCTCCCATCCTCCTGGTGCGAGAGACTTGGGCTAGTTGCAATGTGTCAGTGTTACCCAGCATGCCTTTGGCAGTACTGACAGTACTCACTTCGGCCAACAAACAGGAACAGGAAGGAATCCTGGGATGCAGCCAGACCGTCCACTCGGAGGGGGCACATCCGTCACATCCCGTGCACTTACCCCATGCTTGTTCCCTTCTGTCTGCCTCTATCTTTCTCTCTCTAATGTGGTTTTCACATAAAAGAGACACATGACTTTTTACTTTACTTTTTATCTGATCCCAGTTGGATTTTTAGATCAAAAAGAAAGTATCTTGTGATTGGGTGTGTGCCCCCGAAAGTGTGAGAGTGAGAGAAAATTGAAAATCCATGTTCATGTCTGAGAAAACAATAACAATATCAAGAGCTTACATGGTGTCTGGACATGTCTGACAGACGCACACAATGCCGCTCACTAAGAGCCAATATCACAGCCCCTGAGATTAACAGTCTCAACCGCAGGGAGAATATGTGTTGCGATCGATAGAAATATCATCTTCTGCAATCCTTTATTTCTTTCTTTGGTATGATTCAATTGGTCATTTCTACACCTTTTCAGCTCTTCTTTATCTTACCCCATTTGTCTGTAAGTATAGAGAAATTAGACAAAGAACAACATGAGAATCATCATGGGAGAAGAATCTCTCTGGTGAGTTTAATTTGTTTGTAATGAATTTCTCTGTTTTAAAGGCTTGTGTACTGACCATCTGACATTTACTCACACGCTCTCAAACTCATAGCCAAGTGAACCTTCATTCTGTGTTCAAAATGAAATATCAACCTAGCTCTTAGTGCATACTGTGCAGTACACACTGCCTGCTACTATTTATTTTTTTATTTTTTTTATTGTAAAACAGAATGCATTATGCAACTTTTCAAATGGCAGTATGTTACATTGTTGGCACATGACCTCATTATATGTATAGAAGTCATTTCTACTTATTTCTGAAATTGTCCTCAACTCTTGGTTGCCTTATCAAATAATAGATAAAAAGACATGAGAAAAACTGTGGCTGATATTGTTTCTGGTTCATTTGTCACATGTCATGTTGAGTGCATGCATTGTGGGACGCATTATGTAGGTCAATGTAAAAGATCATCTTGGTATGCTATGCATACAGAAAATGAGTGGTATTTGTTATTATATTATATTAATTTATAATAATAATAATCAAACACACTGGTTTGTAGTGCAAATAATTTACTGTTACTGCACTTATTCTCTATCTGCTAAGTCGGAATTCTGGCACATTCACAGGAAATAGTTTACTTCTGTGTTAAAAAAAATAAGGTGGATACTGAAATTATTGAAATGTGTTTCACTATATACTAAATACTGTGTATACATTGTTTACTCTTAAAGGTATTATTTCAGGATAAACCTTTGAAACAGAAGGCTTCCTTGTCACATGATATAATCATGTTGGATGTGAGTGACATTCAGTTGTCATGTTGGAAATAAATGGTTATTTTGCATTTCAGTTTTGTATGTCTAATGGAAGTCTGATCACTTAAAAAAAAATCAAAAAATGGATGTGAAAAATCAACTGTAATCTTGTCACTCTGGAAAAAGAAGGTCAAGTCGAGCACATTGCACTGTGGGACAGCGCATTAAACTGTGCTCTTCTGTAAACTGCACATTTTGACAACCTTACTGATGAGTCGCCCTCTGTTTAACCCCCTTTCCACTTTTGCCCTGCCTTTTTCTATTTATCTCTTTTGTTTTTCTCTCTCAGGTGGTTGTCATCTGTCCAAGTGCTGTTCTATTTCATCTCCAGACTGTTTAATGTGGCTATTAGGCCTAAAATCATGTTTTCACACAGTGATGCCATTTTTCTGAAGAGGTTATGTCTGGCCTTTTTAGCCATTACCATTTTTCTCTTTTTCACTATAACCCTCTTTCATACATACTAAACAAGGTTCAGTCTTAGCTCTTCATTTATAAAGGTTTACCCTACTGAAAAAAATTGTAAACTGGTCTAAAGTGGTTCTTAGTTGGTTTAGCTGGTTGGAAAGCTGGTCAAGTGACCAAAACCCCTCTAAAACCAGCAAACCAGACCAGCTAACATCAGTAAATGAGTTTAAGTTGTTTAAGCTGTTTTTTTTTTTTTTTTTTCTGCAGTGAAAGACACCGCTTTATTTTTTCCCAGGCTGAGGTTCTACAGATATGTGTTCGCTAAAATAAATCTCTAAGAATAATTAACCTCCAAGTTCAGAAGAATCAAGTTTTATCCTGTCTGACATTAGAGATGTATTTATTTTGAGCAGGGTTGTATGTTCAGGCTGGCATGAAGTAATGAATCTAGCATCGATGTGGCCTCTTAGCTGTGTAGGGAATCATGCCACCTGCTGTCTGTCCAATCTGGCCTCTCTTCTGCAGAAAGAACACATAAAAAAAACGATAAAGAGATTAAATAATAGGGGAAGGTAATCAAAGAATCACTCAAATCTAAAAATACAGAGAACATCATGATAGTCACTCTGACACAAAGCCTGGCTAAAATTAAAAAGACTGTTAATACGAATGTGAACTTTTCATTTCTGCTAAAAAAGAAAAAAAATATTGTGTATTTCAACCCATTTATTTTACGGGCAAATCTCCTCTTCTTTTGAGAGTGGCTTTTTCATACAGCAAGCTGTTCTTAAGCTCACAGTTCACCAAAATAAATGCCGGTTGAGGTTAAATCATTGGGAAAATTGCTCTCATAGCGGGAAGCGCTTTGCAAAATGTCATTTCCAGTCTATTTCAGAGGCGTATGCGTCACCATGCTTTTTCTTTCTTTGGCTCTCTCCCTCACTCTCACTCACTCACTCACATACCATCTTCCTTTCAGACTCTCTTTTACTTTTTCTACAAATGCTTAAGTTGTTGTTGTTTTTTGTTAGTGTGTGTTTTACATGTGTGTTGGTTTGTGGTTATTAGCATGCATGCACTTGTGTTGTCTTCATGGCCTCTGAATTGTGTATCTATCTCCTGTTGGCACACTGCTGCTGCTGGGTTGCCAGCACACAAACACATACACACACACACACACACACACACACACACACACACACACACACACAGAGGATGGGCATGAACATTAAGTCACTTGTTCCTCTTTCTTTGCAGAATAGATTACTGGGAATCATGACACTGAGTGGCTCTTTTTGGCTTGGCATCCCACTGAGAAGTAGTTCCGCCCAGGGTCACAATACACATCCATAGAGACCGAGCACACAGAGCCTTGTCTATAGCTCTGTTCAAAAACCTAGTGAGAAACCTTGCTGCATACTATCTGCATAGGCAGCTGCCTAATGTTCATGGAACCACATAAGTGATGGATGCTATACATATAGTAGGTAGCAATGTTGCTCTGTACATAAAGTTTGGTGTCGGCATGTTGCTAAGCTACAGCTTGATACTGTAATAAGCATAATAGGCAGAAATATTGGTTATACTTTTTTTAATTACACTGTTATTTAATATTGATTATTATTAATCTTATAATAATAATATTATTAAATATTTTAATATCTGTTTATTTATATTGTATCTTGCAATTTTATATTTTTCAATACTGAATGAAATAAATATATATAATGAAATATGTAAATACATATAAATATATCCATGATATACAAACACAAATCTAAACGCAATCTATTTTTACTCTTATATGTATTAGGGATGTAATGGTACACAAAAATGATGGTTTGGCTGGCCATCGCTCTGGCCACTTACTCTGCCTGCTCCGCCCCAGTCTCCAGTCTTTCCTCTTCTTCACAGACCTGGCCCTCCACTCCACCCCCTGGTCCGCCTCCCTCCTGTACTTCTCTGACCATATTAGGAGCGTCTGGAAGCTCCTTAGGAGGGGGGCTATGTCACGATCACCAGCTGGAGTGCCCTTGATTGCCACCAGAGGGCACTCCACCCCAGACTGTTGTCACTCCAAGGACTACATTACCCATAACTCATTGCCCGGTCTCATCATCCATAATTGTCTACAGCTGTTTCTCATTACCTTAACTCTGTGTACATAAGCCTGGTTTTCTCTCTCATTCTCTGCAAAGTCTTGTATGTGTCAATACTGCATTTAAGCGTTTCATTGATTATCTGGTCCCTGGTTTTGACCCTGTTGCCTGTTTTTCCACGATTTACCCTGTGTTCCTGCCCTGGTTTATGTTTGGATTGTTTGCCTGTGTTTTGACCTTTGCCAGTTTTTGGATTTTGATTGTGGATTACCCTTTCGATAAATAATGCGTTTGGATCCTCAACCTTCGCGTCTCTGAGCAGTTTATGATAGTAATGTATGTGAATATTATTATGTTTAAATCCACCATTTTGGATTTTTTGGCATTTTGGGATTGGCTTCTCTATGAAGGATGAAGTGTCTGATTTCATTCCCTCTGCATTCTGACAATTAAATTTAATGCTTATGAGCATCACATGGTTTCTCATTCCCCTCATGCTGCTGAGAGATCCACCCAGCCAGTCAACCTCAACAGAGGGTTCCTACTCATTTACAGAGGCAAACAAACTCTCCTGAGGAGAAAACTAGAGAGGGTGGCATTTATTTCCTTGAGACAAACTGCAAATAAAACCCACTCATTCATTTCAAAATGAGTGTAAAACCAGTTAAAACCAGCCATGTGTTGACTTGAGTTTCTGTAGCCTTCGGGCCTGGCTGGGCTTCATATTTTAGACTGGTTTCACTTGTCATGACTTAGAAAGGCATTTTGAAATGCATCACCCTCCATTATAAATGATGAAGTTGAATCTGAATAATGAATTGCAGTGCCTTTGCCATCTGCAATGACAGAGAGAGAGAGCAGAAAAAGGAAGTCTGAAATCTGTGGTTGGTGAAGTTGATGAAAGAGGAAAAAAACAGTGTGTGAAAAGCACAAAAGACCTCAATTTGAAGACCAGATGGGGACACATTTTCTTCCTCACACTGTTTTTCATGAGCACAATGGAAATTATATAAATGAGAACCAAACTAAATGAAGTGAAACTGAGCTGCAAAAAGTGCAAGACACCTGCACACCTTTCTTCTTCTTCCCTCAGTGGGAGTAATAACTCTCAGGAAGTATTTTGACAATATTTTGGTGTATTGCTTGAGTGTATGGATTTTAAGTTTTATACCCTTTTCTACATACTATTACATTGCAGGTGTGGCCAAAAAAAGAAAGTGAACTTCTCTTTACACGTTGTTATACAGTAGGCAGCACTACATTTGTTCTACAACTTGTTCTCTGGGTATGTATGGCGTAAACTCAATGCACTGTACCGGACTTTTTTATATCAATGGAAAAATAAAAATGTGTCCTGCAAAAGAAACCTGTTTTGGTTGTGCTTCGGCTCTGCTCTGAATATAACTGCATTTAGATATATGTTTTCAACCCATGACCATGGTGTTGCTGAGATATTTGTATATCATGTGCTCATTCTAGTGTTTCTAATTCAATGGGACAGTCTCAATCTGTGCTGACACATCGATTATGCAGCAGAATATTGATTGAGCCACAGCCAAACCAATGCAGATCCCCCTATGTATCCATATTTGGTCACATAGTTGAGTCTCTGCTTAAAACAAAACAGTAAATCTGCACCGATTTGAATTATCGACCATGTTTTTGTACTTTTACACAGGAGGTTTAGATTCAATGTACACAGCTAGTTGTACTTTTTAATTTGTTTTTACAATACATCTGCCAGAGGTGTAATTTCATCCACATGCTAGTTCCACTCTTTGGTTTTACATGTCTCTCTTTCCTTGTGTATCTGTTATTGGGTTTGTACTCTTATTTTAGCACAGGAAATCAGATCCATGTGGTTGACTCAGTAAGGCATTTTAAGACTGAATTATAGAACTGCAGACCCGCAAGTCTTTTAAAATCCTGGTACTATAGTTTCTACTGTTTAACTGAGGAATCTCACATCCATTTAACAAACACACAGACCTTTTAACTGGGTCTGCAGTGATCTTGGGATTCAGTGTTTGCTCACACGTATACTTGATCAGTGTTGGGGAAGAAACTTTGTAACCGTATCTTCTAACACTGTGTCCACACCGGACACGAGCGAGACAATAGAACCCATTATAAGCAGCAGGAGCGCGGGAAGATTCACTACATTTGAATTTGAAGAATTTGAACAAACAATATCACATTTGAATAAACAATATTGAGTCTATAAAACACATAAAACCCCACGAAGCACAACAAGTGCAACGGTGAGAACATTCGTTTAAACAGCATACACACTGTGATGTTTGACTGCACATCACATTTTTGACATTATTGATACTGCTTGCAATCATAATGCAGCAGACTGGTCTATGGGACATAAATCAGGCCTATAAATAAAAATAAACACACACAAAAAAAAACGCAGCACCCCTACTTCCCTCGCCAATGATAATTAGTGATGCTGTCTACACTGGATGTGGCGCAACACAACAAATTCCCAACAGTAAACAGATGCCCTGTTCTATTTCTGACCTACTTCAAGTGCTTGCACTTTTGACATGAAGAACAAATTGATTTGCAACGCCATCCAGTGTATAGACAGACTAAAGCTGTTACGGCATAACATGACAACTGTCGCGTCAGGTGTAGAAACGGTGTATATCTACTCATTTTAATGTAGTTCAGCTAATCAAGCTACTCTTAAAAAAAGTAGGTGGCTCTAAAACCACAAGGGTTTTTTAATAAATTAATTTTGACATAATCGTGATTAGGTTGCAATATAAAACTTAAGATAAATGCAAGTTAAATACAATTACACCTAGTAAACATAACCGCTGATGAATAGCAGTGTTTATTTTGCTATGAAAGAGATGCCAAATGCCTTACAGAGACTCTCAAATTGATGAATCATTCATTTTTAAAGTGATTTGCTAAAAAGAATGCCAAATGCCTTAGATGGGACTCTAGACTTGAACTGATGAATTGTTTATTTTTGAAGAGATTTGCTTAAAAGAATAAAACTTTTCGATGCAGAATTTTAAGGCCCTTTTGAATTAAGACAGACCAGATGTCATAATGGTCTTCTCTTCTCCTCTTAAGTGTCAATAAGAGCTCAGAGGTCAAAGGTTGTGCAGGTTAACAGGGTGTATTTTTCCTTAATGCAGAGCTGCAAAGCTTTCACATCAGAAGAGGTCCTTTAACCGGTCACTAACATTAGAGAGGAGACACTAGGTGTGTATGTGTGTGTGAAATAAGTGTCCTCTCCAACCCTACACAGACAGACGTCTCTATTCTTCAGTCTCTGTGCTCCTCAATGCTGTGTGAGGAATTCAGATATGAGCCGAGAGATGGGAAAAACTGAAATATGCTTTGAGCTTGTGTGTGTGTGTGTGTGTATGTCTGCGTCTGTTTTCACATGTAGGTGCGCAGGGTCCAAATGTAATATCTGCCAAATATGTAAATGTGTAAAAATTGGCTTTGGTGAGAAACTAAATGCTATTTGGCTGGTAATTTTATTGGGAACTGCAACATAACACATGGATTAATTCATAAGACAGGACAGTTGAGTGTGTATATTAAATTACTTTGTTTATTTGTTTTATTTTTAATTTATGATAGTACTTTTTTTTTTTTTTTATTAAAGAATAGTGCACATTTTAAAAAAAAAATAATAATAATAATTTGGCTTTTTTCGATATTGGTTAATATTAATATATTTTAACACTGCTATTCATCAGTCATTGTTTATTTTTTTATGAAAGAATAATATACAGAAAGAATAATGTAAAGAAATTATGAACTTTTTTTTAAATCATGGCTGGTGAGAAAGTCTAATCATTCAATTTATTCGGCACTGTCATTCATTTTATGTCTGATGTAGAGAATTAAAGTCTATCATTTGAATCAAGAATCTTCCATGTCTTCAATCTGCATTTTACTGAGCACAGCAGGATTGATTCTATAAAAGCCTACTTTAGTATGTTCAAAAATATGATATACATATCCACTCGCACACAAATAAATGCATGGAACTGCTTAATCAAATATAAACATTTGAACAAAAACCTCCATATTTCATCTCTTTGCTATATTCACAGGAAGGCCCAGATTACTTTTCTGTTTCATGAGTTCGCCTGCCTATTCAGTCTTAATGGGTAATGGTAAACAAACTTGGCTTGCTGTCCTTGAAGGAGACTCAAACCCGAGGCTCGGCTCAAGCTCTGAGTTAATTCCCCCATATAACAGTACTGTGCAGAGGGAGAATAAGAGAAATAGAGGAGGAGATGGGGAGGAGGAGGGATGCTGGAAGAATTGTTGCTGGGATGTCGCAGTGACTGCTGCTTATATACGCTTGTAGTGATGATTGACAGGACTGAATGTCTATGCTCCTCCTGAACCTACATTTGGAACTACATTTCATGTTTTCTGTTTCATGTTCACACACACACACACACACACACACACACACACACACGCACACACACACACACACACACACACACACAGGTTTGTTTTGCTATCTTAGTGAGGACATTGCATAGACTTCAATTGATTTTATATCAGGTCAGTGATATTTTCTATCACCTAACCCAACCCCTACTCCTAAACCTACCCATCCCTGAAACATATGCACATCATTAGATTTAAATAAAAACCTCTTTTGGCTGAGATAAATCTAGTGAGGACCAGTCAATGTCCTCACTAGTGGGTTGTGAAGTATTTTACAATATAAGTGAGGACATTTGGTCCTCACAAGTATAGTCAAAACAAGTACACACACACACACACACGCGCACACACACACCTTAGTTGTTTCTCTCTGTGGTCCCCCTGACAACAGATCCAGCACCCTAGACCAGATGCTTCACAATTACCCACAGTTCCCCTGGAATTGTTCCTGCCTCATTGAGTCTTCAGCCAAAGTCAGGCAGCTGCAACTCATCAAAACACACACACGCACATACACACACATATACTACAGGGCACAGACTGATGTGACCCCCAGCCCCACCCCATCTGTTATGGCCAAGATGATGTCACCTCTTTCCCAACAGGTTAGACACACCTAAAAGCTTTACTTCATAACCTTCAAGGGTTAGTTCACCCAAAAATGAAAATTCTGTGATCATTTATTCACCCTCATGTCATTCCATGTCGGTTTAGTCCAAATTTCTGAAGAGACACGATCGCTTTATATGGTGAACAACAGATTTAGATTTAGGCTCATATTCATATATAAACATTGATCAATACACATGGTAAATGGAAGCTCAAGAATGGTTGTCTTGACGTGCAAGAACCAATAAGATTTATTCTCGTGTGTTATGGTGCGTTCACACCAGATGCGAATGAAGCGTTAAGCGTGAGTGATTTACATGTTAAGTCAATGCAAAGACGCGAATAGACATGAGGTGGCGCGAATAGAGCATTTCTGGCGTTTGACGCGCATTGAAAAATCTGAACTTTGGCGAAAATTTGTGCCACGTTAACCAATCAGGAGCTTGCTCTAGTAGTGACGACGTAGAGTGAGGAGGCAGAAATCCGAAACAACATGGAGGACAAATCATCCTCGCTGTACGATACATCTTTGTACTTTAGAAACAGGAATAAAAAGGATTTTGCTTGGAAGAAAGTGAGTGAGGAGGTCAGACAATCTGGTAAGTTGTAAAAAACGCTCTTTACTCAATTTGAGCTACACATATTGAGACTACAAGCTAGCTAAAGCCGGCAAATTGAGCTTATTCGCCGTATTTTACAACTACTTTCTCGCTGACGAGTTGATGTGTTTATTTAGAGGAAGTGTGCAGAAATGAGACGAGCCACCTGGCAGAAGCCCCTCTCATGACACGAATTCGCGTCTGTTGTGAAGTGAATTTCCCACGCGAATGAAGCGAGTAAACTCAAAATGTTCAAGCGTCCAGCTACGCGCGAATAGCGCGATTTATTCACGCAAGTCGCGTCTGGTGTGAACGCCCCTTTACGCAGCACGTTTGACCTTCCGCAAGAACCAATGAGATTTGTTCTTGTGCGTCAAGCAAGTAAGGTTGAGCTTCTGTTTATGTTCGCTGATCAATGTTTATATTAAATTCATTCTGTTCATCATATAAAGAGTTTGTGTCTCTTCAGAAAATTTGGACTAAACTGCACAATTCATATGGATTAGTTTTACAGTCTCGAACATTTTGAAGCGAAAGTGGTAGTTGCATGGACTGTCAATGGAGGGACAGAAATCTCTCAGATTTCATTTAAAATATCTTCATTTCTGTTTCAAAAATGAATTAAAGTCTTACTATTTTGGGAAAACTAACCCTTTCATTCATCAAAACTGTATTTTTTATGGGCTTAAAGGCAAATATTAGCCCAACACTTGATCCATGCAAAAAAAAAAAAATTGTGGTGACTGGATAAATCACACTTTAGTCAGTTAAACATTGGAGAAAGAATGGACGAATGAAAGAAAGAGAGTATTGTGTTCTGTCAATGTTATTTTAGGGATACAGTTGTAGAAGTCAGAGATCTGAGATTTACTGCAACAAAAGTGTCTTCATTCTAGTCCAACTAAAAAGGGCAAGTGGCCAACTAAATACACAAAACCTGACAGCTGGTATGATGATAGAGAAAGAGAGAGAGTAGAATAAAGGGAATGTGATAGAGGCAGGAAAAGGACTGAGGTAGCTTAATTAAATACTCAATAACGAAGGAGTGAGGGATGGTGGAGGAGAGAAGGAAAGAAGTAGACAAAATGTTCTCCTCAGAAAGGCCTTGGACTTCAGCTAAATGTTTTCAGTAATAGTTTTGTTCCTTGGAGCATTGTAAATTTTAATGAATGATAAAAAACCAATTATCAGTAGTCACATTTTAATACATGAACCAGCCATCTGACCTTTTCATAGGGAGCCAAGAAAATGGCCCTCCAGCAAAATATTTTTTTCCCCTTCTGTCTTTGCTTCTCATTTAAAATAAATGTATTTTTAAAAGACTCTCTTTACCATTTCTCAGGCATATTTTACAGACACATTTTACAGATTTTGTATCATACCTGAGTATGAGTGAAGTCAATTTAAAACAAAATTTTAACCTGTTTACATTTTTTAGTTCTTTAATTTTAAATTCAATTAAACACACTTGTCATTTTTATTCTGTAGTGAGAACAGTATTCGGATCTCATTTGTATTGTTTTCTTATTTATACTTTAGAATTTTATAAATTATAATGATTTTAAGTGATATATCTAATCATTTACAATAATTGTAATGTAATAATAATTATACAATTTTATATATTTATTAAATTTTATATGCATTTTAATATTTTGATGCTTTAAATTCTTAAATGTTTCATTGGAAAAACTACTTTTTGTGGTTTTGCAAGGCAGGTTTTTTCATTGACCTTGCTATAGATCTTGCCACACTCCCTACATTATATTCAACCATGTACACAAGTTTATTTTCATCCATCCAGTAACTTCATTGTGACTGATATGGCTGAGTGCTATTGCTGTTTGCACTTTAAATCAGCATGTGGAAACTAGAATTTCCTCACTACACAAAGAGTGTAAGATTCAGTGTCTCCATGAAATTGAGTCTCTCTCCTTCTCTCTCTTTCTCTCTTCCTTCTCTCGCCAACTCTTTCTTAACTCTTAGAATCTTTCAGTTATATATTTGTCCTTGAAGTTTTACATAGTTTCATCTATTTAACATGAAGGCCACATCTTTGCTCTACCATGCAGCTTTTTCCAGTTTCTCAAAGGATTACTGAGATTTGAAACATGCTGGAATTGCTTCAGGTGTGGCACTATTCTGCTCAGTTTCAGTGAGACAAAAAAGAAGTGAGACAGGTGAAATGATTTAGAAGACAGACAGGTTTGAAAAGAATCACTTGAAGTACGGATTCTGAAGGACAATCTTGTTCTTATCTGGGAACAAGTGAACAAAACAGAAAAGCTTCATAAATCCTTTTGCTTTTGTTGAGAAATACCATTTTATATTTATTGTATCAAGACATACAGACACACAGAGAAAGAGTATTGTTTGTGGCAATGGATAAATCCTGTTGCATGAGCTTCTAACCATCTAAAATGTGATGGTAGTGTGAGACTGAGAATTCTGTAACTTATTGCTATATGTCAGCACAATTACCCACAGTCCTGTGAAAACCGGAAAAACAAAAGACTCCAACATTCCCATAAAAAAGTCTAGATTATTCAGATAAATGTCTTATTAAAAGCCAAGGAGATAAGCATGCTGCCTGCCAAATATGGCAACTTCCTGTCCATCTCCTAATGAGCTGTCATAAAGATGACTGATTGCACTGGGAACAATGAAATCTTTCATATCTGAGCTGAGAGGTCTTTTGTTCAACCCCAGTTGCATTTGGGAGACCTCCCGAACGACAGCCTTTTGTCAGCGTAAAAGAGGAAGGCCTGATTAGACACGCCAGGGATGTGAAATTTCTCTAATGAAAGGACTATTGTAGGATATTGTCTCAATACAACAGCAGGGCGGATATTGCAGTCGTTTTTCTCACAAAAGCTCAATGGCTAAAGTCAGGCCAGAACCTTTTATCAATGTGCAAAATATTCCAGTTCAATAATGACAAGACCCCATTCACTCTGTGATGTGACATATTGGACAAGCACCCCAGAACAGCAACTGATATCTATTTCTGCAAATAAACGTCTGATATTATTGGGTTGGTGATGTATCTGCTGATAATTTTAAAGTTTAAAGTGTTTGCCTTAAGGGGCTACATCATTTTCTCACATGGGTCATTCTTAAAATGTTATAAACAAGTCCCTTAAATAGTCAAGATACTCAACATAAAGGGCATAATACTATATCTACCAGTTTAGTATAACATGAAATAAAAAAATGCTTTGGACTTTTTTTTTATTTGTTTGAATTTGGAAAGTGCCTGAAAATTTACCCTGTCCTCTTAATTTGTTACACTGCGTCTGTGACATTTATACTTATTTAATCATTTTTGGAGGGTTATGTAATTAACAGTATAAATCATTTTTTAAATGTTAAACTTCAAAGAAAATCTTTTTTTTTTTTTTTTTTTTGAGAATGGCCCACATGGGTTTCTTAGACTCAGGTCCAGCTTATCCTGGTCTAAATGACACTTATTTAAAGTGTTTTAAAATTCCTAGTCTAGTTTAGCTAAGTGGCTGGGACTCTAAACATCTGCTGTTGTTTTTTCTTTTCAGCTCATTCAAAAACCAGCTTCCACATTTATATCAGACACACACACATACACACCACATACACACACACCTCATAACATCTTTGATCCCTTCTAAACCTCGGCCGTGTCCAACAGTGTATGAGTAAGAAACTAAAAATGACTAATGACTCTTATACCGTCTGTTGCCTGCTGGATCGAGGCAGGAATTATTGGCGCGGGAGGAAGCGAGGTGAGGCAGGGAAAGGCTTTATCCTTGAGAAAGCGCGTTCTCTGACATTGGCAGCATCTTGCTGTTGGTGCAGCTTTAGGGCACTTTTACGTTGGCCATAAAATATGACTTTGTCTGAGCCCCATTTGTTTTGCAATCGTTTCCCCGTGAGGGAGGTGAGGCTAAACTATGGTGATATAGTGACTCCTGCACCCCAGAACTCTACTTTATGGAGCCATTAAGAAGTCCCAACCTACCACAATTTCTTAAAGTGCTCAATAACTTTGTATGCTGACTGTGTCGTTCTGTTGAAGTTGTAGCTTTTAAAGTTTTGAGGATGACATTTTGCCAATATATAATGAAAATGAAGGCCGGTGTGTGCACACACAAACACCAACAGAGAATACAAAATGGGAGGAGATGGCACCTGTCACCTCACATTACACAGCAAAGGTAGACATTTGATTTAGAAGGTTGACTGCATCCCATAAATTCAGGTCTTCCTCGTGTTTTTTTCTTTCTCTTTCTCTGCTCTGAAAATGATGGATGGGAAGACATTTAGATGATCAACCAGGGAGCCATATTTGATAACCAAGAAATTGTGGCTACCTAATCAGTGAACTTTATCATTTCATTGAAGTTAATCTGTTGCAAGTATACTGAACTGATTTGTGATAAAAATTAAAAGTGTAGTTTCAAATAATTTCTATTGAGTTAGCTAAAAACAACAGCATTGCATGAAATGAGCACATTGTGGCAGATTAACCAACAGTAACACTGATCACCGTAATGGTGACACAACCCCTTGAAATGTTCTTGAAATCTACCTAACTGTACATGTGGCCAAAAACAATACCATGAAAGAGGTATTGTTCGATCTCTAAAAGAAACCAGTTGTTTAATTTTCAGTCTGTTCTCAAAATGTTTGTGCCTCTGTGACCTGCCCATTGACTCAGTTCAATTTCAGTTTGTGTCTGAAGGGAAAGCAATTTTGGCTTATAATAAAGGCTTTGACAGAAAAAAAGAACAAGAAAGAATGTGAGTTAACACGCTGGGGGTAAAAATACAACACCAGAAAATCTGAATTATGTCAGCAACACACTCATAAACTCAGATAATGTTAATGAATTCATTCTAAACATGGCTCTAAACGATTCCAGATTGAATAAAGGATATGTTCAGTCTGAAACTGACGTCAGAGAGCTTATCTCTCTTATTTGTGTGGAAAAACATTCATGACTGAGTCTTGCATCATTGTATTATTCCTGATAATGTCATAGTCTTGTTTCATACAGCACAGAGTAATTGATTTTGATTAACGATTGATTTGATTGATTAGCGGTTGTTTACAGCAGTTTGTACAGTGGAGGGCTGTCTGGGTATTGCAGGGACCGCAGAGGGTTTTGAGAGAATAAGCTGGCACCTAAGTACAGCTGCTTTGTTCTGCTGGATTTGTGTGGCAACACCAGCAGTAGAAATCACAAGTAGAAGGGAAAAAAAATGCTCCCATCCCACTGGCAGCCGCCCAGTCTAGGAAGGTATTGTCTTCCGTAATTGTTCCGGAAAAAGAGAGCGCCAAGACAATGAAGCTAACAAGCTGTCTGTGGAATCCTTAATTTAAGAGCCTAGTGATAAAAACAGATTTCAATTTCGGTTCCTTCCCTCCCTCTCTCCCTCCTCCATATTCTCTCGCTGTCTCTGCAGCAGTGTAATATATGCAGTGAGAAGGTCATGGTGTTGTGATTCCAGTGTGAGATGAATGCAGTGGAAAACACACTCGCTCAAACACACAAACACACAATGTCATACAAATGCAATGGCCTGCAGCCCAATGATGACAACACAAAATCATCCAGCAGCTTCATTAAATGAAATGGCCTCCTTATGTCACAATTCCCAGGGAAGAGAACATTTACGGTTTCTGATAGCTTCTTGGTCAACCCAGCTGTATTTTATGTAGCGCAGCATCAGTACAGCTTTAATAAACCTGAAAACATTTACGTTTGGTGATTTATATAAAGAATTCTAATGTAATTATGGATCGGTTGTCTTAGTGGATCTCGCACTTGCATTCTTCCACCGATGCGGATGGAACACTGTATTAAAATACTTTGATCGAGTTTCCTGCACCACTTATTCAGTGTTAGCAGATGGAAAACCATTTAGTTTGGTGAAACAGAATAATCTGATTCTGGAGCGAATCTGATGACGTGGAGCTTTTTATTAAATTATATACACAGCACAACTAGTGTAGTTTAATTTCTGAACAAATTACTAACGTACTAATTAATGAGTAATTTCCTTTTAGTGAATTAAAACAAAACTGTTCTGCTAGTTTAGTCTGATTCCTGAATGAATGATTCTTTTTTGTGAATCAAGCACATACAGCTACTAACGATGAGACTAAAATCAGTGAACCTACTGACTTTTTGTTCATTATCATTACTATTTTAAATAATAAAAGTAAAAAAAAAAAGATAAATAATAAAAATGTGTTACCTGATGTTTTATATTGTTTTATATGTATTAGGAACTTAAAGAATCAGTAATAAAACTGTGAGTAAACCAGAATCGTTAAATTATTTACAATTCCCATTCCTCGATGTAATACACAAGGTATTTCACAACAATTTGGTCAGCACTGTATGAACGTGTCTTTAGCTCAGCATCAGTAAACCCCTTTTTTAGCTAAAATTCAGACCTGCAACATTTAGACCCAAAATCTTCAACTAGCAACATGTAAAGACTGACCATAAGGAGAAATGTTACATCACTGTTATAGGTCATTAGAGCTGACATTTCCAGAGTGTGATCATCTTTTCCTGGCCGCGGGTCCAGCTGGAATACACTAATGATTACAGCAGAGGCCTGCGAGGTTTGCAGATGGATCAGAAATGAATATGTATCTCCACATTTGCACACACAGCTTAAAACTCCCATTAGAGAAAGAATGTGAGAGCACGTACACATAAGCTCTGCTGGCCTCTTAAGTAGAAAGAAATGTGAACTAGTGATAAGGCTAAATCCAAGAGGGCCGAGGATTAACTAAGGATGTGAGTCTTTGTTTAACCCATGACCTCTGAGATCATTTAGTCATCCAGGATTCACACTGGCTGGTTTAAAGGTTGTGACCTTATACAGATTTTCCAAAGACATTGATGACTATGTCAAAGGTCACATGGTCACTATGCTGTGGAGTATTTTAGTGAAATTACTAGAAATATTGGGGCTTATATTACAAATTTTAGCATAAAATTGTTTTTAAAAATTCTGAATTTTGCTTTAGGCACTTAGCAACAAGTAAACTACATTCTATTCTTCTTTCTGTCAGAGAAATGATCAGTATCAATTAATTTTGCATGGACAGAAATTTTGATAAATTCTTCCGATTTCTATGGAGCCACGCACATGACATGCAAGAAAAAAGTAAATTGTGCGCACGATTTACAATTTTGTTCCTTCGAGTTGCTCAATTGTGCAGACGATTTACTATTTCGCTCCCTCGATTTGCTTAATCATGCACACGATTAACTAATTTGTTCCCTCGATTTATAAACCATGCACACGATTGAGAAAATCAAAGGAACAAATTAGTAAATAATGCGCACAATTTACTAATTTTTTCCCTCGATTTATAAATCGTGCGCACGATTTACTAATTCATTCCCTCGTTCCCTCGGGGCTCCGTAGATTTATTTTGTCTGTACTGTTCAAGTTTGACAAGATTGATTTAGATCTATTTTGTCCCATTTACCTCACATAAAAACTAAATGTTACATGTCATTCAAGTGAATTCTTCTTTAGAAAGTGGTTCTTAGCCAGAATAAGCTACACTGTCAGAAAAAAGTGTCAGAAAAAAGTACGGTGCTTGTCACTGGGGCAGTACCCTAAGGTACAAAGGTAAAAAGGTACTAATATGTACCTTTAAGGTACAAATATGCACTTTTAAAGTACTAATATGTACCTTTAAGGTACTAATATGCACCATTTAGGGGTAAGTAAGGTACAAAGATGTACCTTTTCACTTTTGTACCTTAGGTTACTGCCCCAGTGACAAGCACCGTACCTTTTTTTCTGACAGTGAACGTGGATGACACTTAAATATTTGTCTCTTTGAGACTAGATTATCCACGACCTGCAACAAAATGTATGCTGCTTTTCTTTTTAGGTGGTTTAGTAGTTTTCTCCCACGATTGACGTAATTATCATAAAGGAAACAGATGTACTTTTTTTATCTTTAGCTGAGCTGTGCCATCACTTAAACTGCACACTTGACACTATTTTCAAAACAAAAGCTGCTTTGCTTGTCATATATTTGTTACTATTGTTTTCCTGTCAGTGTCCATCATTAACTGGAAGTGTTTTTTATAAATGAAAGTTAAAATGATGAGGAACCACATAATAGGCTGGCACATAGAAAAAGGCTGTTGAAACAAGCAGTTGTTAATTAATATAGCCTATTCATGCATTCCACTTTCTACAGGCTGGGAATGTTCACTAGCTCAAGAGGCCATTCACACGTAGAGTTTACCCTGAACCCTCACATGCAATTAGCTATCCTTCCTATCCTAATTACTGCCATTCATTCCTTATCAATAAGAGTCACTGGTAAGCAACTACTCACAACACAAACACCCACATGGAGAAACACACTTCCACATACTCACAGTGCAGGTGCAGGAGAGATACAAATTAACACACTGTCACAGCTCATCAAAGCCCACAACAGACAGCAAATGTTATTTAAACCAAACACTCAAGAAACAGTGAGAAAATCTCCTTCTCATTAGGATCCATTATCTGCTTTCCTGCCTGGATTGTTTTGATCAGAGCATGTGTATAAGAAAGAATTTGAGCATCCTAATTAGGTCATCATGTGGCATCCCTCTCAAATCATGTATGAGCTTTAAGTTAAATCTGGTATTTTAATCACTTTATGAGCATTTTATTTACATCATGATTCCTTGCTTTTCTCTCCTCCACTTCAAGCCCAGAAACCCCACCGTCTCCCATGGCAACGGCTAATGAAGGTCTGTCACAGCAGTGGTGTCACCGCCCGCTGCCTGTCACTACTATCGCCATGGCGATCGGTTCGCCCCATCCTCCGCAGCCACCAATCAGGTGAAGTGGAGCGCTGATCGATTGGGCCGTGCCTCGGGCTGACGTTTCCCACTGCTCTCCGAGACAAATGAGAGGGACAGACAGAGCAGTCAAATAAAACAACAGCGCTTTTAGTGGTACATCCAGAATATCTGCGTCACATGATTTATGTGAGGCTAGATTAGTTCAATCAAGATAAAGTGGATTATTTGTCAGCGCGAGCCCCAACCAGACGCGTGTTAAGTCATAATTGCTGGAACTTTTAATGTATGGCCCATGTCATTCTGAATGAAGGTCATTGAGGTTACAGTCTGAATGAGGGTCTGTGAGAACAGATTCTGAAAGGTATCAATATGAATGCAAGTCTGTGAAGTAACAGTCTGTGTGAGGTACCGGCCTGTGAGTGCTTTGTCTCAAATCTACTAAAGGCTGACCCACACTAAAAGATTTTTAAAATCTTATCAGATTTTCAAAATGTGAGAGACAACAATCTAATGATGGGCGATTTCGAAACACTGCTTCATGAAGCTTCAAAACCTTTACAAATCTTTTGTTTCGAAATCAGTGGTTCGGAGCGTGTATCAAACTGCCAAAGTCATGGGATTTCTGTAAACAAGGCTTTGTTACATCATTACTGTTTTGAAACTTTTCGAAATTTCAATGGTTCACCGCTGGTGGGCGATCTCTGTGAACCCATGAATCATGTGGATTCACTGAGATCGCCCCCTAGAGGCAAACCATTGAACAGGTGTCTATGGGTTTTACCTGATCTCTGATCAGTTTTATAAATTTGTAGATGTTTTAATTAGACATTAGTATAATTAAAAGAAACAACAGTACCATAGTTAATTGTCTCTTATTGGCCTGTTTAGCTAAGCCATCCATAAAATAAAGCAAAATAGCCCTGAAACTTGATAAAAGAACACATATTATACCGACACTTGATATTTAATCTTATTATGTTTAGTTAATGGCATTTGATAGATTTTACTTTCAATAAACTATTTGCAATGTGTTTGTAAAAGGTGTTTTTATCCATGTTTGGACAGAGTTTTTGTTACTTGCCACAGCAGGGGTCACCAGCGTGTGGAGTTTTGAACGCCTTGAAACAGTGAATCATTGCTTCAGTTGAATCGAAGCTTTGAAAAGGTTTGGATTCATCCAACATCCAACATTTTGAATATTTACGATTTGAGACTGGTGCAGCCCTTATGTTCTTTCAAGCAGATTCAATCACTCTTAACACACCTCACACCACAGGATAATCTGATAAAATAATCTGTAGAACCATCAAGATAATCTGGACTTTACCTAGGATTGTCGGAAGGGGAGAATTGGGCCTAAAATCAGCCTGATTATCTTTTAGTGTGGGTGCCTTAAGAGCGTTTTTAGGTATCATAATTGTGCTCCTGATGTGAAAGTGTCTCAAATAGTAGGCAGTATAGTGGCTCTAAAAAGTAGTCATCTTAAAATTAAGACAAAAAAAAATGTTTAAATGAATTGCGGTTTTCAAATTTAGTGAAATATGCCCATAATGTGATGTTATAAAACAGATAGTTTTGACTCTGAATTCTGACGTTGAATTCACTGTATAGCCTAGTTTATAAATGTAAGTTGTGAAATAAAAATAATTCTTAAATAAGAATTTATGATTGCACCACATTGTCATATGTGCTCCATTTTTCATGTGTGCTCATTACATTAATGTGTTTTATTCATTCATTTGCATTGCCAGCTATGGTAATGTCAGAATCAGTAAGTGATGCTATTTACACAGCGTAACAAAAGCTATTAATGAAGTTGCTGTCAACAAAGGGTGTCTAAAGTAGAGTAAATTAGTTACTGATGAGGTTCTAATTCAGTTAAGATGCTGCAAGTACACAGCTAACTATATAAGCGGAAAACAGATAGTCACCTATATATAGGCATATAGGTTTTGAGAGAAAGTGTGGGATGTTAGATTGCATGAGGGTGTTTGAGGTATCATTATGTATTTTAGTGTGTCACAACATCTCACAGAACAATCATATCAGGAGAAAACATCTGCCAAGGTGGCAAGTAAATAAAATAAGATTTTACTGAATAAAGTAATAATAAAGTAAGATGTCTCTAAAAGAAATCACTTTGTGCAGTGTTGATGACACATGTTCATAAGACTAAAGTTTCACCCTGAATAATGATGTTGTCACATGGATTGTAGCATTAGATACAGATCTCTAACATTCTTTAGTCAACGCCATTATCCTCTACAGAAATCCATATTTTACGCTTTTGAAGGTACAGCTATTGATGTGCTACAGTCTCTCCTGTTCTTTATAATACTTGCATTTGCAGCAGTTGTGAATGTCAATATATTAAAGAAGGTTTACTGGTTTAGTTTATCACAGAATGCCCTTATTTTCTTCCTCTTGTCTTATAATGTGACTACAATGTGTTGAACAGTGACAACGAAGAGAAAATGGTGAGATCTTCTGTTGTGTATTGCAGTGTCAAAGTTCATTCTGTTGAATCAAGCAGAGAGTTTTCTGTTGAACTGTGTGATTCTGTCAAAGAGCTGCTCTTTGAGAACAATGGATTTTGACAGGAGAGGAACTCTTGAGACTTACATCATGAAGCTTCTCTCTCAGCATGTGGGGTATAAGGAGATGTGTGTATATATGTGTATATATTATTTATATGTGTATATAATATATTTTTAAATGAAAGGCAGGACTTCCTTTCCTGCTCCTCTGTAAAATGTATTATTATATGCTGGAATGTATTTATGTATAGCAGGCTTAGTTTAAATTCATATGAAAAAAACAAAACAAAAACGAAATGCAATGGTGGGAAGAAAGGAGGAGCAAAAACAATAGACTGTCAGTCAAACAGAGAAAGATGCCCTCTCTTACGTTCTCACTTTATTTCGTCGACAGGTGGTATCACCTAAGACCTCCCAACTCTGCCACTCGACACAAAGTCATCCATCACCACAGCAACAGCGCCTGTCATTGCCTGGGAAGCGAGGGACTGCTAGGGCAGATGGAAAGGGAGGCAACTCGACTGGCCGTCCAGCATCAGGTGGTCTGGGAATGATAAAGAGAGAAAGAGGCTGAAGTTTAAAAATGGAAAAATAACTTTCTTTTTGACATACAGGCAGTGATGACAGGCATGTCTGTGACTGGAGCTTCCAGCTAGAAACTCCAGAACGAAATATCCCAAGCCTTCTCAAAAAGAATAGCCGAATCTGACCCTTTTTGTGCAAAGCCTCTGACCCACAATATGTACGTCTTGGTGATAGAGGGTCAAAATCAGATATTGTTCCTGTGAAAGCTTTGGTCATGTGTCACTGGACACTGATGTTGGCTTTAAACGCATGGAAATGTTTCATCCCAGGTCAGTGGCATCTTTCCTGAAAGGCAGTAGTACTGTTTCAAAGCAGGCGACCTAAAGGAAAAATTTATTTCATTCAGAGTTTTCTTTGACATACTGGAAACTTTTGAAGGGAGAACACTCATCAGACTGTATTCTGTCTTGGAGAATGCGCCCCACATCTTAATGACACACTGATGAAACAAAAGAGCGTATTCAGTACATGTCTGATTGCACTAAAATGCCATAAAGAGAGACAAGACATACTTTGTTCAATCTTGTCAGCAATCAAATGATCCAAACCATCGCTCAGCTAAATATAGAATAGAGGAGGCTAGTTTTGACACTTTTTAGTGCAGTGAATATTTCTCAGGGTATGTTGGTTTTTGAAAGTCTTTGTATTTAAAGTTTCTGTATTGGTGCATACTGTACCTAAAAGCCTTAGCTACAAAAAAAAAAAAAAAAAAAAGCTGTTGAACATTTCACCCAAGTTATTTTGCAAAAAATACATTTATTTATTTATTTTAACTTTACATCTCTGAAAATGCAATTCTCAGGGGAATCATTAGTAGTTTTTTGTTTGCTTAATATTTTTATCTGATTTTCCAGTGTGTGTTGGTTTCAAATATTTAAAAACAATGTTTGGATGGGATTAGTTTCCTAAATTATGGTTAAGTTACAATTATTAATATAGGACATCTGTGATTTTCATGTACAGACAGGATTGGGATCACTAAATCCCAAGAAGATGCACCATACAGTACAAAAAATAAGATTTATGGCATTCTGTACAAAAACAAAACATATATAACTACAGACTTTTCTGACCAGATTGAATTACATTTCTTAAAGGTCCTTCAGTGTACATCAGTAAAACACAAATTTACCATATTCTTAATGGTATTCTTAATTATTCTTAAGTCTGAATAGTCATAAAGAGTGATAATAAAATTCTTCAAATTTCTATAAAAACTTTTTGTTTGGTGTTTGTTTGTTTGAAAGCTTCAGCATCAACATACTTCACATGAGTTAAATAATGTCTTATTTGAAGCCTTTTTATGTGTAGATCAAACCACACCATTAAAGCACAGCTCTTATGTTTCATCTCGAGTTTACACACAACAAAGCACTAATTAGCAGACGACAATCACATCAGTCCTGTTTTCACCAGCTTAAATGACACTGACAAACATTGGGGACTAGATTATATGGTTTAAACAAACACCACTCCAGTTATGATGATTACTTATGAATATAATAATTACATACTCCCAAAAGCTACACAACATGCTACTTTGCTAACAGCACTATCCCCTGGGACACTTCTTGAGGTTTATGGGTAAATTTCAGGCCCTCTGATAACCGGTAATGGATGTCTACTGAAAGTCTCTTACAATATATACTGTTCAAAAAAATTAAAGGAACACTTTTTAATCAGAGAATAGCATCAAGTCAGTTAAACTCCTGGGATATTGATCTGGTCAGTTAAGCAGCAGAGGGGGTTGTTAATCAGTTTCAGCTGCTTTGGTGTTCATGAAATTAACAACAGGTGCACTGATGGGCAACAATGAGACTAGCCCCAAAACAGGAATGGTTTTACAGGTGGAGGCCACTGACATTTTTTTCGCTACTCATCTTTTCTGACTGTTTTTCACTAGTTTTGCATTTGGCTAGGGTCAGTGTCACTACTGGTAGCATGAGGTGATACTTGGACCCTACAGAGGTTGCACAGGCAGTCCAACTCCTCCAGGATGGCACATTAATACGTGCCATTGCCAGAAGGTTTGCTGTGTCTCCCAGCACAGTCTCAAGAGCATGGAGGAGACTCCAGGAGACAGGCAGTTACTCTAGGAGAGCTGGACAGGTCCGTAGAAGGTCCTTAACCCATCAGCAGGACCGGTATCTGCTCCATTGTGCAAGGAGAAACAGGATGAGCACTGTCAGAGCCTTACAAAATGACCTCCAGCAGGCCACTGGTGTGAATGTCTCCGACCAAACAATCAGAAACAGACTTCATGAAGGTGGCCTGAAGGCCCGACATCCTCTAGTGGGCCCTGTGCTCACTGCCCGGCACCGTGGAGCTTGACTGGCATTTGCCATTGAACACCAGAATTGGCAGGTCCAGAATTCAGTGTTGCCCTGGTCCAGATCTGGGAGGAAATACCCCAGGACACCATCCGTCGTCTCATTAGGAGCATGCCTCGACGTTGTCAGGCACGCATACAAGCACGTGGGGGCCATACAAACTACTGAGTACTATTTTGAGTTGCTGCAATGAAATTTAAGCAAAATGGACTAGCCTGCTGCTTCATTTTTTCACTTTGATTTTCAGGGTGTCTTTGAATTCAGTCCTCTGTAGGTTGATAGTTTTCAGTTCCATCAAACGATGTGGCATCCTTTCATTCCTAACACATTACCCAGTCCATATCAGTATAGATATCCAGCATGATATTTTTCCCCATTGAGATCTGATGTGTTTTCCAAGTGTTCCTTTAATTTTTTTGAGCAGTGTGTATATGTATATGTGTGTATATATATATATATATATATATATATATATATATATATATATATATATATATATATATATATATATATATAGGCCTAAACGTGTGTGTGTGTGTGTGTGTGTGTGTGTTGTACTGCATTCTGGTAAATTTATTAATTCTATACTTAAATAGCTTTAAATAGTAAAGTCAAATTAAGTATTTCTATACTCAAAAAAAAAAAATTCAAAGTTCATGTTTGTAGGGCAGCCCAGCTATTTTTTTGTGACACACTGTTCTGTGTTGCTTTGTCCTTCTACTGTTAGAAAGACAGTTTTGACAGCAAGAGACACATAATAGAAACGGTGAAAGGAAATACGGATGTGGCTTAATTGGGGTAATTTAAGTGAGTGTGTGAGAGAGGATGTGTGTTGTTTGCTGCTCTCCTCTCTGAATGGTCTCTTTTGATCAAACTGATGCTATTGATGCAGAAAGAGAAAGAACAACACTTGACTTCAGCCTCCTTTGAAGAAGAGATGGATTGAGAACAAAAAAAATGATGGTCAAGAGAAAATGGTGGAACAGAAGTGCATGCTGGGAAAATAAAGTGCGAAATGTTCCTATTCACTTTTTGAGTAAGGCTGTTTCTCACCACATATGAAAGCAGACATTTTTTTTTTCGCCACTTACGTTACGAGGATACAGCATTCACAATGTCAGCGTAAGCAGAGTGTGGCAGAAAATATGTTCAAAATGTTTTGCAATATTGGCATTTATAAAGCTACATATAATAATGGTTAGTTTTATTTTCCTTTTCTTGTAGATTAATTAGGCTACCAATTGTATGTAAATGTGACACGCCTCCTCATGTAAATTATAGCCTGTTGACAATCATGTTTGTGATTGTCAATGGTACACTCACCATAGCCATTTTATAATTCATGGCCATTATTAAAATAAATAATCATAGTATAGTAACAGTGCTGCTACATTTACGCATTGCTCATCCTCGCACAGGAGTTGCTTCAAGAAGTTAAGAGGAAATAGAGTTTATAGACTGATGCAGCAGTGGAGTGTGCCAGAAACCAATGAGGGAACCACATTAAGACTTAATATCCAAGTTGGTAACAGAACATAACTGAGCAGAAATGCCTCAGTAGTGAAGAACAGCAGAATTACAGGAACGACCCACAAAACGTAAGTTAGTAGAATATATTGTGTGTATTTCCTGCACCATTTTTCATTTATGCTTCTGCTGCATGCTTGAATCAGCGACACGGCAAAATAAATCATATTTTACCTGAGTTATCAATGCCTGTATTGAATCTGATGTAATCAAACCATCGTGGACCACAGTATTATGGCAATAAGCATTGAGTTTTTCTCAGTACAGACTATACTCAGCAAACACGCAAGTAGTGTAGTCCAATTCACAAACAAAAAACTCTTACAAAGCGGTTCTTTTTAGAGCATCAAAAACTCAGCAAGACCAAATCCATAACAAATGACTGTTATGAGCAGGTTTGTTTTAGTGGTTCAAATGCATACAGCGAGACCCATGTAATCTGATTCATGAACAAAAAGACAAGTTACTGGTTTGAGTCATTCTGATGAAGGATTCACTGAACTGAATCCCCCAAAGCGGTTATGAATCAACATCTGACTTACTGAACTCCAAGTTACCATTATTCTTGCAATTTGCACAAGAAAAATTAAGTATAATATAGCAAGTAGATTGAACCGAGGTATGCAACATTAGGAATGGAATAGAAATCATTTTCCCCAAGACTTGTTCTAGTTCAAGATAACAAGCTGGTATTAACAGTCTCATGGTGATAAGTTCTCTCATGGCACAGTGCTTAATTCAACTAGTCTGTCTCTCAAGATTTGAAATGGTAATGTAGCGAATTATGGCCGTAATTTTGCTGAAATGTCAATTTCACCAATTCTGTGTAGATCTTAAATACTCTGTGAAATTTTTTCCATATTATAATGGAACAATTTGAGTCATTATTTAGTTGAATAATCAAGGCCTAATGGAGGATTTTCTTTCTTTCTTTCTTTTCCTCTCAGTGTGGCAGCTACCACCTCCCTGCCTATCTGCAATTTCTCATTCTTGATTCTGTTTTTTCCCCACCCTTTTCTTGTGTTGTTTTCCTGTTTTTGTCTTTGCTCTGTAAAAGATGTGCTATAAAAGGGAATTAATCTGCAAAATGACTGTCTCATAAAAGTGTCCTGCAGCATGCTTTGCCTGCAGCTGAAGCCATTTCAAAAGTCAATTCTGAATGAAATGGTTCATGGAATCACTCCAAGACAGACAACATCACAGGGGTAATAGAATAGCATTGTTTTTGTTTCAAGGTTAATATCATGCATAATTAAAATTCCAATTATCTGGCTGGAGGGTTATTCTGAGCTATCTCATGAATATCAAACCATACAGAGAGCATGGAGTGTTTGTGCAGTTATAGAAAGAGCCTACGGTAGGTTTGGTCTCCATTAAAAGGTCAAGGTGTTCTGAACTTATCGCCCTGAGAAAAAGGCAGAGGACAGGTGTGAAAATAACTGGAGGTCTACAGAGGAAAGAGAGATGGAATGTGCCATGTTGTGTCTTAGACACGTAACTAGTGAACTGACCTTTGCATTTAGACTTTTAAGTTTATGAACTGATCAAGCATTTGAGGACTAACTTCAGATAGTGGTAATTTAGTCTAATGTTAAAGAGTTAGTTCACCCAAAAATAAAAATTCTGTCATTAATTACTCACCCTCATGTTGTTAGGCCGTAAGACCGCCGTTCATCTTCAGGACACAAATTAAGATATTTTTGATAAAATCCGATGGCTCAGTGAGGCCTCCGAACCACTGATTCAAAATAAAAGATGCGTAAAGCTTCAAAGCTTCATGAAGCATTCTTTTGAAATCGCCCATCTCTAGATATTGTTGAATAAAGTCGTTATTTTGGTTTTTTTGGGCACGCAAAAAGTATTCTCGTCGCTTCATAACATTAAGGTTGAACCACTGTAGTCACATGAACTGTTTTAAATATGTCTTTAATAGCTTTCTGGGCATTGAAAGTGTTAATTATCTTGCTAGCAATGGAGGCCTCACTGAGCCATTGGATTTTATCAAAAAATATCTTAATTTGTGTTCTGAAGATAAACGAAGGTCTAACGGATGTGGAATGACATGAGGGTGAGTAATTAATGACAGCATTTTCATCTTTGGGTGAACTAACCCTTTAAGGTTGTCTGTCTCTGTCAGACATGGCCTCCCAGTTTTATCTGGATATTTTGTTGTTGTTGTTGTAAAGTGCATGGCAGGGATGTGCGGAGAGTTCCTTGAAGGCAGGGGCTCAAATGTAAAAAGGGGCACTATAATAGGCCATTTTGCATCACCATTTTGCATCTCCTTGACCTAACACTAACAGCCTACATTTCACATAATAGGGCTGTAAATGGCATTTGGACTCGAATTTAACCAACTATGATAGTTTCATCAAATGGTAAATCAATAAGCAGTACATAAGAATAAATTGAACACTACTTACCATCAGTGTGACTTCTGGTACTGCAGGGTTTTGTGGCGTGCTTTGGAGTCAATGCACATCCAATTTTTAAACGATGCAATTCAATTGTAAAATGCGACAAACTGCAGATTCTTCTGTCCATTCAGAGTGTAAAGAATGATCCACACCTTTATTTTTCTTTTAGGTATTTCACCTTTGTTAAACAACTGAAAACCGACAGTGACTATGCAGTTTTAACTCCACTTCACATTGTCCAATGAAATTTGATAGGGATGCTCCAATCAGTATTTTTGCAGCTGATACTGACTACTGATTTCTTGTCATCATGATCTGCTGATACCTATACTGATCATTCAAGCTTTATATAAGTGATAAGTGAAAGCTCTCTCTGTTGACTGTCAGTGTTAACATTTTTTCTTTTCTTTTTTCAGATAAATACCACAGATGTTGCATTGGTTATAGCCTATTATTTACAGTAATGTTGTATATTGATGTTTTAATTGAGAATCAAATAAATAAGCACAACAAATATTTATTTTACTATTAACATTTTAATATGATGTTAAAAACCGAGCTTACGCAAAACACTATCCATATTAGGGTACTCTGGCTTATTAAAGAGCCTATAAAACTTTAAAACTGAACATAATTGTAGACTGTTAGTCAATGCAGTTACATTGTTACGCCAGCAGGTGGCGGCAAGGTTTGTCTTTATGAGTAGGTCGTCATTAAACTGTTCGTTAATTAATGCGCTTAAGATTAATTTATTAAAGATGCTGTATGGTTTTTTTTTTTTTTTTAATTGTAGCCTACTAAAGCACAAAAATACCATAATATGTTTGCAGAGATTTAGGAAACATGGTAAGTTTACATACTTGTTTCCCCAAAAACTATGTCACAGCCAGTTTGATCCCCTTCACCCGACCTACCCACACTCTAACGTGGGCAAATCAGGTAACGCTCTCAAAAACGCCCCTCTGTTTATGGCCTCGCCCACTGATCTGGTAACGCCTTTTACTGTCCTGCAGAGACCTGTACTTGATTTATTCTGCCAACGCAACCAATTTACCCAATAGTATTTCGACACCCCGGGTTGCCAGTTAGCGGAAAATACAACTAATTTCAGCCATGGTGGAAGCCAGCAAACAAAATAGGTCAGAGATCGCAGATTCTATCCGACCTAGTAAGCTCCAGAGGCATAACACGGACAAATCAACTCATCAACTTACATTGTAAGGCTTGTAGCCTGCCATAGACCCTTTTCACAGACTGTAATGATGCGTTTTAACGGTCATCAATATTGTAAATCCTGCAAAGTTTTTTATATTTACATTAAAAAAAAAAAAAAAAAAAGTATGTACATTTTATAACACTATACTTAGTAAATAGTCAGTCGCTCTGTTTTTTCCTCTTTTCGAAAGTTATAAAAACACTATTGTGGAGTTTTTATTTTGCTATTTGTGCAGTTGGAAACACAAAAAATATATATTTAACGAAGTCTCTTTCACCGCTATCCACAAGTTTCCTACGCCCCATGAGGCCTTGCGTCAAAAGTGGGAGTGTCTTCCGGTTCGAAGTAAACAAGCGAGACGAGACACTCATTCAAGATTTAGCGATTAAAAATTGCGAAAGTTTGGCCTTTATTTAAAGACTTAAGATATTTTACCCAACTATGACGACTTCCGCTTCTGAGAAACCCAGAAATGAAAAAACAAAACACAAAAAAAAAAAAAAAACAGGTAAGCGCAGCTGTACCCCCGAGTGAGCCCAGAAGATAACTTATGTGATAGCAAAATGACCTCGAGACATAAACTTTCTTTAAGTTTCGTTGAGGGAGACATATTTACGAACAGAAAACACAAAGTGCTGTTATAGAAACTTCGCTTAGTGCACCGCTGTCTTTGTGTTTCTGCAACTTCTGTCAGCGCAGCGCGTTTTGTCACCAGAGCATGTGGATATTGTTTTTCTCAACATGAACATGTAAAACAATATAAACACGATAATTATACTGACTATGTGTTGGGTGTACTAAGTAACACGTTACTGTAATTAAATTACTTATCCACTGAAAAAGTAAAGTAAGGGATTACTGTTCATTTTTAGGTAATTTAATTACAGTTACTTATAATGTACTTGCCTTACATACTGTAAATTAGTTCAACAGTTCTGTTTAAATGGTAAAAGTGAACGCTGCCTCTTTAAAATCGTTAGCTGCAGTTGCGCGTGAGTTCGCAACTTCGAACCAGTTGGCTGCATAGTCGCTGTCTGAAGATGTCGGCAGAAGCGAGTGGCTGTTTTGCAGAATGGAAATATTCCAGTTACTTCACTTTTTTGACACAGGTAGGCAAGAACATTACGGTAAAATGTAAGCTATGTTCTAGGGAGAAAAAAAACTGCGCGCGCTCTCTGAGAGACTGTCTTCAGTCAGTGCGCTCTCAACTAAAGCGCACACACATAGCCGCCTCTCACGAGTGTCAGATTTTCGCTGTTTATTACACATAAACGTTCAAATACACACACAGTTATGTCAAATAATATACACTAACAAGAAGCGACACTCAGTAGAACGTTCCGTTGCAACACGGGCGCGTTTCCGCCATTTTGGGGTGAAAGCCAGTCGGGAGTCCAGTTTCTATGGCAATATCAGCTGCTTTGTTTAAAAAAATCCAACCTGAATGATGACAACACAGAATAAAATACTATCACTAGTGATCATCAAATCCTTTTAACAGTTTATTTTATAGACTTTGTGTTTAAGTCTTCCACTTTTTTTCACAAAACCTTTGCTCTCTAGAAACTCAATCAGTTTGGGTTAAAATTCTTTGAAGTTCAAGTATAAACACTGAATTAATACCAACATATGAAATTAAATTAAGGACATGCATCAGAAAAATTATGAATATAACAGCTTGATTTTACAGTGTTGTCTAATGTCCGTTAAAGCAAAAGTGTCCAAAAGTGGGAAATGCAATGCATCATGTATTATAAGATCATTATGTTTGTAGCGTGATCCATTAAAACGTACAATATATATATTTAAATTCAGACCTGTTACTATTAGCCTACTCCACTAGGTCTGAAATATAGGCTATTGTTCGCTGCAAACATGATGATCTTAAATGTATTAATTATTAATTTACTATTAATAAATGTGTAAAGTTGCATAAAATGGAAATACTCAATAAAGTAGGCTAACTAGTTACCTCAGATGGTTGAATGGTTGGATTCCACAACTGGTAACATATATAAGACAATACAACATTTACTGTAGGAGCCATGCAATTTACTGGTGACTTAATTTAAAAAAAACTGTTCTATTGTGCTTCTGATTTGGCAATGAAATTCGCCGATTTTGGGTACGTAAGATGTGAAGGATTCTATGGTCCAGTTAGTATTTTCACCCCATAATGGCGGCCGCGCTACCGGAGAGCCATCTAGTGGCTGTTACCCAAAAAGTATCGAAGTGTCGCCTCTTGGGTTCTATACTCTATGGTTATGTCAAAATGCCCGTCTTGGCGTATATTCGCGTTGGTTTTGTGAATGTGAACAGCATGTATAACATCATATTGTCTCTGTCCATTAGGTCTTAGTGACAGCAGTCTTTAAAACATGCTACTGTCTACTATTGGCTGTCTGTATTATAAATGATAATCAAACAACAAAAGAAAATCTTTAATAAGGATTAATCTATATTTAATTTATACAGTTATGACTATGCAGAGTTATTTTATATTTGATTATTCAGTTTCTGTGGTAGCCTATTTTTACTTACTAGCCTACTATTGGACCTACCTGTAAATATATAGCATTGTTTTATTTGTATCTTTATATATTTTTACCGTGGTATCGACTTGGTATCGAGTATTGTGCACTTTTGGTGGTATCAGTACCGACTACTAGATTTTTGGTATAGTGACATCCCTATTTGTTACTAAAAACTTTAAGTATTATAAAGTAAATAAAAGTATTATAGTATGTTTTAATAAAGCTAAAATGTTTTAAAAGAGCTATAAAAGGCTAAACTATTCCATATTTGACTCATATTTATATTTCTATTGTTTCTTTCTATTGTCTATCCAGTCAAGGTTTATAGGGATTTTAAGAAGTAATTAGTAATGAGTTGAATTACTTATTGAGTAATTAAATTACTTTTCAGACAGAGAAATTAGAAAAGTATTTTAAATACAACATTGATGATATAATTAGTGATTAATTACTTTTTTGAAGTAACTTACCCAACACTGCTCGAGTGTACTGTAGGCTATAGGCTACGTTCTGTACGATAACTGGCGCAGTCTGCTTTATCAGCGTTTTTCCCGTTTGCGCTGCTTGAGCTTAAATGCTTTTGTTCTTTATATTTTTTGTTTACACGTATTGTTTAATGTTTTGAACTAAAAGAAAACCTTAAGATATAACATAAGCTTGTTGTGTATATTGCTTAATCGTAAGCTTGTTCAGAAATGGTGACAAAATCTTGATGAATAAAAAAAACGTCTTTCTCGTTTAACGTAATTTAAATAAACGAATATTCACATATTCGTTTTTTATGAGCCCAAATATTCGAATATAATATTTTTGAAAAATGCTCATCCCTATTCCAAACCTATATAAATGTCTTTGTTCTGCTGAACACAAAAGAAGATATTTGGAAGAATGTAAGTAAACAAACAGATCTCATCCCCCATTGACTACTATAGTATTTATTTTTCCTACTGACAGAATTTTCATTTTTGGGTGAACTATCCCTTTAATGACTACCAAATGAGTATGCCAAATTTAGACTGCAAAGGGCACACAGAAGCGCTTTTGAGATGGCAGGTGTCTTTACAAAGACTGTTTAATGCTGCTCAGAGGTGGCATAAATGCATTTATGCAGCAATTTTAACTGTATACTTTGTCTTTGCTGGCTGAGGTAGGTCAGAGCAGGCATAATTTGGTTTGTCTTTTATACAGCATTATGTCTTTACACATAATTTTGAGTAGGCACAGAGCAGCCTTAACTCATCCGTTTAAAGAAGCCTATAAAATGTGATTATCAGCCGATACGAATCTGTGGCCGATCGATCAGAGCATCCCTAAAATTTGAGCTTTTTGTGCCACATCATGATTAGTTGGTGTATTACATGACAAATGGGCATTGATATACACATTGTCATAATAATTATAATTCAAATGCATTTTGCTTTATTGACCACAATATTAGTTGATCATTGTTGAGAGGGGCACTAATTAATTTTGAAAAAGGGCAGGGGCTTGAGCCACTAGCCACTGATAATAGGCATAAAAGATTGACAATAGGATTTTAATAATCAATACAAGAATTCTTCAAATGAAGTTTTACGCATGGCATTTATAGTGAACCCCTGTATGGTGAAATGGATTACAGGTGTGCAAGGGAGAGACAGAGAGAAAAGAGACAGAAATAGAGGCAGGGAGTAATTGTGAACCACTTAAACACAGTAGAAGCTGATGATGAAAGCAAATCTAGACTGACAAGCCTGTGCCTGGTTCAGAGTACCAAATACTCTGAGCACACAATAGAATCCTGATTGAGACAGAGAGAGGGGGAGCGAGAAACAGATGAAATGATGGAAAGAAACAGAAAAAGAGAGTGTGACAGAAACAGAGCAGTGTTTAGGAGAGAGGGGGCCAGTGAAGCTGTAATTAAGTGAGCAGTTTCTGCAGCAGGGAAATGCTAATTCCTCTCTCACTGTTGCTCCTGGTTAATCATCTAAAGCAGCTCCTGAAGAGAAGAGTAAAATTTCTCAGCATTTGTCTATATCTACTTTATTATGAAAGTGTGGGAGGAAAATTGTATATATGCATGCATGTGTTTTTAAAAATAGATTGTTGCAATTTTTCATTGCTCATTATAAAAAGTAATTACGTTACATCTGGACTTTTTACAGAAAGTATGTGCTTTACTATTGCTTTACTTTGTCCAACCTGTCACCGTTAGCTAACTGAGATTATGCTTGTCATTTTTTTTTTAAAGTTGTACATGCTGTTTTTTTGCTGTTTTGCACACTTAATAAAGTATCATAGGTGTATTTATTGACCTGTATTTACAATGGAATCACAAACTTCAAAAACTTTAGCAGCTTTTCCACCATCGGGCCAAACTGTTCCCATTGCTTAACCATTCCATTCCGTAACGATCCGGCCCAGTCAGTATGGATATGCTTTCATTTTCCACTGTGGGGCTGATAACAGAACTCTCTGAAATGTAATACAGATGCATCAGTCATTGCCTTGTTTACCGACGATATGAGATGCAAATTCCAACCGCGTTATGGAGGATGATCAGATATTTCTTTTAAAGGGGGGGTATAATGCTATTTCATGTATTCTGACTTATTTACACTGTTAAAGAGTTGGATTCTCATGCTAAACATGGCCAAAGTTTCAAAACACGCGTCGACCAGAGCGAGAGAGCAAGAGCGCGCCCATCAACGCGCGTTCGAAGTCGTCGGCAGTGCTGCACAGGTCACAGGACTTCACGAAATCAACAATGTCACCAAAGAAGTGTGTTTTTGGTTGTGAGGGAAAGATAACCTTGCTTCCCAAAGAACCCAGCGTTAAGTGGAGCTGAGAGTTTTGTGCTCATGCATTACATTGATGCGCTCTCGATATTTGTTATTAAAATAACCATAGAAACTGATAGTTGCAATCACTTTTTTATTGGTTAAAATGAATGGAGAATATCCCTTTTTCCGAGGCTGCTCGAGCCCTCAGGATCGGCGCTTATGGTTTCATAAACAAGGCCCAGTTCCACACTGGATTTACAGATCGTTTGAAACTGAAAGATGGAGCGGTCACAGCGATAATGATCCCGGTTATGAGTCAGAAATTCATAAATTCATTATTCATCATTCACTATACGCTATATTCATTATAGTGATTCAAAAGTTATCCAGGGATAATGCAATGGTGTATTGTGTGTGTTTAAATACATTTGTTTAGCTGACCATTGATAGCTTGCAGACGATTGCTACGCAAAAGCTGCGCGTGCTCATCACTCTTTATCTAACCTTATGTAATAAACTGAAGTTTACTGAAATAAATAATTTTAATTAAATGCAACATAACCCAGTTATCTGGAACCTGTTGACATAAAAAAGTTAAGTAAATCCAACATATAATTTTTTTTTTTTTTTTTTTTGAGTGTGTGTGTGCACCTTAAACTCAATGTGAATCCCCATTTGCAATTTATTCTGCTTTCTTCAAATTACCATATTTTTGCATTAAACAGGTAATAAGAGCAAGTTACAGATTTTGATTGCAAAATAGCACCAGGGACCTGTATTAAGAAAGTAAATAGGGTCTATTTTGATTGCATGTTGATAATCTTATTTCTCCCAAGTCCCAACATAAGGAAGAGAGAGGTTGTCAATTGTATTTGTCTGTAAATAAATGAATTACTAAAGACTACATAATTACATAATATATTAGAAATAAAGTGGGCGATTTAATCACTGCTAGTTTGGCAGTGATTTTCAGTTAAGAACACATTTTAATGTAGTACTGAATTCAGTATTTGCATGCTCCTGCATCATATGCTTTTAGTAAATTTGTGTATTGATCTTCATGTGAGATAAAGTCAATTTGAATGAGTGATAAGTTCTCTGCATTATGCAGGCTGTTTCCCGTTGATGTGTACATCCTGAGTCAACCCTGGAACTACACTACACAGGTAGTACATTTGTCTTCTGTCACGTGACTCCTTTTTTTTTTTTTTTTTTTTTTGGAAGAATCAGACTTTATAAAAGGACAAATAAGTGAACAAGGAAAAGACTTTTCGAACCATGTTAGGGGAAATTCTTTTATTTGTCACACCAACAGGCCTGACTTTAATCCCTCTTATTTCTATTGATCACAATCTCTGATCTTATTTATTGATGGTAGCAATACACTACTTTTCTTCCTTCACAAGTTGTAGTGAAATTGCTGTCTCAAATCCTCCTTACAAACTTAGATGTTCAGTACAGTGATATGCTACTGTGCCCATTCAACCTGATCTGCTCACATTAGAGTGTTGCAATGGGTTAAACAGGATCATATGCTTTCATGTGTATTCATGTACTCTAGCATCATTTGCTTTTATGTAGTTCTGTAGTCACATATCATATTCTCTCTGTGGCATTTATTTTGAAGAAGACAGTGTTTACCTGATATTTAATATACCTTTTTGGTGCATCTCTCTGTTGGCCTATTTACATAGTGGTGGGGGTCTACCCTCCTCTCTGGTACCATCTGGCCCAGAACAGAGACAGAGCTGGCATAACCCTGTTGACCTATGTAAAAACACACGCATGAGAACACACATACACGTGTACACAAGTGTGCACACTGATCCACCCACACCCACCAGCAGGTAGGAACAGTGCTGGGCCATCTGCTTTCCCCTCCATCCAGCAAATCTCCAAAGATCCTTGGCTTTTTATCTCTCTCTTTCTCTCAGTTTTCTCTTACTCAATTTTAATTCTATTTTCATACTAGTTACATCAACAAATTCCCAGAGCTGTTTATATGAAATATAATGAGATGTATTTTTACAGTCTATAAATGAAATTTTTCCATCAAGATCATGCATGCTGTACAACTTGGAATTTGATCATCATTCTGTAGGCGTCATTGACCACTTTTTGCAATAGCCAATTTTGTCGTCACCACTTTATGACAAAGCTCACAGGAGAGATGTGTCTAGAGGAAGCATCTCCAGTTGCTGTCATTTTGTCATTTTTAATATTTTGCTGTTGTTTTTGTTGTGGTTGTCATCAGCAAAAAAAAAAAAAAAAAAAAAAAAAAAAAAAAGCTGTCACAAAAATTTCCAGTCATACGCCTATGCAAATTTTACAAAAAGTTAAGGTGGATTAGAACCCACAGATTTCCCTCATACACAAAGCAAAACTTATTATTGATAATTTAGTTCATGCATTTACCCATTTACGTACAAAATCCCAGGGCCAACAGTATTGAAGTTTTCAAATGTCAGAAGTGCAGTTAAGCACTTGGATTGATCAACAAGAATTTCAAATTACTGTGTAATAAGTTAGTTTTATGTTGAATTAAATAGCCATTGTATGTGCTACTGAAATAGTTGTTTAAATGCTTGGCATTTATTTCTAATCATAATATTATTATTTATATTTCATGTTTTTTGGGGTTTTTTTTATTAGATTTAATGTCTATAATTTCTAGGACAATGGAGATTTGACAGAAAAGTAAGTATACTTCCACTGAAGTGTAGTTAAAGAGAGTACACGTCCATGTTTCTTAAAGGTATAGTTCACCCAAAAATGAAAATTATCCCATGATTTACTCACCCTCAACCCATCCTAGGTGTATTTGACTATCTTCTTTCAAACAAACACAATTGGAAATATATTTAAAAACATCCTTAGTCTTCCAAGGTTTATAATGGTTGTGAATGGCTGCCCAAATTTTGAAGACAAAAAAAAATGCATCCATCCATAAAAAATGAATCCATATGACTCTAGGGGGTTAATAAAGGCCTTCTGAAGCGAATCGTAGATCCTTATTTAAAACTTTATGAAGTAAAATAACGAGCTTCCGGTGCGACAGCCATATGCATTCAGCGTATGTCCAAAAAGCGATAACTTATGTGACGTAGTACACAATGCCATGACGTTCTACACTACGCTATGACGTACTACGCTATGTCCTACGCTATAACGCGTAGTACGTCATGACATTGTGTACTACGTTGCAGAAGTTAAAGGGATAGTTCACCCAAAAATGAAAATTTGATGTTTATCTGCTTACCCCCAGGGCATCCAAGATGTAGGTGATTTTGTTTCTTCAGTAGAACACAAATGATGATTTTTAACTCCAACCGTTGCGGTCTGTCTGTCATATAATGCTTGTCAATAGTAACTCCATCTATAAGAGTCAAAAAAACAAGCACAGACAAATCCAAATTAAACCCTGCGGCTCATGACGATCATTTTTCACCTCTAAAACACCACTATGTCCAACTACCTTGCGCATCCGGTTGGTGAGGTCTGAACGCGCTCTGACAACGGAAGTGATGTCTCGCACTCATTGAAGTATAAGCACGAGACATCACTTCCGTCATCAGAACGCGCGTTCAGACCTCACCAACCGGATGCGCAAGGCAGTTGGACATAGTGGTTTCTCACACAAACCGATCGTTTCGTGTCTTAGGACATCAATGTGTCATCACGAGCTGCAGGGTTTAATTTGAATTTGTCTGTGCTTGTTTTTTTGACTCTTATAGATGGAGTTACTATTGACAAGCATTATACGACTGACAGACCACAACGGTTGGAGTTAAAAATCATCATTTGTGTTCTACTGAAGAAACAAAGTCACCTACATCTTGGATGCCCTGGGGGTAAGCAGATAAACATCAAATTTTCATTTTTGGGTGAACTATCCCTTTAACGCTTTCTGGACGTACGTCGAATGCGTATGGCTGTCGCGCTGGAAGCTCGTTATTTTATTTTATAAAGTAGGTGTTCTGCACCTCCACCCAGCAATGCAGTACTCCTCTTCTTCTCCACAAGCTCACCATCCATTCAGTTCTTTTGTCTATGGCTCAAGCCCTGCAGCTGAGGCCTGCACTTCAGTGGATTCTTGTAATTGAGTTTTTAGGTAATTATAGAGGAGCTAATGCATCTTAAACGCCTTTAAATTAGGAATAGTGATTATTTAAGCTCACTTTACACAGGCTGGCGGCAAGAGTAGTTCAAATGCTTGTATATGTTAGTGGTTCTACCTGCTAAGGTGGCAGCCAGCAGGTTTATGCATTTGTGTGAGCCCATCCATTTTAATTCATTTTTCTTGTCATGTAGGTTAGACAGTGTAAAGTTTTCCCATCATCACAGAAAACAGCAGAATGAGGTGAGAAAAAGATGGTAACCTTTCTGTTGCCCTTTGTAAACACCAGGGATCAGATGGAAGGCCCTCTGAGGAACATCGAGGAACCCTTAAAAAAACTGCAAAAGACCATAAATGGGAACAGCCTAGAGAAAAGCAACAGGATATTTGACATTGTTCCAAGTAAAACCACCATTTGGAATCACTCAGAAATGTACAAATCTTGGACAAAGACAGCAAGCACCTTTAATCTGCAACTTTATACCTCTGGAAATGGGAAACAGAACCCTTGAATCTCTAGATCCCCTGACCTCCACCCTAAAAGCTTCAATCTTAAGCTTTGCACATCCCAGAGGAATCTTTCTTTCCTTATACCTTTTTTCTTATCTTTTTTCTTTTCTAAATTAATAGAGTTTGTTCAGTCTCTCTTTACATGCATAAATCTCCCTGAACAAATACTTCAGAATCCTCCCAAAAATCATTATTTTTTTACAGTGACTTTCTACTGTAAAATCCTGTCTTTTACTCCAAAGGAACTGCTTTCTCAGAGGCCTGATGTCCTGTGGAGCACTGCGCTCAGCTGAATGTAATTTTAAACACTTTTTATAGTGTTAGAGACAGAAACTGGTTCAGATGGAATATATATTTCCATGAGTTGCATCAGGAGAGTCAGCATGTTCACTATCAGGCATTGGCAGCCTCTACATGTTTACTGTCAACTAGCATCATTAATACATCTTTGTCATCTAATCTGGCTCTTCTCTTTACCTTATACTTTGGTTTATGACTTTTTAATCTTCAGTATTGCCTTCTTTGTTTTCTTAAAGCGTGCATGTGCTCCTCTGTCAGTGCGCGTGTGTTTCTTTTTCCTTGTTAAGGTGATTCAGTGTATTGCTAAGGGATCTCTGAGCCCTCAGCTCTCTCTACAAAGCTTTTCAATTAGCCCTTAATTGCCTAATTACCTCTGGGTATCAATGAGCAATGGAGAGAAAGAAAAAAAAGGGGGAAGAGGAAAGATGAGCGATCTAAAATACATGTCAGTGTTTTAGTCAAGAGGTCAAGGTTTGCCTGATTAGCATGGTCAAGTTAGCCCCTACTGGTAGATGTTGTAACTACAGTACACCATCCAGAATTTAAAAAAAGCATCTTTCTCTATTGACTGCCATTAAAATATAGCAGTGCGTTATAGTAATAGTAATAATAATAACAATAATATTACCAACCCTAACACAAGCACATTACAGCTGTTACTGTTTAAATGATTTTTACTAAAATCAGGCCACTTAATATATCAATGTGCACTCTCAGAAAAAAAAAGGTACATGATGGGACAAATAATGTTCCTTGAAGAACAGTATGCATATCGGAAACTGCAAATAAGTTCTAAAGAATCTATAGCTATAGAAATCAATAGATGTACCAAATGATTCATTGATTAACCACTAAGATCAGTTGGGTTAAATAACAGACAAATGAACGAGAAAGGAAAAGGGGAGGAGGGGATATAGATTTCTCCTACAATACCTAGAGAAAGCTATAATGGCTTTATCCAGATAGACCGCCTTGGTTTTAGTTCATAAGTTTTTCTGATGACAACAGAACAGGAAAATGCCACATGATGCATGTGGAGCTTCAGACTGAATCCTTTTTTCTCCATTTTTTCTATTTCTTCCTCCCTCTCTCTACTTCTGATCTCTCTAGAAATGTAACTCTTTCTTTCTTTCCCATCTCTCTCTCTCTCTCTCTCATGATCCCCCTCCCCCAGTCTCTCTCTCTATCTATATCTCTCTCTGGAGGGCTCTGAGGGAAGCAGTGAAGCGCCACAGCGAGCTCCTGTCTGTCACAATCACACATGTTTCCCATTAATGTGACAAACACAGTTGACATCCAATTTCCCCCATGTGCGCCAGCTTCCCACAAAATGGATGATGAGACTGCAAAACCCCCGTTCATGATAAACAGCGGCATTCCTCTGCCTCAGGGGAGGAATCCACACAAGCAGCGCCATCAAACACATGAATGGCATCTCATCTCATACTAAGTGAACGACCAGGGCAGGTGCGAGGGGGTGGGGTGGGGCTGGGGGAATGAACGAAGACACGCAGTTGTTATTTAAGGGGAGCAGACATGTCTAGCGGCGTAGGCAGAAGCCGACACAGACACTTTGGCGTGCGAGGTTCTGACAGGCCGTTTAACTGTGCCATCATGACCTCTTGCTACAGCTGTAACAAACAATAGTCCTCAGACTGACTGAACGGATGTTGACTCTGTCAGAAGAACTACCAGCGAAACTCTTTTGGCATTCTGGGATGCCACTGTCAATCTGTGCAGCCTCTCCTGTATCATTATGATGTCATGATGACCCGCACAGCCTCAGCTATACCAAGTGGCTGGAGTCAGACAGACGTGTGTCATTTGCTGCCCTCTGCTGCCACCTAGTGGTTGACTTATCACAGCAGGTATCATTTCAGGATGACCGCATAAAATGCAGACACTCAGCAGCACGGTGGCCATGATAATTCATTAGAATGCTAGGCAGCTATTAAAAGACAACAACAGGCCTTATGAGCGAACTGCTGAGCTGCGCACAAAGTGAATGCGGAATACGATTACTTTGTTATCTCTCCCAGTGGGAAATCAAACATTTACTTTGAACAACAAAACTCTGTCTTTGTCTAACCCCAACACAACCGCCCCAATCGTGTGTTTTTTCCTATTAGCATCAGATCAATAGTCTTCTTTAGTTTCCTCTATGCTACATTCCCGCTCTAAGTGAAACCGTAGTAAATCTGAGTGAAATTAAATTTACTAATTGGTTTCCGAGGGACAAAGGAAACAAAACTAAATTGATTGCTGTAATAAGTCTTTTAGTAAAAGCACTTTCAGTTCAACTGTTCGGAGGGACAAATTAATTTGTCTTGCTTTCTTTCTGCGCTTTCCTTTTTCTTGCCTGTCTCGCTTCATATTCTCACAGTTTCACTGTTCTCACCATCTGTAGGAGGATGAAATTCTGCAGTGCTCCATTGGTTTTGACCTCACCTTGAAGAACACTAGGACCCGGAGGCAGCAGGTGAGTATAATTCAAAGGAAGGCCTCTAGATTATTTCTGCTGAATAACGCGAGCGCTTAAATGCTTTAGTTCTAGTGTACTAATATTTATTATTACATATGTTTATTGGGCAAGTTGATTTCAAACTTTATTTTTTATTATTATTTATATATTTTATTTTACATTTATATACTAAAAATGAATATATTCATGCATGTCAGTCAATCTGTACACATCAGTCTCAGTATTTTTGTTTTCTATCTGTATTTATATATGTTAAAAATAGAAACATTTTGTGAGAAATGGCATGACATTTAATCATTATTTATTTTATTTTTTTACCACTACCGTTAAAAAGTTTGGGGTCAGTAAGATTTTTAATTTTTTTTTTTTTTTTTTTTTTTCTTTTTTTTGAAAGAAATTAATATTTTATTCAGCAAGGGCACATTCATTTGATTAAAAGAGGCAGTAAAGTTCTAGTTCCAGTTTATTTATGAAGCACATAATAAGTTGACCATAGTACCAAACAATAAAACATTAAAATATAACAATCAACTATAAATAAAAGATATGCAAAACATCTACTCTCAGACTCTTAAACCCTAAAGACTTTTAAAAGTCTTAAAAACTTAAAACATCTTCAGACTCCTAAAACCAATACCTGTGACACCAGTATCTCGACAATCATCAGAAGCTAACTTAAAAAAATATATATGTTTTTAAATGCCTTTTAAACTCACTAAGAGTTTTGATTGTCTGATATATTGTGGTAAACTGTTCCATAACCTTGGTTCGGCAGCCGCAAAGGCGTGGTCACCTCATGTTTTCAGATTCGTCCTCGGAACAACTAAAAGATTCTGTGACTGAGATCGTAGAGTCTCTCCTTCTCCTCCTGAATCAGGTCCATGATATATGGAGGGGCTGTACCAAGCAAGGATTTAAAAACAAATAATAAAATCTTAAAATTAATCCTAAAAGAAACTGGTAACCAATGCAGGTTACCATGGATATTTGTCTTACAAAAGCCCATCGCTTTCCTTCAGAAGGCCTTTATTAACCCTCTGGAGCCGTGTACATTACTTTTATGATGGATGGATGCACTTTTTTGGTCTTTAAAATCAGGAGTGCCATTCACTACCATTATAAAGCTTGGAAGAGCCAGGATATTTTATAATATAACTCCGATTGTGTTCGCCTGAAAGAAGATATTCATTTACAACTAAGATGGCTTGAGGGTGAGTAAATCATGGAATAATTTTCATTTTAGGATGAACTATCCCTTTAAATAGACAATTAAACTAAAAATAAAACAGCTGTGAACTAATCAGTGAATCACCATGACAACAAAACGAAAACATGAGGAAAACAAAATAAATACATTTTCTTTGCTCTCTAACAACAGAGCTGCATGTAGAGTTTAAAATAAAAATTAGAGAAAAATCTAGACACCCAAGAAGTAACTTTATTTGGGGAAAAAACCAAACGCGGCAGATCTTTTCTTCCATATTTTGACATCCGAGTGTAAAGGCTCGTTAAAAAAGAAAAAATGTTGTTGATTGAATTTTGAGATGTGGAATGAAGTCTTGCATATGTCATGTGTCATGAAATATTGACTAAACTTTACAAGGTCAAAAAAAAAGAAAAAAATATACACGGATGAATTATTCACAATAAGATCTTTAACATGCATTTAGATAGGGTGAATTTTAATTTCATGCCTTTAAGTAAATAATGTCTTTTTAATTTGTAGGTTTATTGCTAGAAAATCCCAAATCACACAATTAGTTAAACAAATTTTACTAACAGGCATAACATTGGTGAGTACACTACTCCACTGTTCCACCATAGTCTACATGGGGTGCAGCATATGCTCTATTCAGTGTGAATAAGAATTTGCTAACAGCTAAAGACAATGGAACTAGATGAGTGTTGCAGAGTCCTATAAGTTGTGTGAGGGCTCCCTCTGCTGATTGGGAGAGAATTGTAAAACCCACATATGTTAAAACTATTTCATTTTCATTAAGACATTCATTACATTGTAAATGTTTGAAAAGTTTACATGCCTTGCTACAGTCTCATGTTTCTAACAGCTTTGTTTTAAAGACTTTATATACATTAGAATAATTATTTCACATTTGCTCTCCAAGGAGTCTGAAAGTCAAAACAATTGTTGAGCTTTTGTTAGACATATTTTGCTTACAGTAAAATTAATAAAAACTTGCTGAACCTTTGATGTAGCAGGTCCCAGCTAACACAGTATTATAGATATTTGTTATGTTTGTTATCCCCCTGATTACTTTCTGCTTAATTACACACACACACACACACACACACACACAAATAATCAATACAGTCCAAATGTATAAAGTGTGTAATATAAAATTAGCTCACTGGGGGCATCAGGAAAATGTTCACAGACTAATTCATTGTGACATTTCCATTAGCTAATGATTTGAGGAAAATTTCTCCTAATCCGAGAACATTTTAAGCATTTAATGAGAATGTCCCTTAGAAGGGAAGGAAATCGATTCATTTGATATTTTACAGAAATGTAGTTTACAGCTTTACTTTAAACTATCGAAGAAAAAAAATTCAACATTAAAGGTGATTAGAATCCATTAAATCTATATTATATAGAATTATTGTGCATCAGTGCTTGAACATAAATACATTTTCACATTTAAACCCTCCAGCTGTTTCGTCTGTTATATTTTACTGTTATGATAAACACATTTTCTGTTCTTTTTTGAGGTGTGGTTCAAAATGTTGTTCGCAGGCCACAGATGCTGTCCATAGCACTTTAAGGGTTCTTTCACCCAAAAATGAATACTGTGTCATCATTTTTTTTTATTTTTTTTTTATTAAAGTCAGTAAGGTCTTAACAAACATTGGACTCCACTGACTTTCAGACATTTTTCGAAGTATCTAATTTTATGTTTCACAGAACATAATTAATTTTGGGTTGAACTATGACCTGCAAATAATGTACTTTGTACTTTTAATCTAAATGAAATAAGTAAATAATATAATTTTGTCCTTGTAGATGTAATTAGGGAGGAGTTAGGGTATCCTGTTTCAGTAGTAATTGTGCTTATAATTAAAATTCTTGCTACACAAGACTAACCCAATGCAGTGGAGTCACTATTCTGACTTCACGGATGCAAGGAAAGAAAATGAGGACAGAGGAATGAAAGGAAATCTTATTTCAAATTGGAATATTGTTGATCACTCGAGCATCACTTCAAAGCATCATCAGCTGCGGTCAAGGGATCTGCCCTCTGATTGTTGAAGGGCAACAGGGCATCTTCCTTTCTTATTATTTATTATGAATTTCTTAAATAATCATATATTTAAAAAATTCATAATAAATAATAATAATGCAAGATGCCCTGTTGAAATATATGAGATGTCCTTCAAGATGGCTAACTTTGATTGTTTTCCGGGTCACAGGCTGGAGGACAGAGGAGCAAGGAAATGAGAAAGCGTCAATTTGAGTATTGAGAAGCACCCATTATGTGCTTTTTTTCTCTGAGACGTAATAAGCAGGTCCCCGGCTCAAATATTTATTTTGTTAATATTTTTTTCTGCAGTAAGTTTTTCTGTTGCTTTGTTGCATTATATGCCAACAGTAACAGTTCAAAAATGGCAAAAAAAACATTATTCAGTAAATATACCTCTGTGATATTTAATATTTTGGTTTTCTTCACTATTTATGTTTGTCTTTCTACAGAAAAAATATTAACAAAATCAAAAATTTGAGCTGGGGAAGTTTCTGAAATTTGGTTGATTTGACATGGAATGACCCTACAGTTTTTTTGTTGTTGTTGTTGTTTTTTTGTTTGTTTTGGTAGAGAATACACAGAAAAGTGAAAACAGTTTAATGATTTTATTTAGCCTTTTTAACACAGATTAAGCCTTATATGATATAAACAACATCATGTGCAAACATCAATGATCATTTGAATAAATATAAAACACTTGCTGTACTTTAGTATCCGTAGAATGTGGGACCAATAGTCTTCCACAACTGTCCTTCACTCTTCTTCTTTTCTAGTGAAGAGATGAACAGGTTACTCATTCACTTAAACTGAACTGACAAAAAATCAAGTCCTTATGGTTGTTGCATAACATCTCCTTCATGTACCAAAGAAGAAAGTGTTGTGGCAAAAAAAATCAACTGACTCTTACTGTATAAGAGACAAACACATCCAATTGTCTTTCGAAAGTTTTATTTCTTGCAAGAAAGGTCAGACAGTCATACAGGCTCACAAGTAGCTGCGGAGTGTAAGACAAAGATTACAGTGTTTTCCTGTGGCTTTTATACGCTCTAATCTTCAAGGTTGAAACCCTATTCTCTCCCATATTAGGCACATAACCCAGGAAAAATGCTGCCACCTGTCATGTGACAGTCACAGTTTCTCTTACCTTGCAAATTATACATGCAGTTTCTCACAAATATGGTCTTTTACTTTGACTTGGCTCTGAGCCAAAAATAAAAGCCCAAAAGCAACTGTTTCTACGTGACTAAAAGCCCTTCACACACACACACATTTGTAAAAGAAGATGCCTTCACACTAGCATCAGCACTTCTAAGGAAGGAATTTCAGCAGCATATAGGTCAGGCAGTTTAGAGGAGACAACACAGATTTCCACAACAATTCCTCCTCTTTATCATTTACTGATAACTACTCACTACTTCTTTAACTATCACATTCTTTAAGACTAAACTACTAGTTAACCATATTCAAACTTAAAACTTATTTCACAGCAAATTTAAGTTCTTACATCACATTTATGCTCTTCATTTCTGATTTTCCCATAAATGATCACTCTCTTAAATTTTTGAAAGAAGTTAGAAAAAAATGCTTAAGGCTTTTTCTGTGGGGATAGACCCTGTTTTAAGCAAGTAAATAGGATAGACAAAGAATGGGCTCTACACTTAGATTAATTACGTTGATTACATATTTTCCAGTGTCTCAACTCCCACCTTTTCACCGCAACTGCAGCTTGTGCTCTCACGATGGGCTCTAATTTGCACACTGGCTGTTTCAACACAACATTCCAGCTGTGTCCTTGTTCCTGAGCTGATAGTGGCACTTGGTGTTTATACAGGATCTTGGCGTTAATTGACATGCGACTTTCTCTTTTTGGCACTGATGTGTTGGTCCAGATTAGCCAACCTGAACGTCCCCCTTGGCACGGGGCAGCCTTCCGTCTACTCCTCCCTTTGCTCCTCCTCTTGTTCCTCCTCTTGAGGCGGGGTCGGGACCTTCCTGCAGTGGCTGGCGTGGATCCAAGTGGCCCTTTCTGCTACTTTCACCTCTGTGTGGGTCGTCAGAAGTACTTGGAATGGCCCTAGCCACCTCTTTGCCCTCCAACTCTTTTTCCTCAGGTCTCTCACCACGACGAAGTCGCCTGGCCTGATTTTATGGAGGGTGGTCTCTGCCACTTTCCCCTGAGCAGCTTTCACCTGAACACAAATATTAGACAACAGAGAAGACAGCTCTTTACAATAACTTATCATGTCATGTTCACACAATTCTGTTGATGGCAGCAGTTGCTTACCCCCCTGAACCCCAATTCGTGGTGGTTTACCAAAGAGGATTTCAAATGGGCTCAGGTTTATCCTGCTTCTTTTTCTCATTCTCATATACATAAGAACGATCGGCAGTGCCTTGAGCCATGTGAGCCCAGTTTCCTCACAACATTTTGCCAATTTGTTTTTCAAAATACCGTTCTGTTTCTCGATCGCCCCGCCCGAGGTTGGAGCATAGGAGCAATGCGTCCTCATGTCTATACCCAGGAATTGACCCACCTGTTTTATTGCCTCATTGACAAAGTGTGTTCCGTTGTCTGAACTGATCTTACGTGGGATTCCCCATCTTGGGACGATTTCAGTCAGCAGGGCCTTCGCCACCGCTGCTGCGTCCTGCTTTGACGTAGGGAATACTTCTACCCATTTCGACCACATATCAACCATCGTTAGACAATATTTCTTCCCATTGCATGGGGTCAGTTCAACGAAATCGCACATAAGATATTCAAATGGGCCTGATGCCGGAGGCTGAGACATTTGAGGCATTTTTACTCCCTTTGCCACATTGTGGTTGTTACAAATCACACATCTTTTACAGAAATTTTCCGCAACTGTTGTAAACCCCTTTGTAAACCACAATTCTTTCATTTCTGCCACCATCGCCATCTTTGCTGCATGATCTCGTCCGTGTAAAGACTTAGCGTAATGAGGGTAAAAATGTCGGGGTAAGCAAGGCTTGCCATCACAACTCATCCAAATTGCATCCACCAGCGCACAGCCGGCCTGCTTCCACTGATTCCTCTCTGCCACCGAGGCAAAGGTCTGCATGCTCTGTAAAGAAGGAGAATCAACATTGTTATTTTCAGATAACAAGGTACACTCTGCTTCCTTTGTCTCGCCAGACAATGCCGCAGCCTTCGCTTTTCTGTCAGCCAGTCTGTTTCCTGTTGAGATAGAGTTGGTATCGTTACTGTGTGCTGCACATTTGCAGATGGCCACCCTTTCAGGCAGTAGAATGGCCTCCAAAAGTGCAGCAACAAGAGGAGCATTTAGTATTGGGCGCCCATCTGACTTTAAAAATTTTCTGTGTTTCCACAAAGCTCCGTATAAATTGTGACACATTTACCCGCCATGAGTTTACATGCTTCTGTTAATGCTACAAGCTCAGCTGCCTGGGCTGAGTAATTTGATGGCAACGATCCGGATGATACAACTTCAAATTCAGTTGTTACCGCGTACCCGACTCGATTTTTACCTGTTTGTGGATCTTTGAACGCCGAACCATCCACAAACAAGATATTGTCACAATTTTCAATCGGTTCATCAGAAAGATCTGGACGTGGTGTACATACTTGTTCGAGAGCGGTTAGACAACAGTGATGCTCCTCCCCATCCTCCTCCGTCGGAAGGAGGGTGGCAGGATTCAAGGTTGTGCAACGCTTAACCACAACATTCGGCATATCGAGCAAGATAGTATGGTACCGTAACCATCTAGCTGTCGATAAATGCGATGTTTTCTGTTCTTGCAAGATCATGGAGACCTCATGAGGCACCATCAAGGTTAGGTCAGAATACCCCACAAATTCCCTGGACGCCATTACAGCCTGCTCAGCCGACGCCACGTCCCTCAGACAACATGGCGGTCCTGCTGCAACTGGATCTAATTTGCTTGAAAAATAGGCCACAGGTCGCAGCCTGTCTCCATGACTCTGCAAGAGAACAGAAGTCATAAATCCATGTTTTTCATCAACCATCTGAACAAAGGGCTTGGTCGGCACAGGGAGGCCCAACGTTGGGGCCTGAGACAGCTGAAGCTTCATAATTTCAAAAGCTTCCTCTGCCTCCACTGTCCACTCAACTCTGTCACATGACTTCAATCCCTTTCCCACTGTAAGGGCTCTCAAGGGCTGTTCGTGCATCGCATAATTGGGGATAAACGTTCTGCAGTATGAGCACATCCCCAAAAATGAGAGCATTTGTCTTTTTGTAATTGGTTTCAGCACATCCCTTATCGCCTGCACCCTTTTTTCAGACAGTGATTTACTGTTTCTGGAAATTACATGCCCTAAAAATGTCACCTGTTGCTTGACAAACTGCAATTTTGGCATGCTGACTTTGTGACCCTCCCGCGCCAAATGCTTCAGGAGGGAGACAGTGTCAGTCACGCATGTGGGTTCATCTTTTGCACAAATCAACAAATCATCAACATACTGAAGCAAGGCAGTCCCATCTGTCAGGGTCATAGGTTCCAAACTCCTTCTGAGAGCTTCGTTGTAAATTGTGGGGGACTCGCAGTACCCCTGACACAAGCGTGTAAAAGTGTACCCCTTGCCATTAAAGTTAAATGCAAACCAGAATTCACTGTTTTTATCCATGGGTACACTAAAATAAGCGTTAGCCAAATCCACTACTGAAAAGAATTGTGCATTTTGCGGAATTTGAGACAATATCGTATAGGGATTTGCTACTAACGAAGCTCTTTGTCTGACAGCTGAGTTTACTGCTTGCAAATCCTGAACAAAACGCCACTCTGTGGGTTGACCTTTGTCCCTGATTTTCTTCACAGGAAAGATTGGAGTACGTACTGGAGAATCATTGCAGGGTAAGATTACGCCTTCTTTCAATAGTGACTCAAACACTGGAGTTATGCCAAGTATGGCTTCTTTTTTCAGAGGATATTGCTGTTGGCTTGGCCTGTAGTCAGATTTTGGAGTGATCACTACTGGCTCACACCCCTTAATCAACCCCACATCATATTTGTGTTTAGCCCACAATTTAGCAGGCACTTCAGCCAATGCTGGGTGTACTTCTGAGGCGCATTCGTTTGCTGTACAATGATCTTCCTTACTCTCTCTTTCAATCGGTGTCACAATTCGTTCCACCTTCACTTCACCCTCGTATTTTGTCATAAAAGCTCCTAACTTTTCACTGTAGTTCACATTATCATCCTTTTCGACCCAGTCTGCCGTCTCAACACACTCTCTGACAAACAGGCCCACTTCACTCCACCTCCCCTCTGTGGCCTTCACAAGTGAAATGTGAGGAACTGACTGGCCTGCTATCAGATAAAACGAACGCTGTGTCTCTTCTAGCTCCACTAACAGCGCACACACTTTTTCTGTCCAAAACATTTTGGTGTATTTCACAGTTTCACCTATTTCTTCCTGAAACCAGTCTATTTCATATTGTTCATCTCTTTCTGTTTACAACATGTGACGTGCAATGTAAATTGTCAGGCAGCATATGTTTTGTGTCAAAAGGCTTTGTTCGATTTTTTGCCAATTCACACACTGTTTGAGCCCAAACAGAATCTGTTATGCGCCATTCATATGCCCATTCGGCCTTCATTTTCATACAACACACCTCTCCCTCTGTCACACCGACTCCTGAGGAGGTTGCAAACAGTACCAAATGAAGTTGACACATGAGATCACACCCCATTAATGGGACCAGACACTTTGCTGCAAGCAGAAAGGCATGTTTTAACATCCTGCCCCCTTCTACCTTACAGATCAAAGGTTTGGTAAATTTTTCAAAAATTCGGTGCCCTGAGGCCGAAATGGATTCATGTAACTGGTTTGACATTTTCGGTTGACATGGCAAGTCACATGGTCGTAACGTAGATCTGGTTGCCCCAGAGTCAACTAAAAAAGAGACTGGTGTCCCTTCAACTAACATAGAATATCTGGGCATGTTTAGAAATCCCTTACTTTTGTACATTGTCAAACATTTATCAGACTCATCACTAACTTTAGACATACATACAGAAATGCAAGCATTTTCTTCATTGCAGAGAGCAGTACATAAATCAGTGTATGTGTAAACATGTGTGGTTAGATAAGTTTCACATCCCTGATTCATAGTGGTCGGATGCTCATCCAGGACCCCTCCCTCCTGCTCTCCGTCCTCCGCATTTCAGTCGGCTTGATTCTTCCTGTTCTGAGGGCAATTGCTACCCCAATGGCCCTCCTTCTTGCACACTCTGCACTTGAAACAGTCTCTGGTGGAATGGTCATTTGTTTCACAAATCCAGCACCTCCATTCACTCCTCCTTCCCCCCTCTCTGTTTGCGTTTCTTGCCTTGTACCAGTCTTTGTCCCTGGCAGGCCCTCCTGTCCTTGTTAGAGCTTCGGCGATAACCAGCTGTAGCTCCCTGACGGACTTCGCTCGTGCTTTCTCTCGCCTAGCAGCAGCAAGCCTGTCTTCAGTGACTTGTTGTTTCTCGGCTTCTGCTGCTTGCTTCGCTTCTTCCACCCTTGCTTCTTCCAGCTGTTTTTCCGCGTGCCTGGCGTTGTTTTAGTAGCTCAGCCAAGCGTGCGTCTTCCCAGCCGACCAGACCCGCTTTAAGTCCTCTCTTTATGTCGTCCCTCAGTCCTCTCATGAACCAGCTGCACATGTGGCACTCCCATAGACTGGGCTCAGCTCCTCTGACATTTGGCTCTGGCAGGCCACCGTGTCTGTTGAAGAGTTCATACAGCCTGTAGTAGAATGCCCGCACACTCTCATCTCTTCCTTGGAGGCACTCGTTCAGCTTTGTGGCCTCCACGCGTACTGGAAACGCAGCTCTAACAGCGTTGGCCATTTCCAGAACAGCTTCGCGATAGTCTGCATTGTCTCTGTGGTCCCATTCGTAATGTTCCTTCCGACAATCCTCTCTGTGAAGCAGCCCTTTAACTCGGTACCAGTTCATCGGGCCCAGTTTCATTGCCATCATCCGCTTTAGTCCGTGCATCGTGGGGCTGAATTCTCTACAGAACATACCAAGCTCTTCAGCAAATTTGTCACTTGCATCTTCAGGGCCTGGCAAATGTGCCATCGCTTCCTTCATCTCAGCCAAGGTCCATGGTCTGAAAACCACCATAGGCCCGTCCGGCCCGGACACTTCGAGCATCGGAGCTTCGACTTCAACCATCGGAGCTGTGACACTCACATTTTCTTCCTTCACAGTGTGTCGTGTCTTTCTTTTCTTTGTCACTGGAGCCTTCCGCCAGGTGTCCTCTCTCTCAGCTGGTGTCTCGGGTATCATGTCTGGGTCATCGACTTCCTCCAGGAGGGGTTGGGAAGTATAGGGCTGTATCGTCAGCTGTGGTCTCCCGTCAGCTGCTTCTTGCGGGGGTGCTGTCGGTCGCTTTGGAGGAGAGCAGTCCAGGTCGGGATCCCAGGACGCACACTGCATTCCGACCAGGGAGTGTGTGTAACTCGGCGGTAGAGAGACAGAAGACACAGGATTAGTAGAGTGTAGTGCAGACATGTATTCCCTAACTAGCTCACGTAACTCCTCTTTTTTCTCTACTTTTTCCATCTTTTATCTCCTCCTCTGTTTTCTTTACTTTTTTTTCTTTTTATCTCTTCCTCTTTTTTCTTTACTTTTTTCTCTTTTTATCTCTTTCTCTTTTTCTTTACTTTTTTCTCTTTTTTCTTCAATTTGTACTTCTTTTTTTTTAGCTGGCTGCACTAACTGCTTTTGCAGTGCTCTCCTTTCTCTTCTCTCTGCTTCCTGCAGCCAGCAATTCACCGTCTGACCACAATTTACACACACATGCTTTCTCTTCCAGCAACCCGCTCTTGTTTGTTTTCCTGCCTCTACATCTTCCTTTATTATAGTGAGCCATATTACACTTAATGTCCCCTCTGCTGGGAAATCATGATATTTGATCAACTTGTCTATATCTTGCAGACATCTACGGCCATATAATTTTCTCATTTGAACAAACACCGGTGTATCATATTCTGCAACAGCCCTTGGCGTATCATTTTTTGAAAGCTTGCTCTGGGATTTCCCCATATTTTTGGTTCTTCTCTGACTCCTGTGGATTTTCTTTTCGGTGCGCACCTAATAATCTGTTGGACGTCTCCCACAGATCCGACCTTTAACCCAAAGTCGGACAGTTTGAGCCTCAATGCTCCCGATCTTTTTAACCCAAAACCGGACGGGCTGAGCCTTAATGCTCCAGCTTAAGACGTTTACGCTGTGTCACCCTTCCACAAATTGGTTCACTGCAGTACCCTGACTGCAGCTGGGCGCAATCCCACAATTTGTTTCAGTGCGTGACCCAGAAACGTCTTTACTGTCCCAACGTGATACAGTTTTGGGGACTTCTTGATCGCACTGCTTCTTTCAATGGTGTTTTAGATTATGTCATACAGCTTCAGTTTACTTTCCAATTTTGTTTCAGCAGCCCCTCACTGCCGTTTGGGCTTAATTCCCACAAAATGTTTTCAGCTTGTATGACGCAGCTCAAATTTCTCCCTTCTAGAATTTATCTGCACTGCCGCAGCGCGTCCTCAATTCCAAAAACCCCTTGACCACGACCACAGAGTCAGCCAGAGCCACCAATATGGTTTGTCCCGTTTCCTAATTCTCTTATTTTACCACTCAAAATTTTCCCTTTTTTTTTTACTTTTTACTTTCCCATAATACATAGAAATTTATAATTTATCTCTTACCAGAGAGTCGTGCTGCCACCTGGATTCTTTCCCTGATCCCAGTGGTGTCCCCCCTGGGCCCGGTCGCGGTCGACCCCTCGTCCCTCAAGTCTATGCGGGGTAGGGCTGAAAGCGTGTCTCAGGTGGCCAAACGTCGTCCGCTTCTCGGGTCCAACAGGGCACATCCAAGGGATCCCACTTTTCTGACACCAAATTGTTGTGGCAAAAAAATCAACTGACTCTTACTGTATAAGAGACAAACACATCCAATTGTCTTTCGAAAATTTTATTTCTTGCAAGAAAGGTCAGACAGTCATACAGGCTCACAAGTAGCTGCAGAGTGTAAGACAAAGATTACAGTGTTTTCCCTGTGGCTTTTATATGCTCTAATCTTCAAGGTTGAAACCCTATTCTCTCCCATATTAGGCACATAACCCAGGAAAAATGCTGCCACCTGTCATGTGACAGTCACAGTTTCTCTTACCTTGCAAATTATACATGCAGTTTCTCACAAATATGGTCTTTTACTTTGACTTGGCTCTGAGCCAAAAATAAAAGCCCAAAAGCAACTGTTTCTACGTGACTAAAAGCCCTTCACACACACACATTTGTAAAAGAAGATGCCTTCACACTAGCATCAGCACTTCTAAGGAAGGAATTTCAGCAGCATATAGGTCAGGCAGTTTAGAGGAGACATGGAATCATCAGCATATGAGGATAATTACAATCAAATTTTAAAATTTCCACAACAAAAGTCATATGGGTTTGCAACAAAGTGAAGATGAGTAAATGTCAACTATTAGTTTTGGATGAACAATCTCTTTACAAAGAGCGAGCACACATAACATTTTCTTGCCAAACTTCCTGCTTAATGCAGAAGTTTATTTTTAAGAAAGATTCTTCAGAAGCAGCTGCCATACAAGCATTATGCTATTTTAAATAGGTTAGACCACAAGGACACAACGGTGAACATCGCTGAGCATCGAATAAATGTCTAAAATGCCACCATAAAACTCAGCTCATATACACGGCACTATAAGTGGATAAAATGATCTTCAGCAGTTCATAGATTTACAATTAAGAACCAAGTACAAGTCAACAAACCTGCATTTCATAATTGGAATAATTATTATTACTAAACTTCTTTTGTGAAAACAAATTGTTATTTCATACAGTCATTTTGTTACAATAAATTTCAATTGTTAAACACTAATGCATTAGGTATCATAAACAATGAATTTTTTTTTACAGTATTTTTACAGTAATAATACAGTATTATTTTACAGAAGTGCACTTGTATTGAAAGTGTACTTTTTGTGTACTTCAAATCTTAAAAGTATACTTTTTAAAAAGTGCACTTGCAGATAATATAATTAGAATTAAAGGCCACTTAAGTGTACTTAAAAAGAATATACTTTAATGACTATTTATTAACACACTTAAGTACACATTTTAAAAATGCACTTTGTAATAATGTCTAATTTTTACTTAAAGAAAGTACACTTTAATGACAATATTTATTAACACGCTTAAGTGCACTTTTTAAAAATGCACTTTGTAATAATCTCTAATTATTACTTAAAGAAAGTACACTTTCATGACAATATTTCTAAACATTATAGTTTATAGTGTTTTAAATCAGTACACTTATTTTGATGTATTGACTAATATACTGAAGTACATGAAAAATAATTTATTTTAATTTCAACTCAAGTGTGTTGTCCAAAATGACATTTGTTAATGTATTTTAAATGTGCTTAGTGTTTAATATACAGTGGGTACGGAAAGTATTCAGACCCCCTTAAATTTTTTACTCTTTGTTATATTGCAGCCATTTGCTAAAATCATTTAAGTTCATTTTTTTTCCTCATTAATGTACACACAGCACCCCATATTGACAGAAAAACACAGAATTGTTGACATTTTTGCAGATTTATTAAAAAAGAAAAACTGAAATATCACATGGTCCTAAGTATTCAGACCCTTTGCTGTGACACTCATATATTTAACTCAGGTGCTGTCCATTTCTTCTGATCATCCTTGAGATGGTTCTACACCTTCATTTGAGTCCAGCTGTGTTTGATTATACTGATTGGACTTGATTAGGAAAGCCACACACCTGTCTATATAAGACCTTACAGCTCACAGTGCATGTCAGAGCAAATGAGAATCATGAGGTCAAAGGAACTGCCTGAAGAGCTCAGAGACAGAATTGTGGCAAGGCACAGATCTGGCCAAGGTTACGAAAAATTTCTGCTGCACTTAAGGTTCCTAAGAGCACAGTGGCCTCCATAATCCTTAAATGGAAGACGTTTGGGACAACCAGAACCCTTCCTAGAGCTGGCCGTCTGGCCAAACTGAGCTATCGGGGGAGAAGAGCCTTGGTGAGAGAGGTAAAGAAGAACCCAAAGATCACTGTGGCTGAGCTCCAGAGATGCAGTCGGAAGATGGGAGAAAGTTGTAGAAAGTCAATTTAAGGGGGTCTGAATACTTTCCGTACCCACTGTATACTGTGTGCATTAATACACTTGAAATGACCTCTAAACGCTGAGCCATTTTCTTTATCCACCTGCTTTTGTTTTACTATCTGGCCCATTTGACAACATTTATATATATATATATATATATATATATATATATAATTATATATATATATATATATATACACACACACACACACATGCAGGTGGTATATTTTACCATCTGCATTATTATGGTGGTTGTCAGTGTATGTTAAATGTACAAAACAGATTTTAGTAGTAGTGTGCATTGTTGAATTTACTGGTCTACATTCAAATTTTCTTGTTTGTAAATTACAGTTTTATACTTTAAAATTTACAGTTTGTTTTGTAAATGTGTTTACAGTTTTTCTGTATATTTTACAAAATTATTCTGGAAACCACAGCTGCCAAAATTATTTTGTAAAAACTACGGAATATTTTTTACAGTGTATGACAACAAGAACGAACACCACAGCATCTTTACCAAGAATGAGATAACGAGTTTGTTTGACACATATAAATATAGGTGAGTTCCACCTACACAAGAGCAAACATTTACTCACACCCTACTGTTGTTACTGTCACGAATGTGGCTCCCTCGCCTCCTCCTCCGCACCACCGGAGGGAGCCATCACCCGAATATTGACTGTTCCGATTCGGACTACGTTTCCCATAGGCCCTCATTCCTGGGACTGATTGCGCACACACCTGCACCCCATCACGCTCACACTATTTAAGCCGCACACACACACACACTCACCGCGAAGTCTTGATTTGCCCCGGTGATCATTTCTGAGCGTTTTCCTGTGGATTGTTTATTCTGTTACTGTTGGACTGTTTACCCGTTGTGATTCTCTGCTGCCTGCCCTGAACTGTGCCTGTTTACTGGACTGTGTTTGCTTGCCGCCTGCCCTGATCTCTGCCTGTGACCCGTTACTGTTTGTCTGCCGCCTGCCTCGACCATTGCCTGTTCCTGTGTATGTCTTTGCCTTTGCCCCTGTCTGCCTTGGTGTTTAATCTAATAAAGCTGCAAATGGATCCCCATTCTGCCGACCCTTCATTACAGAAGACTTCGCCAAACAGCGATCCAGCAGCAATCATGCAGATCTCCACCGAGCTGTCCGCCCAGGCCAACCAGCTCGCGGTACACCAACACCAACTGAATCGTTTGACTTCACTTACCGAGGAGCTGGTGAGAACCCTACAGAGTCTTCGATTCGACGCCACCGAGGCCGCCACGCCGCCGCCAGCAGCTCCCGCCAGCCAGGCCTTCACGGCCGTTCCCGCCGTAAATCCACGCCTCGCACTCCCGGAGAAGTTTGACGGAACCCCCGCGAGATGTAAGGGATTTCTTCTACAATGCTCGCTGTTCATCAACCAACAACCCACTCTCTATCCCACCGAGTCCAGTCGGATTTCCTTGGTCTGCTCTCTGTTGACGGGACGAGCGCTGGATTGGGCCACGGCTGTATGGAGAGAGGATGGAGCTGTATTTCCCACCTTCTCGGCTTTCCTGCAAAACTTCAAAGAGGTCTTCAACCATCCTGAGGGAGGCAAGAGCGCGGGAGATCAACTGCTGTCGCTGTCTCAAGGTAACAACACAGCCGCCGAATACGCTCTCGGCTTCCGAACCCTCGCCGCACAAACAAACTGGGTCGAAGACACGCTGAAACTGCTGTTTCGCAAGGGACTGTCATTAGAGCTCCAAGCCGAGCTCGCGTGTCGCGACGAGGGAAAATCACTCAACAATTTCATTGAACTGGCTATTCACATCGATAATCTCCTCCGGTCTCGACGCTCAGCCCGTCTGCCCACTCTGACCACTCTGACGTCTGAACCCATGCAACTCAGATACACCCCGCTTCGTCCAGAGGAGAGGGAGAGGAGACGACAGCTTCATTTGTGTTTGTATTGCGGCCAAGCAGGCCACGTCAAGATCAACTGCCCCATCCGACCCAGTCCATCCAACCCGAAAGCGGTGAGTCCTCCACTCTCCACCGACTATCCCTTCAACTGCCTCAAAATACCCATTCAAGTCACAGTGAATAACCTATGTGTAACTACGCACGCACTTTTGGACTCTGTCTGACATGAAGTTACCCGCAGCCCCACATTCATCCGTGAACACAACATCACATTAACGGACTGCAATTCCCCATTGGCAGTGGAGGCGCTAGATGGGAGACCAATCGGAGGAGGAAGGATAGCGCACATCACCGCTGAACTCACACTGCAAGTGGGAGTACTTCACCAAGAACGCATCCGATTTTACGTAATTCACTCACCCAACAATCCAGTTATCCTTGGTCTTCCATGGCTCAGAACTCATAACCCGCTCATTTCCTGGAAGGAGGGCCAGATCATTCAGTGGGACGCCATCTGTCACGAGCGCTGTCTGAAACAGATCACACCCATACCAGTCCAGGCCGTCTCAATTCACGAGCCCAACCATGACGAGGCCGACATTCCCGCTGAGTATGCCGATCTGGCGGTTGCTTTCAGCAAAAGCAAGTCGACCGAGTTACCTCCTCACCGTTCCAGTGACTGCGCCATCGATCTGCTTCCAGGTACCACGCCCCCCAAGGGCAGAATATTTCCCCTATCTCAACCAGAATCGGCAGCTATGAAAGCATACATTGAGGAAGAACTGGCCAAGGGGTTCATCCGACCCTCGACATCTCCGGCAGCGTCTGGCTTCTTCTTCGTTAAAAAGAAGGACGGCAGTCTTCGACCCTGCATAGACTACCGTGGACTGAACGATATCACAGTTAAGTTTCGTTACCCTCTGCCATTGGTCCCCGCAGCCCTGGAACAGCTAAGGCAAGCCAAGCACTTCACTAAACTAGACCTCCGGTGCGCTTACAACCTGATTCGCATCCGAGAGGGTGACGAGTGGAAGACGGCCTTCTCCACTGCCACCGGCCACTATGAAACCCTTGTCATGCCGTTCGGGCTGTCCAACAGTCCTTCCGTCTTCCAATCATTCATCAATGACGTCTTTCGGGATATGCTTAATCGCTGGGTCATCGTCTACATCGACGACATCCTCATATACTCCAAAACCTTCGAAGAACACGTCCAACATGTCCGGGCCGTTCTGCAGCGACTCATCCAGCACAAATTGTATGCCAAAGCGGAGAAGTGTGAGTTCCATCGTACTTCTACTTCATTTCTGGGGTATGTCATCAGTCAGGAGGGGGTGGCGATGGACGACGGCAAAGTGAGGGCGGTGCTGGAGTGGCCGCAACCACGCACGCTGAAAGAACTGCAACGATTCCTGGGGTTCGCCAACTTCTACAGGCGATTCATTCGAAACTTCAGTGGCATTGCGGCACCTCTAACCTCCATGACTAAGCGACAATCCACACGCCTCTCCTGGACCCACGAAGCAGTGCACGCTTTCCAAGCTCTGAGGGAGCGGTTCACCTCTGCACCCATTCTCCGCCACCCAGACCCAGAGCTCCCATTCGTGGTCGAGGTCGACGCCTCCAGCACGGGCATCGGGGCTATACTCTCACAGCGCCAAGGTAATCCAGCAAAAATGTACCCATGTGCGTTCTACTCCAGAAAGTTGTCGGCAGCAGAGCGCAATTATGATGTAGGCAACCGGGAGCTTCTGGCTATGAAAGCGGCATTGGAGGAGTGGCGCCACTGGCTGGAGGGAGCACAACTTCCATTCACCATACTCACAGATCACAAAAACCTGGAATACCTCCGATCTGCCAAGCGTCTGAACCCTCGGCAGGCAAGATGGGCCATGTTTTTCGCCCGATTCCAGTTCACAGTAACTTACAGACCCGGTTCAAAGAACGCTAAGGCAGATGCATTATCTCGCCAGGCAGAGGTGGTGGAGCGGACGGAGAGTGAGGAGAGCATTATCCCTGCCAAACTGTTACTCGCCCCAGTCCAGTGGGACATCATGACCGAAATCTCACAGGCCAACGAACACACTGCACCACCACCAACCAGTCCACCTAAGCGCACTTTTGTCCCTGTGCACCTCCGTAATAAACTGCTCCATCAAGTTCACGATTTCCCCAGCTCAGGCCATCCAGGCATTACCGCCACCTTACATCTGTTACAGAACCGGTTCTGGTGGGACACCATGGTAGCAGACACCACCCAATTCATCAACCAGTGCACAGACTGTCAAACTTCCAAAACTCCACACCAAGCACCAGCAGGGCTATTACAACCGCTGCCCACACCACAACACCCCTGGTCCCACATAGCCATCGACTTCGTCACTGACCTCCCTGAATCCCGTGGCCACACCACGATCCTCACAGTAATCGACCGTTTCTACGGTCTGCCAGAGGACATGGTGTCTGACAGGGGTCCACAGTTCACGTCCCGGGTATGGACAGCCTTCTTCAAACAGCTAAACATCAACGTCAGCCTCACCTCAGGATACCATCCAGAATCCAACGGACAGACCGAACGCATGAATCAAGAACTCACCAGATTCTTACGCACATACTGTCAGCAGAATCAATCTGAGTGGAGCCGCTATCTATTGTGGGCCGAGTATGCTCAAAACTCTCTGCGGAAACCTGCCACTGGTGTTACACCCTTCCAGTGCGTCCTGGGCTTTCAACCGCCTCTCTTCCCCTGGTCCGGGGAGCCGTCCAACCTGCCATCGGTGACCGAGTGGTTGCAGCGAAGCGAGGAGACCTGGGACCTGGCCCATCATCACCTTCAACGTGCTGTGAGGAGACAAGAAATACAGGCCAATCGACATCGTCGCCCCAACCCTGAATACGCCGTGGGGCAGTGGGTCTGGCTATCAACAAGGGACCTGCGCCTAAGACTCCCATGCAAAAAACTCAGTCCCAGGTTTGTAGGGCCTTTTCAAATTACTAAACAAATTACTCCTGTATCATTTCGTCTTGACTTACCTGCTAACTACCGTGTTTCTCCCACTTTCCATGTGTCGCTGCTGAAACCCTCTGGTGGTCCGAGAGGAGAGCCGGAGGGAGCCGAGGCCCACGACCCCCCGCCCTTGATGATCGAAGGCGAGGAAGCCTATCAGGTTCGAGAGTTACTCGATTCCCGGCACCGGGGTAGAAAACTACAATACCTAGTCGACTGGGAGGGGTACGGCCCGGAGGAGCGATCCTGGGTCAATGCGGATGACATCCTGGACCCATCACTCGTGGACGAGTTTCATCGAGCGCATCCGGAGAGACCGGCCCCTCGACCACGTGGTAGACCCCGGCGCCCGCTTCCTCGCGTCTGGAGCCGCTCGCAGGGGGGGGGCTCTGTCACGAATGTGGCTCCCTCGCCTCCTCCTCCGCACCACCGGAGGGAGCCATCACCCGAATATTGACTGTTCCCATTCGGACTACGTTTCCCATAGGCCCTCATTCCTGGGACTGATTGCGCACACACCTGCACCCCATCACGCTCACACTATTTAAGCCACACACACACACACACACTCACCACGAAGTCTTGATTTGCCCCGGTGATCATTTCTGAGCGTTTTCCTGTGGATTGTTTATTCTGTTACTGTTGGACTGTTTACCCGTTGTGATTCTCTGCTGCCTGCCCTGAACTGTGCCTGTTTACTGGACTGTGTTTGCTTGCCGCCTGCCCTGATCTCTGCCTGTGACCCGTTACTGTTTGTCTGCCGCCTGCCTCGACCATTGCCTGTTCCTGTGTATGTCTTTGCCTTTGCCCCTGTCTGCCTTGGTGTTTAATCTAATAAAGCTGCAAATGGATCCCCATTCTGCCGACCCTTCATTACAGTTACAAACCTACATGACTTTCTTCTGTGGAGTATAAACAAATATTTTGAGTATGTTTCAGTGTTTTGTTTGGAATGACATCAAGGTAAGTAATTGGTGACAAATCTTTCATTTTGGGGTGGATTATCTCTTTAAGAGACAATATGACAATATAGGAATCACATTATAAATGCTTAATGTTTCAGTATATAAAGCATTTATAAGTACGTGTTGAATAATCATGCTTGAAATAATCTATAGTTTGAAGGAGTTGCCTGAAAGTGGCAGCAATTGAGAGATGAACATCTTATTTCAAATATCAATCCTTTGGTTGCATTACAGGGATAGTATGCACAAAAATTAAAATTCTGTTAATTATTTACCCAGCTCCATTACTTTCTTTGGATACCACTGACTTTCTTTTCGTTGTAAAAACATTGAAACATTTTTAAACAATCTAATTTTGTGTTCCACAGAAGAAAGTCATACAGGTTCGAAATGACAAAAGCAGAATTTTCATTTTTTTCCATTTTCATTCTGAAAAGTTGAGATGTTTTCATCTAGCCGCGGCATAGGCGCGCCGCACCGCATGCGCGTCGCGACCGCGTCACTTCTATTATGAGCTCGCTTGCCTAAATTACAGTAAAAGCACTCGCGCAAGTCGCGAGCGCCGATTTAAACCACCGAAGCGTGTCCGATGCTACAGTGTAAAAAATATTCCTTAGTTTTTACAAAATAATTTTGGCAGCTGTGGTTGCCAGAATAATTTTGTAAAAATTACAGAAAAACTGTAGACACATTTACAAAACAAACTGTAAATTTTAAAGTATAAAACTGTAATTTACAAACAAGAACATTTGAATGTAAACCAGTAAATTCAACAATGCACACTACTACTAAAATCTGTTCTGTACCTTTAACATACACTGACAACCTCCATAATAATGCAGGCGGTAAAAGCCTGGTAAGAGGTAAGAGCTTTTACAGTTTTTCTGTAAAACTGTAATGCGTTTTTACAATATTTTTACCGTTAAAATCACATTCATTTTTTACAGTGTACCGATAAACGTTACCGATGCTCAAACGGCATCTTGGACAAATGTGGCTCAGCTGTGAGCAGAAGCGCTGCCAGGTCTCTGGCAAGAAATAGAAGAGTATACAAATGTATTCAGGGATTGCATTTGTTCAGTACAGTGTTGTTCAGTGCAAGATTTTGATGTTATTTAAGCTAAAATAAAGTAAGGGAAAATATTTGCACTAACTGTTAAAAACTAATACTGTATGTAACAATGATTGACACTGCTGTTTATATTTTTTAAGTATGGCAAAATATTTTAGTAATGAAATTTGAAGTAAATAAGAAATAATGCAAAGGAAAGTAATTTTTTTCAGAAATTTTGCGCTTTCTTGTGCTTGAATGTTAAAATGGCCCTCCTATCATAGCAACGGCCCCCAGCCAATTTGAGTTTGAGACCCCTGCTCTAACTGATTAAAATGAACACCATATATTTATCAGTGTGTTACTGTGTTATATGTGTTCTGCTCTTCGACAGCATTCATAATTCACTCTGATGTCTGCTCTTCAGTGACACAGCCGTGCTTAATGTGTTGCGCGAGCAGTGTTTGTTATTCTTGACCCTTGTGAAATGACCCTGGATGTACTTGCGGAAATTTGTGGTGGCGAAGCAATACACCAGCGGGTCCAGGAGGCAGTTGATCCCCATAAGCATGAGGGTGATCTGGTGAGCATCGTTTAAGCTTTGGCGAGTCTCCATGCTCCAATCATTTTTCAGGCCCAGCACAGACAAAGTCCAGGGACCCTGCACCACATGATGTGGCAGGAAACAGATCACAAAGACACCCACGACACCACACAGCATCCTCAAAGCTCTAAGCTTGGTGCCACCAGGACGCTTTCCCGTGCTGGCTCGAGGCTGACTGATAGGTTGGGACAGAAGAGCTCGAGCGATTAAGATGTTGCAGACAATCACCAATGCGAAAACAAGAAAGAACAAGCCAATAATGATGAAGTGGGTGATGGCCACTGCTTCTCTAACAGAGCGTTCCGTGCAATGATAACCCTCGAAACAGCGAGAAATATTTTTGTTTTCAATCTTATCATCATGGATTCCCGGATCAATGAGGTATTTAACCGATGCCACAAGAGTGACGACCCAGATGAACGCTGAGACAGTTGCTCCACGTTTCCAGCAGTCAGAAGAGGCAGCCACCAGTGGCCTGGTAACAGCCCAGTAACGGTTAATGCTGATGACAGTAAGGAAGAGAATGGAGCAGTATGTGTTAATGAAGAAAAACGTGCCTGTGATACGGCAGAGGGCATCCGAGAATATCCAGTGACCGTGATTCACGTAGTAGTCAATCCAGAAAGGTAGAGCGGACACGAACAGCAGGTCTGCAACGGTCAGGTTGGTCATGTAGATTCGAATCTCATTCATAGCTTTAGACTCCCGCATAATATGCAAAACATAAAGAGCATAGCAGTTGGCCAGCAACCCCAAGACAAAGACTATGCCATAGAATATAGGAAAGAGAGTGTAACGAAACTCTGAGTCAATGAATTTGTCTGTTTGATTCTGATGGCTGCAATTTTCAGCGTTCGACATGGCTGTAGAAGTCTTCACCGTATCTGAGAACAAAACAGAGTGATAAGACAGCATACAATTAAATTTGATTCCTTCTAATATCCTTTAAAGTGTTCATCTAAAAAACGATACTGGCCGACAACTGATCTGGATATCGGGGAGGAGGTATTCTCCTCAGTGTTTATGATGTTATAGTTCAATTATATTCATCCAACACTCAAGACTTCATAGTTTATTATAGTAAGTGTTGTTTTAAAGGTGAAGCATGTCATTTTTCCACCATATTTCAGACAGGTTTCCCAAACACCTGAAACTGGCCAAACTAATAGTACCGCCCTAAACTCACATTGGTCGGGCAATGTTTTGATAGTGTCACAGAACCAAAATATTTACACTTTCAAATTAACTTGAGCCCCACGTTTTTAGAATGCTGTGTCATCTAAGACTTTTAAAAAATGTTTCTTTAGAGCTCATGTGTTAGACTACACTCCTGGAGGAGTGTAGCTCCAACCAGCTCCAAAACAGCTCCAAAACAGTCAGAGATAGGTTAAAATGACACACTTAACATTTATGTGTTTAAAAGAACAGGAAACGTGGGAGAGCAGCATTAAAAGTGGTGACGCCTATTTTCTCTCGCACACTGAGTTGAGAAAATATGCATTCTATCAAAAGTGTTCTTTCATTATCATCATAACATGTTTTGGAAGTTAAAGCATTAGGGGTTTCTTTCTCATCATTGCATATCTGTAATCTCTTGCTGAGAGCAGGAAATGAATTGAAGAAGCTTCATTTTCTGAAAACCACAGTGCACATATTACATCAAAATGTTTTTCATATCAGTGGTTTTACAGGACTTACAATGTCAGATTACAATCAGGTACTGTTACAGAATTTTTAGTTGTTTCAGAAACATGTATAATATAACATAGACTAAAAAAACTATAGACAGTAGACCATAAAGTCTTGACTACAAAACAGCTATTGAACATTTCTGCCATTATCACCCAGAAAGTTCACTGAACATGTTACCTTTTGTGACATTACAAAAGGGGGCATGCTGTTGCACCACAAAGCATGTAGTGACATTATATGCGGTAAGCTGTCACAGTGTAACATGCCACTAAAATGCATATTATAGGCTTTTCAGCAACAGTAAAACAGTTATGAAAAAGTTTTAAAAGTTAATGCAAATACAACATACATTTTAAACATTTAAAACATATGCGACAGTGTCTCCCAAGAAGATTGTGATAACATTATATAGTAGACATTTGCCTGAATATATGTTAATGTGGTTTTATTGTTCACTTACTTGCTAAACAGCTACAAAAATATGATTCTATTGTAATTTTAGTTTGGAGGACAGAATTCACAGATACAATGCCTGTGACAACAAGCCCCGGTCTCCCCTATAATGGATTACAATAGCAATAATAACAATGCGTAATTATAAGCAGCACAACACACAATATTACATTACTTATTTACATTACATTGCAATATTTGCATTGTACTAATAATATATTGATCATTTGTACATAATATATTGTTCGTTCAGTTAATTGTGTTCATTCAGTTAATTATTGCACTGAGACATTTTTATTGCATATTAAACATACAATGGGCTTATCCAGCATTACATGTGTCAAAGTCATTTAACGGCATGTGTCGCAAGGTTTGGAGCAGAAAATTGGATATTATCGATAGCTACCAACAAACGCTTGAGTTTTTCATAACTGATATGTAAAATCATAATTCTGCTTCTCCGGTTTCTTATCTGATGACAGGTCTGGCTAAGCAGATGATAGGCTATACAACACGTGAACACTAATTATATATACTGCGCGCGATGCCAAAACTATCATCTGTAGATGTCTATAACACTTAAAGCTTTTACGTGTGCGTTATATTGTCGTGTAACTCGCTCGCATAATATACAGTGTGAATATAGCTTCTAAATGAGCAAAAAACTACATTTATCGCTTAACCTACCTTGTAATTCCCAGTGAATGTGATGCTCGCGCGCTGCTCGCTCAGAGTTCACGCCTTCAGCTCACAGCTCCTCGTATTTAACATGCAGTCACACCTCTCGCTGTCGCTTCCTATTTTCCCCAACTCCTTTCCAGAAAACTTTGTAGTGTATTTCCTATGAATGAAAATGAGAAGCATCTAATTATCCACTTATTCTACCTCGAGATAAACTGTTGAAGAAAAGTTTGAACTAATATTTGGATACTAATAACCCAGTTTTGGTTCTTGTGTCCATTTGATTGATTTTGTTTAGGTCAGCTCATTAAGGCAGGAACACACCAAGCCGACGGTCGGCCGTCGGGCAGTTTTTGTTCGTTGGCCGACTAAGTTTTCTCAGTGTGTTCCGCACCGTCGGATGAAGTTGGTCCTCGTCGGCTTTTTTTCGGCCGATTCCACATGTTGAATTGGCGTCGGAGCTCGTCGGTCTGTCGGGCCATCTGATCATTCTGATTGGCTGTTCAGCTACTGCCACCTGCTGGTACGGAAAGGCATTTCATCTTACGCAGGCACAGAACTGACGTGCTCCTTGGCCGTCGGCTGTCGAGCGTCGGTTTGGTGTGTCAGGTCAACTTTGGACCCAGACGCTGCCGATGTGAGCCAACCCCACAGTATGCTTTTGTCGCCACTAGTTCGTCGGCGTCGGCTTGGTGTGTTCCTGCCTTTAAGTAGAACCTCTGCCAGCAACCTTTATAGCCTCAGGTTGTTCAACCAAAACTGGAAAACCATATAAAGTGTGAGCTGGACGCAAGAGTCCTCTATGCTGATCATTTTTGCTTATCAAAATACAAGAGAAGTGGTCTGCCCTAGGGACGGCAAGGTCCTCCAAAAAAATGACATGAGGTCCTACAGGGTCATGAATTCATAAGCATAACTAATGGGACAAATTCATTGGAAAAAAACAAACAAAAAAACACTCTTTTCACTTCCCTGGCCCAGGACTCTAAAATAAATGAAGTTTTCCTTATCTTTTTAAGTAAACATTTCAATAGGCTATTATTTAGGCTACTGTTTCTTATGGGGCGGTTTCCCGGACACTGATTACAGGGAATTCGCGGTGCATTAAAAAGCATTAAAAGTCATTAAATGGATTTTGCGAAACTTAAGGCCTTAAATGGCATTAAAAAGCATTAAATTGTATTCCTACAGGCATTATTTTTTAGATAGTTTTGAAAAAAATAATAATAGCCTACCAGTTTATATTGAATATAACCTTCATAATTAATAACTTTGATTTGCTGTCGCAAAATATGTACATTGGTGTGATAGCCTACACACGGCCGGTGCAAAATTGCCGTAACGTCGTTTTGGACAGCGGCGGGCTGGCACCTGGAGACGGAAGATTGAATCAGTGTTGCCAACTTAGCAACTTTTCCGAACCCTTTTGCGACTTTTTTCGAAGAAAGCGCATTGTGACGAATATATACTTGTTAACCTGATCTAGCTTCCGAGACTCCCCGGTACTACCGCACGAGCGCGAGGTCTTGAGATTCTGCAGTGCTCCATTGGTTTTGATCTCACCTTGAAGAACACTAGGACCCGGAGGCAGCAGGTGAGTATAATTCAAAGGAAGGCCTCTAGATTATTTCTGCTGAATAACGTGAGCGCTTAAATGCTTTAGTTCTAGTGTACTAATATTTATTATTACATATGTTTATTGGGCAAGTTGATTTCAAACTTTATTTTTTATTATTATTTATATATTTTATTTTACATTTATATACTAAAAATGAATATATTTAATATTCATGCATGTCAGTCAATCTGTACACATCAGTCTCAGTATTTTTGTATTTACTTATATATGTTAAAAATAGAAATTAAATTAAATTTCGTTAAAAATAGAAATTGAATTAAATTTCGGCAGCCGCAAAGGCGTGGTCACCTCATGTTTTCAGATTCGTCCTCGGAACAACTAAAAGATTCTGTGACTGAGATCGTTAGAGTCTCTCCTTCTGCTCCTGAATCAGTTCCGTGAGGATTTCAGGATTTAAGCAAGGATTTAAAAACAAATAATAAAATCTTAAAATTAATCCTAAAAGAAACTGGTAACCAATGCAGGTTACCATGGATATTTGTCTTACAAAAGCCCATCGCTTTCCTTCGGAAGGCCTTTGTTAACCCTCTGGAGCCGTGTACATTACTTTTATGATGGATGGATGCACTTTTTTGGACTTTAAAATCAGGAGTGCCATTCACTACCATTATAAAGCTTGGAAGAGCCAGGATATTTTATAATATAACTCCGATTGTGTTCGCCTGAAAGAAGATATTCATATACACCTAAGATGGCTTGAGGGTGAGTAAATCATGGAATAATTTTCATTTTGGGGTGAACTATCCCTTTAAATAGAAAATTAAACTAAAACCAAAACAGCTGTGAACTAATCAGTGAATCATGCATGACAACAAAACGAAAACATGAGGAAAACAAAATAAATACATTTTCTTTGCTCTCTAACAACAGAGCTGCATGTAGAGTTTAACACAAAAATTAGAAAAAAAAAATCTAGACACCCAAGAAGTAAGAAAAAACAAAACGCGGCAGATCTTTTCTTTCATATTTTGACATCCGGGTGTATAGGCTCATTAAAAAATGTTGTTGATTGAATTTTGAGATGTGGAATGACGTCTTGCATATGCCATGAGTCATGAAATTTTGACTAAACTTTACAAAGTCAAAAAGAAAAAAGAGAAAAATATACACGGATGAATTATTCACAGCAATAAGATCTTTAACATGCATTTAGATAGGGTGAATTTTAATTTCATGCCTTTAAGTAAATAATGTCTTTTTAATTTGTAGGTTTAAAATCCCAAATCACACAATTAGTTAGCAAATTTTACTAACAGGCATAACATGAGTACACTACTCCATTGTTTCACCGTAGTCTACATGGGGTGCAGCATATGCTCTATTCCGTGTGAATAAGAATCTGCTAACAGCTGAGGACATAGACTGTAAAAAAAAAAAAGAAAAAAAAAAAAATGGACGAAAAAAAAAAATGGACGACGCAACGCCGCTTCCTTTTTTATGCTTTATTTGAACATTTAGTTTACACTATGTAACAACAATTTAGTTTACACTATATAACAACAATGAAGAATAACACCAATAGAATATAAAAAAAAAAAAAAACAATCAGTACCATAGTCAAAGCAGTAAAAGACCATAACAAAATTTTTTTTTCCAATTTAGATTATCAAAAAGGTTGTTCCAATATGAGGCTGCAGGGGGGAGCAGAGACACTGTTCTCAAGGAATAAAGTTCTTATTTTATAATTTCTTCCTTTTTTTCCAGTGAAACATATTTCACCAATAGGCATGTTAACAGGCTCAGGAAATGGGATTGTCTCTATAGATAGAGTATAATTTTTGAAAAGCATGCATATGCCAGATGGAATAGCATCCGTAACAGTTGCAAACTCTTTAGGAGTTACAGGTATATTATATTGTAAAAGAAATTCTGTATACCTAAAAAGTAGACCATTTTTGTTAAAGAGCTGACCAACATGAAATATTCCGTTACTGAACCACTGATTATAAAACAAAGATTTATTCTTAAATAAAATAATCTATTGCTCCATATGTAACACCGGTGGGGAGAAAAGATATGTTTGTAAATAAGAGTCCATGCCAGAAGAACCTGTTGGTGAAAGTTAGATAACTTGACAGGGAGTTTTTGGGTATTACACATTAAGACAAATTTTGCACCACCAAACTGTGAGAAGACAAGATGAGGGAAAATATTCCAAATGGAGGAGGGATTTTTGAGGAAACGATTAAGCCAATTTATTTTTATTGTATAATTCAATGAGTTAAAGTCAATCAAGTTTAAACCACCCTTTTGTGAGAATTTAATATTACTGATTTCTTTAAATAATGGGGTTTGTTTTTCCATAAAAATTTAGATAAGATTCAATCGATTACTTTACATGTGGGGTTATTAAGGTACAATGATTGAGCGGCATAAGTAAGGCGAGACAGACCTTCTGCTTTAACAAGCAAACTTCTGCCTTTCAATGAAAGGTCTCTCTGTAGCCAGCAATTAAACTTTTTTTTTGTTTTTGTAATAATAGGGTTAAAATTTGCAGAGCATCTAATGTTATCTTTAGTTATCTGTATACCCAACACAATTTTTAACTGCAATACCAATAATTGAAGAAGCCGTACTATTTTTAACTGGAAGTAATTCACATTTATTAAGATTAAGATGTAAGCCTGAAGCTTTAGAAAAACGCTGAAGAATATGTAGGGCTGTAGGTATTTGGAGAGAGCCCTCTAAGAACAGAGCAGTATCATCCGCTAACTGAGTAATCATTATCTCTGTATTTCCAATACTGATGCCTTTTAGATGGCTTGTTTTGATGTATAAACTTAGAAATTGTGTTGCAATCAAGAAAAGATAGGGAGAGACTGGACATTCCTGTCGAACACCTCGATTAAGAAAATCTGGGAGAGGTACAATTACTTAATTTAATTGAACTATTACTGTTCACGTACAACATTTTGATCATATTACAAAAGGGGTTCCCAAAGCCAATTCTATGCAGTGCTTGAAACAGAAATTCATGTTCTAGCGTATCAAATGCTTTATAATAGTCTAAAAATAAGATAAAGCTTTCTTTTTGAAGTAAATGTGAATAGTCTAACATATCTAATATTAAACGTATATTGTTCGAAATATGTCTGTTAGGCAAAAAACCTGCCTGCGTTTCATCAATAATTGAGTTTAACACACATTTTAGTCTTTTAGCCAGAACTAATGCTATTATTTTGTAGTCATTATTTAGTAAGGAGATTGGGCGCCAATTGTCTATGAGAGGGGATCTTTGTTTGGCTTTGGGATTAGGGTAATTATTCCCTGACATAAGGTGGGGGGAAGAAATGTTTTTTCTGTACTTTCTTTAAAAACGTCTAATAAAAAAAGGTGCTGTTTTTTTGCTGAATAATTTATAAAACTTTGAGGTGAGTCCATCATTTCCCAGAGATTTATTATTTCTTAACATAGGCCTACTAATTGCATCAACAATTTTTTTATCTATTTTAGCTTTATCTACCATATTCAACTGCTGTACATTCTGGAGAGATTCAAAAAAAAAAATCATTGGCATCTTGGTAGCAAAATTTGGATGTATAGCTCACTGTAAAATTTAGCGCAAAATTTTCCAATAATTTTCTGATCTTCACTTAGTGTTCCATCAATTATGAGTTTTGTTATATTATTATTTTTGGCTTGCTCCCTTTCTAATCTAAAGAAATATGCGGAGCTTTGCTCACCTTCCTCGAGCCATTTTCTGCGCGACCGTATATAGTCTCCTTCAGCTTTATCTTTATATATTTTATCTAATTGCTGTTGCTGTTTAGCAAGTTCAGCTTTTTCAGAATCAGTAATATCTTCCGTATTTTTGGCTAAAAGATTGGCAATTTTAAAAATAACTTCATTCACATATAGGATTTCCTCTTTTTAGCTAAGTCAGCACTGAATTTACGAAGAAATTTATAGACTTCATATTTAGTTAGCTCCCAATTACTGCAATAATTATTTTCTTCTTTTGCTTTATTCCAAAAGGTAGTAATGATGTCATCAATTTTGTTTACTTCATCATAAGAAAGGACTGAATTATTAAGCTTCCAATAAGAGGGAGCTCTATACGAGTTAACATTATTTGAAAGAGGGATTCGAATAGTAATACATTTATGATCAGATAAAGGTGAAGGTATAATGTCAGATGAAATATTATACAGCTCCTTTGAAGTAAGCCATAGATCAATGCGAGATTGGCACTAGAGAGAGTTATTACTCCATGCAAATACTTTTAGAGATGCGTGGGTTTCTCTCCAGCTATCAACCAAAGAAAATGGTAGTTAGAGGATTATTAGATCTGGGGGGCCATCTATATTAATGTCCATAACCACATTGAAATCGCCCACAAAAATAAAATAAGAGCTGGGGTAATTATTTAACAGTGAAAGTATACGTTCTTCCATACCATAAAAGAAATTTTCATTTTCCTTTTGTTGATTAAATCCGTAGAGATTGGTAACAATAAACGTAGTATCTGAAATTTCAAGTAAAAGACAAACGCATCGTCCATTTGGATCACAGTCTGAAAACAGAATTTTCCCTTTAAAGCGATGAAGTAAGATGCAAACCCCAGCTGAGTTTGATGTTCCATGGGACCTCCACAGGTCCATGCCCCATTGTGATCTCAGGAGATCGATTGCTGTAGACAGTGCTCTATAATTAATTATAGTAGGCTGTCATTAGTTTTGTCCTGCTAATTATTATTTTATACCCATAAAAATAATTAGTAACTGCCAGATAACAATCACCTGCTTTTTCCCGACATGGCTAACATTAGGCGTGTTATCTTAACTAATAACATTTATTAATTTGCTAATAAAGCCCACATTTAACGTTACCAAAAAAAAGTTCAGTGATCCGTCAGATCCTACAGTTTACTGCTGAACAACTCATTTTGTCGGTGTGAAATAACACAGAAATCGAAAATTATTAGTTAGTTATATATATTCAATCTCCCCTCGAAGCTCCTACAGTCCTCCGAGAAGCTGTCAATCACAACTGTCAATCATGACGACACACCCCGTTTCTGTAGCATCAAATTGCTAGCTAAAATCAAACTTATCACAAAAACGAACAATTGAATATATATCAGCGTGATATATATCACGCTGATATATATCACCCCACAATATTTTAAATTCTTGCACTGCTCTGCAGCACTTCATTACATCACTCTGCATGTTGTTAGGATCAGAGCCGTTAAATATGTTTTTCAATGGCTCTGGTTAGGATGACAAAAAGGTTTAAAAGTTACATTATTAGTCTGGTCTGCCTCAGCGGTCTAAGAACGCTCGTCAATGTCAAAATGATTGAGATGGCCAATCAAATTAAAAAGTAGGCGGGGTTTACGTTCTCTTTTTGCTCGTGCACACAGTCTTCACAGCGCAGACGAGCGCGTCAATTGATCGCTTAACTCCATTGCGGAGGTGCTATTTTTCCGGTAAAATCACAAAACAAATGCACACAAACATGTCCCTGCTCTTGATATACAACCATTGATGGACATCTTTGATTTTAATGAGGGAAAAAACAAAAAACTATGCAAGGGCGGATTAGAACTTGCAACCTTTGATACTGTTAACAAAAATTTTACCACTAGACCACTAGGGAATTCAAATATTCCTTGCGGATCTATGTATTTATTCACTAAATTGAAAAATCTCGGAACTAACAATATATTGTATTATGAAACTACATTAAACATGAGTTCTCAATGTACTATTGAAATTGATTTCTGGAACAATTTCTACAATTGTTATTGTACATATCTGATATAGCATTGTATTAGTAGCAATTTCGTTCACTGTTTTGTTTCTTTATGCTTTATTAAAAAAAAAAAAAAATGTTCAAGACATGGTCCAGCCACCAGGGGGCGATCAAAGAGCCCGCAGCTTCACTTTTCAGGACGTATGGAGTAACCCCAGAGTGCAGCCTGGACGACTGGGGCGGGCGACACATTAAGGCATATTATACACCCAATTTCATTGGTTTATAATACAGCAGAGCTTATTGGCGTAGACACTTGGGGCATGAGCATGCGCATTCCTTTTTGAGCAACTTTATGAATGATCTACTTCTACGCTGTTTGACCGTACTGCATATAAATATAATAATATAATATAAGTGCTATAACCATGGCTATTTCAGTTACGACCAATTGGCTAATGTTTTGATGAGCTTAAGACTCAAGTTAGATGAAGTTAGTGTACTGTACGCTTGGTACGGCATCTCCGGGTTCTTCAGGCAGAAAATCGCCGTCTAATAGCCTACTGCTAAATCTGGGGAACGAATTCCTACTTCGTGGCCACGATATAGCCTATATAGAGCCAGGACTACATCAAGTGAAGTAAAGTCAGATTTATTTGTATAACGCTAAATACACATCGCTTCAAAGTAGTTTTACAAAAAGTCATATTGTCTGCAAGCTTTAGCCTAATATTGAGCAGTTTTAGGACTGGGCGATAGAAATGTGTTGCTGATATAAATATAATATAGCTAAGCTAAATCTCAAACTGTGCATCATTTATATCAGCAACATATTTCTATCGCCCAGTCCTAAAACTGCTCAATATTAGGCTAAAGCTTGCAGACAATATTACTTTTTGTAAAACTACTTTGAAGCGATGTGTATTTAGCGTTATACAAATAAATCTGACTTATAGCCTATTATATTACGTGTCGCCCCGCCCCAATCGTCCAGGCTGCACTCTGGGGTTTCTCGGTTTTTCTGGATAAAAACAAAAATAACGTTTACGTTTATCAACCGATTTCAGTGGTTTATAATGTACGTGGTGTACAAAAAGTTCTAGTTACTTAAAATCTCTATAGTTAGACATATAAAATATTTATTTTAATAAGAAATAGTCAAAGCTCAGGCTTGTCATGTATCTGGCTACTTTATTCTTGCATAAGAGTTGTGAAAACGCCCATACTGAGATATAATTAAATTTTCACATTAAATGAAAAAGTTTTCTTATTGTGGAAAAGGCATTTTCTGTCTTAAACCCAATTTTAGCTTTTCTTGAGCTTAAGAATTGACCACCATTGATAAAATGAAAAAAAAAAAAAAAAAAAAAAAAATCATCAAATACAAATCACACAGACTACTTTCTGTTTTTTAATGCACAAAGAAAATAAAGATGCATATTTAAACTTCAGGAAATTTAGTTTATAAAATAAGATATAATATAACCTAAAACTGTATTAGAAATCATGTAAACTCATGTCTCAACTTTCACAGCTAACTAGCGACATCGCTAGCTATTTTAGTCTGACTCCGGTGGCCAACTACTATCAATATAATTATATAATGACCAAATACAACCCGAAACAAATGTTCAGTCTTACCCGTGAAAGGTCATTCCCCGAGAACTGTTTTCAATTGTGCAGCGATTTGTACAGCCACATACATGACATGCAAGAAAAAAAATTAAATCGTGCACACGATTTACTAATTCGTTCCCTCAATTTACTAAATCGTGCGCACGATTTACTATTTCGCTCACTCGATTTATAAATCATGCGCATGATTTATAAATCGAGGGAACGAAATAGTAAATCGTGCGCACGTTTTAGTAAATCGAGGGAACGAAATAGCAAATCGTGCGCACGTTTTAGTAAATCGAGGGAACGAATTAATAAATCGTGCGCAAGATTTAGCCTACTATTTTTTTTTCCTGCATGTCATGTCCGGGGCTCCGTAGCCCCAAGCAGCACACGAAGCAGGCATTTTTCTCAATTCCAGTTATGAGCGTTATGGGAACTTTGCCCCGCACAATATGGCGGCGCCGTTGACGTACGGTCCAGCGGCCATTAGTGCGTCTAGTGTTTATTATAATGTCTATGGTATGAGGCACATCCGGCTGAGGACAATGGAACAAGATGAGTGTTGCAGAGTCCTATAAGTTGTGTGAGGGCTCCCTCTGCTGATTGGGAGAGAATTGTAAAACCCACATATGCTAAAACTATTTCATTTTTAAGACATTCATTACATTGTAAATGTTTGAAAAGTTTACATGCCTTGCTACAATCTCATGTTTCTAACAGCTTTGTTTTAAATGGAGCTTATATGAACAGACTTTATATACATTAGAATAATTATTTCACATTTGCTCTCCAAGGACTCTGAAAGTCAAAACAATTGTTGAGCTTTTGTTAGACATATTTTGCTTACAGTAAAATTAATAAAAACTTGCTGAACTTTTGATGTAGCAGGTCCCAGCTAACACAGTATTATAGATATTTGTTATGTTTGTTATCCCTCTGATTACTTTCTGCTTAATTAAGTCCCTCAAAACACACACACAAATAATCAATAGAGTCCAAATGTATAAAGTGTGTAATATAAAATTAGCTCACTGGGGGCATCAGGAAAATGTTCACAGACTAATTCATTGTGACATTTCCATTAGCTAATGATTTGAGGAAAATTTCTCCTAATCCGAGAACATTTTAAGCATTTAATGAGAATGTCCCTTAGAAGGGAAGGAAATTGATTAATTTGATATTTTACAGAAATGTAGTTTACAGCTTTACTTTAAACTATCGAAGAAAAAAACTAATTTTCAACATTAAAGGTGATTAGAATCCATTAAATCTATATTATATAGAATTATTGTGCATCAGTGCTTGAACATAAATACATTTTCACATTTAAACCCTCCAGCTGTTTTGTCTGTTGTCTTTTATTATTATTATAAACACATTTTCTGTTCTGTTTTGAGGTTTGGTTCAAAATGTTGTTCGCAGGCCACAGATGCTGTCCATAGCACTTTAAGGGTTCGTTCACCCAAAAATGAATACTGTGTCATCATTTTTTTTAAAAATTTTTTATTAAAGTCAGTAAGGTCTTAACAAACATTGGACTCCACTGACTTTCAGAAATTTTTCGAAGTATCTTATTTTATGTTTCACAGAACATAATTAATTTTGGGTTGAACTATGACATGCAAATAATGTACTTTGTACTTTTAATCTAAATGAAATAAGTAAATAATATAATTTTGTCCTTGTAGATGTAATTAGGGAGGAGTTAGGGTATCCTGTTTCAGTAGTAATTGTGCTTATAATTAAAATTCTTGCTACACAAGACTAACCCAATGCAGTGGAGTCACTATTCTGATTAATTTCTTGAATCAACCCTGGGGGGCGCTGATGCAGGCAATGGGAACCTGAACACAGGCATGCATGACTAATGAAATCTGTGGGTGCTTCTCATTTCTTATTTGTGCATCTTGTTTCCTTTCGTCGCATCTCAGCTCCACCTCTTTAGGATGTGAGGGAGAGACAAGTGGTGCTCACTACAGAGCCAAATGACGTCCAGCTCCACCTCTCTCTAATGGGTGGAGGGATACAGGTATGGGTAGGGTTAGGGTGGTTGTACTCTAGCTCCAACCATTACACCCGAATTACATTCAGAGAGGGGGAGCTGGACATCCTGAGAGGGGAGCTAGACTTCACGGATGCAAGGAAAGAAAATGAGGACAGAGGAATGAAAGGAAATCTTATTTCAAATTGGAATATTGTTGATCACTCGAGCATCACTTCAAAGCATCATCAGCTGCGGTCAAGGGATCTGCCCTCTGGTTGTTGAAGGGCAACAGGGCATCTTGCTTTCTTATTATTTATTATGAATTTCTTAATCATATATTTAAAAAATTCATAATAAATAATAATAATGCAAGATGCCCTGTTGAAATATATGAGATGTCCTTCAAGATGACTAACTTTGATTGTTTTCCGGTCACAGGCTGGAGGACAGAGGAGCAAGGAAATGAGAAAGCGTCAATTTGAGTATTGAGAAGCACCCATTATGTGCTTTTTTTTCTCTGAGACGTAATAAGCAGGTCCCCGGCTCAAATATTTATTTTGTTAATATTTTTTTCTGCAGTAAGACAAAGTCTATTAGTAAAATCTGTTGACTTTAGCAATCTTTGTTGCATTATATGCCAACAGTAACAGTTCAAAAATGGCAAAAAACATTATTCAGTAAATATACCTCTGTGATATTTAATATTTAGGTTTTCTTCACTATTTATGTTTGTCTTTCTACAGAAAAAATATTAACAAAATCAAAAAATTGAGCTGGGGAAGTTTCCAAAATTTGGTTGATTTGACATGGAATGACCCTACAGTTTTTGTTTGTTTTTTTTTAGGTAGAGAATACACAGAAAAGCAAAAACAGTTTTTTTGATTTTATTTAGCCTTTTTAGCACAGATTAAGCCTTATATGATATAAACAACATCATGTGCAAACATCAATGATCATTTGAATAAATATAAAACACTTGCTGTACTTTAGTATCTGTAGAATGTGGGACCAATAGTCTTTCACAACTGTCCTTCACTCTTCTTCTTTTCTAGTGACGAGATGAACAGGTTACTCATTCACTTAAACTGAATTGACAAAAACCCAAGTCCCTATTGTTGCATAACATCTCCTTCATGTACGTAAGAAGAAAGTCATATGGGTTTGCAAGATGAAGATGAAGGTGAAGATGAGCAAATGTCAACTATTAGTTTTGGATGAACAATCTCTTTACAAATTAGAGCACACATAACAGTTTCTTGCCAAACTTCCTGCTTAATGCAGAAGTTTATTTTTAAGAACGATTCTTCAGAAGCAGCTGCCATACAAGCATTATGCTATTTTAAATAGGTTAAACCACAAGGACACAACGGTGAACATCGCTGAGCATCGAATAAATGTCTAAAATGCCACCATAAAACTCAGCTCATATACACGGCACTATAAGTGGATAAAATGATCTTCAGCAGTTCATAGATTTACAATTAAGAACAAAGTACAAGTCAACAAACCTGCATTTCATAATTGGAATAATTATTATTACTAAACTTCTTTTGTGAAAACAAATTGTTATTTCATACAGTCATTTTATTACAATTAATTTCAATTGTTAAACACTAATGCATTAGGTATCATAAACAATGATTTTTTTACAGTATTTTTACAGTAATAATACAGTATTATTTTACAGAAGTGCACTTAATTGTATTGAAAGTGTACTTTTTGTGTACTTCAAATCTTAAAAGTATACTTTTTAAAAAGTGCACTAGCAGATAATATAATATAATTAGAATTAAAGGCCACTTAAGTGTACTTAAAAAGAATATACTTTAATGACAATATTTATTAACACACTTAAGTACACATTTTAAAAATGCACTTTGTAATAATGTCTAATTTTTACTTAAAGAAAGTACACTTTAATGACAATATTTATTAACATTATAGTTTATAGTGTTTTAAATAAGTACACTTATTTTGATGTATTGACTAATATACTGAAGTACATTGAAAATAATTTATTTTAATTTCAACTCAAGTGTGTTGTCCAAAATGACATTTGTTAATGTGTTTTAAATGTGCTTAGTGTTTAATATATACTGTGTGCATTAATACACTTGAAATGTATTTTTCTTCTGAATTTCAATACACTTGCTTATACAGTATAATCCAGTACAACTTATTGTTGAAATTTTTATCACCAGCTCCTGCTCTAAACTCAACTAGTGTAAGTTTTCTACATAATATTTGACATAAAATGTCAAAGTTTTGTTAAATGTAATCGCTTGATGTAGGTTATAAAACATGAACAGGCAGTTTAGTAGTCATTTCAGTGGTTTATGTGCACATTTCCCATGGGTGTCTGGCTCAAGTTCCCCATTTTGGAAAACATAACATTGCAAAAAAATATAAAGATTTCCTGTGTGACAAAACCTAACCCACAGGAATGCTCCTCAGAAATACTTCACAACAAGTAAGGCAGTATTTGATGTCATAGTGACATCAGACACAAATCAATTGACCACCTTTATGTGCAATTTATATCACAAATAATCCTGACTCTTTAGCAGCAACACAACTTCTCCCTTTATGAACAGTGAAACTCTGGTATCACAGAAAACAAATAGCTTCATTCATCAGCATCAGCATTCACAAGACATTAAACCCAGTAAATAACCGTTAAAATACCAGGTTGACTTTTCCATTAGCTTGACTGTTCACACGAGCAATGGTGTTCTGTGTTAAAATGTATAATGTATATTTACATATATATATATATATATATATATACACACACATGCAGGTGGTATATTTCACCATCTGCATTATTATGGTGGTTGTCAGTGTATGTTAAATGTACAAAACAGATTTTAGTAGTAGTGTGCATTGTTGAATTTACTGGTTTACATTCAAATTTTCTTGTTTGTAAATTACAGTTTTATACTTTAAAATTTACAGTTTGTTTTGTAAATGTGTTTACAGTTTTTCTGTATATTTTACAAAATTATTCTGGAAACCACAGCTGCCAAAATTATTTTGTAAAAACTACAGAATATTTTTTACAGTGTATGACAACAAGAACGAACACCACAGCATCTTTACCGAGAATGAAATAACGAGTTTGTTTGACACATATAAATATAGGTGAGTTCCACCTACACAAGAGCAAACATTTACTCACACCCTAATGTTGTTACAAACCTACATGACTTTCTTCTGTGGAGTATAAACAAATATTTTGAGTATGTTTCAGTGTTTTCTGTCCATACAATAAAAGTCAATGGGGTCCAGAGTTGTTTGAACGCCACTGACTTTCAAAGTCATAAAAGTTTGGAATGACATCAAGGTAAGTAATTGGTGACAAATCTTTCATTTTGGGGTGGATTATCTCTTTAAGAGACAATATGACAATATAGGAATCACATTATAAATGCTTAATGCTTCAGTATATAAAGCATTTATAAGTGCGTGTTGAATAATCATGCTTGAAATAATCTATAGTTTGAAGGAGTTGCCTGAAAGTGGCAGCAATTGAGAGATGAACATCTAATTTCAAATATCAATCCTTTGGTTGCATTACAGGGATAGTATGCACAAAAATTAAAATTCTGTTAATTATTTACCCAGCTCCTTTACTTTCTTTGGATACCACTGACTTTCTTTTCGTTGTAAAAACATTGAAACATTTTTAAACAATCTAATTTTGTGTTCCACAGAAGAAAGTCATACAGATTCGAAATGACATAAGCAGAATTTTCATTTTTTTTCCATTTTCATTCTGAAAAGTTGAGATGTTTTCATCTAGCCGCGGCATAGGCGCGCCTGGAAAAACGAGCGCGCCGCACCGCATGCGCGTCGCGACCGCGTCACTTCTATTATGAGCTCGCTTGCCTAAATTACAGTAAAAGCACTCGCGCAAGTCGCGAGCGTCGATTTAAACCACCGAAGCGCGTCCGATGCTACAGTGTAAAAAAATATTCCTTAGTTTTTACAAAATAATTTTGGCAGCTGTGGTTGCCAGAATAATTTTGTAAAAATTACAGAAAAACTGTAAACACATTTACAAAACAAACTGTAATTTACAAACAAGAAAATTTGAATGTAAACCAGTAAATTCAACAATGCACACTACTACTAAAATCTGTTCTGTACCTTTAACATACACTGACAACCACCATAATAATGCAGGCGGTAAAAGAGAAAGCCACATGAAGAATCAGAGTTCATCACAAATAGCTTTTCCAGGAGCTTAAGTATATACTAATACAAAGAAGGTGCAAAGAGTCATCACACAAACACCATCATGGTAACCCACAACACTTACACAATGCAATAAACATTCATTAAACAACAGAAGATGTAACATAAAACCCTAATGTACATAACTGATAACAAAAACTATTAAGAAACATGATTTTTTTAAACAAAATACTTTCAAATGTGGAGTGTCACACAGGGAATTGTGGGAATATCAGTTTACAGTTTTTGACTGTAAATTATACATTGATTTGTTCTTTTTTTTACGTCTAAAATTTAAAAAAAAAATTACAGCATTTTACTGTGAAAATGACATAAAATGTCTGGTAAGAGCTTTTACAGTTTTTCCCTGTATATAGTACGGGAACTTACTGTTAACCTATTTACAATATTTTTACCGTTAAAATCACATTCATTTTTTACAGTGTACCGATAAACGTTACCGATGCTCAAACGGCATCTTGGACAAATGTGGCTCAGCTGTGAGCAGAAGCGCTGCCAGGTCTCTGGCAAGAAATAGAAGAGTGTACAAATGTATTCAGGGATTGCATTTGTTCAGTACAGTGTTGTTCAGTGCAAGATTTTGATGTTATTTAAGCTAAAATAAAGTAAGGGAAAATATTTGCACTAACTGTTAAAAACTAATACTGTATGTAACAATGATTGACACTGCTGTTTATATTTTTTAAGTATTTTTTTAAGTATGGCAAAATATTTTAGTAATGAAATTTGAAGTAAATAAGAAATAATGCAAAGGAAAGTAATTTTTCAGAAATTTTGCACTTTCTTGTGCTTGAATGTTAAAATGGCTCTCCTATCATAGCAACGGCCCCCAGCCAATTTGAGTTTGAGACCCCTGCTCTAACTGATTAAAATGAACACCATATATTTATCAGTGTGTTACTGTGTTATATGTTGCACAAGCAGTGTTTGTTATTCTTGACCCTTGTGAAATGACCCTGGATGTACTTGCGGAAATTTGTGGTGGCGAAGCAATACACCAGCGGGTCCAGGAGGCAGTTGATCCCCATAAGCATGAGGGTGATCTGGTGAGCATCGTTTAAGCTTTGGCGAGTCTCCATGCTCCAATCATTTTTCAGGCCCAGCACAGACAAAGTCCAGGGACCCTGCACCACGTGATGTGGCAGGAAACAGATCACAAAGACACCCACAACACCACACAGCATCCTCAAAGCTCTAAGCTTGGTGCCACCAGAACGCTTTCCCGTGCTGGCTCGAGGCTGACTGATGGGTTGGGACAGAAGAGCTCGAGCGATTAAGATGTTGCAGACAATCACCAATGCGAAAACAAGAAAGAACAAGCCAATAATGATGAAGTGGGTGATGGCCACTGCATTTTTTACAGAGCATTTCTCGTAATAATAACCCTCAAAACAGCGAGAAATATTTTTGTTTTCAATCTTATCATCATGGATTCCCGGCTCAATGAGGTATTTAACCGATCCCACAAGAGTGACGACCCAGATGACCGCTGAGACAGTTGCTCCACGTTTCCAGCAGTCAGAAGAGGCAGCCACCAGTGGCCTGGTAACAGCCCAGTAACGGTTAATGCTGATGACAGTAAGGAAGAGAATGGAGCAGTACGAGTTAATGAAGAAAAACGTGCCTATGATACGGCAGAGGGCATCCGAGTATATCCAGTGACCGTTATTTATGTAGTAACTAATCCAGAAAGGTAGAGTGGACGCAAACAGCAGGTCTGCAACGGTCAGGTTGGTCATGTAGATTCGAATCTCATTCATAGCTTTAGACTCCCGCATAATATGCAAAACATAAAGAGCATAGCAGTTGGCCAGCAACCCCAAGACAAAGACTATGCCATAGAATATAGGAAAGAGAGTGTAACGAAACTCTGAGTCAATGAATTTGTCTGTTTGATTCTGATGGCTGCAATCTTCAGCGTTCGACATGGCTGTAGAAGTCGTCACCGTATCTGAGAACAAAACAGAGTGATAAGACAGCATACAATTAAATTTGATTCCTTCTAATATCCTTTAAAGTGTTCATCTAAAAAACGATACTGGCCGACAACGGATCTGGATATCAGGGAGGAGGTATTCTCCTCAGTGTTTATGATGTTATAGTTCAATTATATTCATCCAACACTCAAGACTTCATAGTTTATTATAGTAAGTGTTGTTTTAAAGGTGAAGCATGTCATTTTTCCACCATATTTCAGACAGGTTTCCCAAACACCTGAAACTGGCCAAACTAATAGTACCGCCCTAAACTCACATTGGTCGGGCAATGTTTTGATAGTGTCACAGAACCAAAATATTTACACTTTCAAATTAACTTGAACCCCACGTTTTTAGAATGCTGTGTCATCTAAGACTTCTAAAAAATGTTTCTTTAGAGCTCATGTGTCAGACAGCTCCAACCAGCTCCAAAACACCTGCCTGGAAGTTTCTAGTAATCCTGAAGACCTTGATTTGCTGGTTCAGGTGTGTTTAATTAGGGTTGGAGCTAAATTGTGCTAAACAGTGGCTCTCAAGGAACTGAGTTAGACACCACTTCTCTAGACCTTGCTTTTTTTCCTCATTTTCCAGAAGTTACTATCAATTTACCCTTTTAAACAAGAGTTGTGGATCACACAGTATGCGTGCAATGCTGATATTTATATCGCATACACTATATGTTTAGCCTAACATACGTGTAAAATCCAAAGTTTACTTCAGGTTTTAACCTACAGAGATAGGTTAAAATGACACACTTAACATTTATGTGTTTTAATGAACAGGAAACTTGGGAAAGCAGCATTAAAAGTGGTGACGCCTATTTTCTCTCGCACACTGAGTTGAGAAAATATGCATTCTATCAAAAGTGTTCTTTCATTATCATCATAACATGTTTTGGAAGTTAAAGCATTAGGGTTTTCTTTCTCACCATTGCATATCTGTAATCTCTTGCTAAGAGCAGGAAATAAATTGAAGAAGCTTCATTTTCTGAAAACCACAGTGCACATATTACATCAAAATGTTTTTCATATCAGTGGTTTTACGGGACTTACAATGTCAGATTACAATCAGGTACTTTTACAGAATTTTTAGTTGTTTCAGAAACATGTATAATATAACATAGACTAAAAAAACTATAGACAGTAGACCATAAAATCTTGACTACAAAACAGCTAGTGAACATTTCTGCCACTATCACCCAGGAAGTTCACTGAACATGTTACCTTTTGTGACATGCAAAGGGGGCATGCTGTTGCACCACAAAGCATGTTGTCACATTATATGCAGTAAGCTGTCACATGCCACTAAAACGCATATTATAGGCTTTTCAGCAACAGTAAAACAGTTATGAAAAAGTTTTTAAAGTTAATGCAAATACAACATACATTTTAAACATTCGAACGTGTGTCCCAAGAAGATCGTGATAACATTATATAGTAGACATTTGCCTGAAAATATGTTAATGTGGTTTTATTGTTCACTTACTTGCTAAACAGCTAAAAATTTTTATTCTATTGTAATTTTAGTTTGGAGGACAGAATTCACAGATACAATGCCTGTGACAACAAGCCCCGGTCTCCCCTATAATGGATTACAATAGCAATAATAACAATGCGTAGGCTAATTATAAGCAGCACAACACACAATATTACATTACTTATTTACATTACATTGCAATATTTGCATTGTACTAATAATATATTGATCATTTGTACATAATATATTGTTCGTTCAGTTAATTGTGCTTATTCAGTTAATTATTGCACTGAGACATTTTTATTGCATATTAAACATACAATGGGCTTATCCAGCATTACATGTGTCAAAGTCATTTAACGGCATGTGTCGCAAGGTTTGGAGCAGAAAATTGGATATTATCGATAGCTACCAACAAACGCTTGAGTTTCTCATAACTGATATGTAAAATGATAATCCTGCTTCTTCTGTTTCTTATCTGATGACAGGTCTGGCTAAGCAGATGATAGGCTATACAACACGTGAACACTAAGTATATACACTGCGCGCGATGCCAAAATTATCATCTGTAGATGTCTATAACACTTAAAGCTTTTACGTGTGCGTTATACTGTCGCGTAACTCGCTCGCGGAATATACAGTGTGAATATAGCTTCTAAATGAGCACAAAACTACATTTATCGCTTAACCTACCTTGTAATTCCTAGTGAATGTGATGCTCGCGCGCTGCTCGCTCAGAGTTCACGCCTTCAGCTCACAGCTCCTCTTATTTATGCAACATGCAGTCACACCTCTCGCTATCGCTTCCTATTTTCCCCCCAACTCCTTTCCAGAGAACTTTGTAGTGTATTTCCTATGAATGAAAATGAGAAGCATCTACTTATCCACTTATTCTACCTCGAGATAAACTCTTGAAGAAAAGTTTGAACTAATATTTGGATACTAATAACCCAGTTTTGGTTCTTGTGTCCATTTGATTGATTTTGTTTAGGTCAACTCATTAAAGCAGGAACACACCAAGCCGACGGTCGGCCGTCGGGCAGTTTTTGTTCGTTGGCCGACAACCGAAGGTTAAACGCACGGCAAAGTAAAATTTATTGCGCCAGCGAACGCCGAATAAATGCCATGAATCCGGGTGAATTGGCATTACTTTGAAAGCTGATGTGATGTCTACTTTTGCCAACCATGCGCCGCGGCCAGCGATTTTAATCATTGTTATTGCTTGTTCGATATCGTGGTAATGAAGAGAAAATTCCTCGAGTGGGATAAGACTATTGATGCTTGGAAACGGGGAGTTATGAGGCGCTGAGAGATCGATTATCATGCGTTTTTTCCCCTGAAAATTTCCTAGTAGCCACACCAAAGGGGCTAATACGAAAATGCTCGAACGGGGGCGTTTCGAATGGACCGATCATGAAACCTGATTCAATTTCCTTTTTGATTAGTTCGTCTACTACTTCAGGCTCTGCTAGAGCAGACTGAAGATTATCGCAGATGATATTCTGAGTAGGCTGACATTCTACCCCAGGTTTAAAACCATGTTTGAGACCAGACAACAGATAATTTGTAAAATTAACATCAGGGTGATGAGATAATTCCTCAGCTAGGCGAGAAATATTCACAGGAGTCGAAAGATAGTTTTTTGCACTTTTATTTACAGATTTCAGTACTGGACATACAGCGCGGGCGTGGGCGCCGCCACAGTAGTTGCAGATATGAAGATAGCGGCAGCGTTGTCTTGGGCATTTCCCTTCGTTGAAGTTATTACATACTTGCCTGTTTGCTGCTACGTTTGTGACTCTGTTATTGAAAGCGTGATCCTCCCTAGCGGGTCGCGGAACATAACTAGTAGATTTAAACGGGTTCTGTTCCGGGCAGGGTGGAATTGAGGGATTAATTTGAGGGCATGTCGTGGTGGCATGGTTAACGGATCTGCAAATTGCGCATGAGATGTTTCGGCATCCGAGGAACACTCTGTTATGGAGATCGGTGTCCAACGCTCCCCAGTAAGGACACTGATTCCATTGAGAAACGCGAACAGCGCATTTAGCAGAAAAGAGTTTATGGTATGTATAGAAATGGCTACCCCCATAGGACAGCGCGAGCTCCGCTATGATGGGGAGATAATCATTCAGCTCGCGCCGTCTATGGGGAAAAGCAGAGCATATTATTTCGGTATAGCGACTGAAAGCAATACAAAATTCCGCCAAAGACAGTATGCGTGAGGAGGTCTGTGTATTGTTTTTTTAAAGTTACGGAAATATCGCCGCAGTCCACCTGGCGATTGGACTCTGCTGGAGGAAATAGGGACAATAAAGAGCCCAAATCCACGTCCGCACCTGCAAGGATTTGTGCTCTGATATTGTTCGCCACTGGAGGAGGTTCTGAGGCGACGGCATTCGGAGGAGCTGGTTGTGGTGTTGCTGAGAAGAGAGAGAAGGGAGATCGAGTATGCAGAGAAGTATTGGGGAGGGGGGCCGGGGCTGCGGCCGTTTGCGGAGGCATCCTCACGCAAAAATCGGCTCCCGGGACAGGTGGAGGAGCAAGAAAAGGTGAAGAGGTGGGGACGGGAAGGGGAAGGAATGACGTCAGCGCTTGTGCCGCTAGCGGAGGCATCCTCACGCTAGGGTGAGCGCTTGGCGCTGGAAAATACTGATAGGGAAAAGGGTAAGAGGTAGGAGGAAAAAGATGGGTTTGAGAAGTTGTGTAGCTTGCATTGCAGGTGGTTGAAGCGTGCGGTGCGGTGGTAGGAGGAGCTGCGGGAGAGAGTTGAGCAGGGAGTGTTTGGAGCCCGTCCGTGACGGGCTCTGGGGCGCGGCCCAGGCTCGCTGAAGGCCTGCGACGGCGTGACGCAGGGGGAGGACCCGGCACTGCGTGGGAGGGAAGTGGAGAAGCTGCTGGACGCGAGGTCGGGGCCCGGCGGGCCTTGCTCGCTCGACCAGATGAAGTGGAAGCTGTAGGAGAAGGGTGAGTAGATTGCAGAGAGACATACAGATTGTATAGTTCTGCTTTATTTAATCTTCGTGAGAAGTTTACATCTGAATTCATCAGGGCTTGTCTCAACCCTTTAACAGTCCATTTCCCTATGGCAGGGATGTTTGGATGGACCGGCGTGGAGGTAGACGCAGAGGAAGATGGTGGTTGTCTCACCGGCGGGTGCGAGGGGAGTCCTCGGCGTCTTGGCGTGCGTGGAGTAGATCGTGTGAGCCGGCGTCCCCTAGTTGAGGACGGGGGCTCCATGATGTTAATGGTTGGAGAAGGATCATTCCTTGGAACGGCGGGTTGAGATGGAGACTCAGCGGTGACGAATGACTCATCATCCGAAGGGAAGAGCTCTATCTCAGACATGACAGCGAGTGGGCGGGGCCAAATGTTGTGAAACTTGTCGCGGGATAGAGGTGAGAGACGGCTTTATATACCGGCTTCCTCTTGCACTGATTGGTTGATTACCTGAACGTGCGCCTCCCGAATTTTGTTAAATAAAACTTCATTTAGTTTAAGTGGCGATCCATAGTGGATAATAGGCTGTATAATGTAGATAACAAGGTAGCGCTGTTGAGGCTCGCGCATGATCTCGAGGAGAAATGGAAACATGAGCGAAGCACACACAAAAACTTTTTATAACTTGATACAGGTAAGTAAAATCACACGACCAAGATTGCTGTTTTACTTTAATAGGCTACGGTCACGATTAAAAACGTTACACTGATTTCATACAACTGTTCAGTTCTATTTTAGCAGCAAAAATATTTTCAAACAAATCACAGCACTATAGCGCAACACTCAACAAAACTAAATTGATTGCTGTAAGTCTTTTAGTAAAAGCACTTTCAGTTCAACTGTTCGGAGGGACAAATTAATTTGTCTTGCTTTCTTTCTGCGCTTTCCTTTTTCTTGCCTGTCTCGCTTCATATTCTCACTGTTTCACTGTTCTCACCATCTGTAGGAGGATGAAATTCTGCAGTGCTCCATTGGTTTTGACCTCACCTTGCAGAACAGTAGGACCTGGAGGCAGCAGGTGAGTATAATTCAAAGGAAGGCCACTAGATTATTTCTGCTGAATAACGTGAGCGCTTAAATGTTTTAGTTCTAGTGTACTAATATTTATTATTACATATGTTTATTGGGCAAGTTGATTTCAAACTTTATTTTTTATTATTATTTATATATTTTATTTTACATTTATATACTAAAAATGAATATATTTAATATTCATGCATGTCAGTCAATCTGTACACATCAGTCTCAGTATTTTTGTATTTACTTATACAGGTGCTGGTCATATAATTAGAATATCGTGAAAAAGTTCATTTTTTTTATTGTAAATTATTTTAAAAAATGAAACTTTCATATATTCTAGATTCCCTACATGTAAAGTACAACATTTCAAAAGTTTTTTTTTTTTTTTTTTTTTTTTTAATTTGTTGATTAGAGCATACAGCTCATGAAAGTCCAAAATCCAGTATCTCAAAATATTAGAATATTTACATTTGAGTTTCATTAAATGACCATCCCTACAGTATAAATTCCGAGTATCTTTTGTTCTTTGAAACCACACTAATGGGGCAGACTGCTGACTTGGCAATGGTCCAGGAGACAATCATTGACACCCTCCACAAAGAGAGTAAGTCACAGAAGGTCATTACTGAATGGGGTGGCTGTTTACAGAGTGATGTATCAAAGCATATTAAATGCAAAGTTGACTGAAAGGAAGAAATTGGGTAGGCAAAGGTGCACAAGCAACAGGGATGACCGCAAGCTTGAGAATACTGTCAAGTAAAGCCGATTCAAACACTTGGGAGAGCTTCACAATGAGTAGAATGAAGCCGGAGTCAGCGCATCAAGAGTCACCACACTCAGACATCTTCAGGAAAAGGACTACCAAGCCACTTCTGAACCAGAGACAACGTCAAAAGCATCTTACCTGGGCTAAGGAGAAAAAGAACTGGACAGTGAACAGTGGTCGAAAGTCCTCTTTTCAGATAAAAGTAAATTTTGCATTTCATGTTGAAATCATGGTCCCAGAGTCTGAAGGAAGACTGGAGAGGCACAGAATCCAAGCTGCTTGAAGTCTAGTGTGAAGTTTCTGAAGTCAATAATGATTTGGGGGGGCCGTGACGTCTGCTGGTGTTGGTCCATTGTGTTTTATCAAGTGCAAAGTCAATGCAGCCATCTTCCAGGAGATTTTGGAGCACTTTATGCTTCCATCTGCTGACAAGCTTTATGGAGATGCTGATTTCCTTTTCCAGCAGGACTTTAGCACCTGCCCACAGTGCAAAAACCACTTCCAAGTGGTTTGCTGACCATGATATTACTGTGCTTTATTGGCCAGCCAATATGCCTGACCTGAATCTATGGGATATTTTCAAGAGAAAGATGAGAAACAGTCGATCCAACAATATACAGATGATCTGAAGGCTCAATAGTGCCCCAGCAGTGCCACAGGCTGATCACTTCCATGCCACACTTCACTGATGCAGTAATTTGTGCTAGGAGCAAGTCATTTGCTGTAATATGTCCTGCCAATCAAGTATTGAGTGCACAAAAGAACATATTTTAAAGAACTTGAACTTTTCTGTTTTGCAAATCCATTTTTTGATTGATCTTAGGAAATATTCTAATATTTTGAAATACTGGATTTTGGACTTTCATGAGCTGTACGCTCTAATCATCAAAATTTAAAAAAAAAAACTTTTGAAATGTTTTACTTTACATGTAGGCAATCTAGAATATATGAAAGTTTCATTTTTAAAAATAATTTATAATAAAAAAATGAACTTTTTTATGATATTCTAATTATATGACCAGCACCTGTATATGTTAAAAATAGAAATTAAATTAAATTTCGGCAGCCGCAAACTTCACGGATGCAAGGAAAGAAAATGAGGACAGAGGAATGAAAGGAAATCTTATTTCAAATTGGAATATTGTTGATCACTCGAGCATCACTTCAAAGCATCATCAGCTGCAGTCAGGGGATCTGCCCTCTGGTTGTTGAAGGGCAACAGGGCATCTTGCTTTCTTATTATTTATTATGAAATTCTTAAATAATCATATATTTAAAATATTCATAATAAATAATAATAATGCATGATGCCCTGTTGAAATATATTCAATTCAATTCAATTCAATTCACATTTATTTGTATAGCACTTTTCACAATACATATCGTTTCAAAGCAGCTTTACAGAGAATGCATGTCAACATTACAATTTGGAGAATGCAGTTATCTAATAATGTAATAATTTAGGCAATTAATATACAATCACTGTTAGCAATTTAATTGAAGGTAGAAGCAAAGAGCTCCTGGAAAAATGAATTACATATTAACAATAATTAGGATATATAGAAATTTGCGAATGTGCGTGTTGGTCCAGATGTTGTATCTTCTGAAGTCCTCGCAGGAGTTGGGATATATGAGATGTCCTTCAAGATGGCTAACTTTGATTGTTTTCCGGTCACAGGCTGGAGGACAGAGGAGCGAGGAAATGAGAAAGCGTCAATTTGAGTATTGAGAAGCACCCATTATGTGCTTTTTTTTCTCTGAGACGTAATAAGCAGGTCCCCGGCTCAAATATTTATTTTGTTAATATTTTTTTCTGCAGTAAGACAAAGTCTATTAGTAAAATCTGTTGACTTTAGCAATCTTTGTTGCTTTGTTGCATTATGCCAACAGTAACAGTTCAAAAATGGCAAAAAACATTATTCAGTAAATATACCTCTGTGATATTTAATGTTTTGGTTTTCTTCACTATTTATGTTTGTCTTTCTACAGAAAAAATATTAACAAAATCAAAAATTTGAGCTAGGGAAGTTTCTAAAATTTGGTTGATTTGACATGGAATGACCCTACAGTTTTTTTGTTTGTTTTTTGGTAGAGAATACACAGAAAAGCAAAAACAGTTTTATTTTATTTTATTTAGCCTTTTTAACACAGATTAAGCCTTATATGATATAAACAACATCATGTGCAAACATCAATGATCATTTGAATAAATATAAAACACTTGCTGTACTTTAGTATCTGTAGAATGTGGGACCAATAGTCTTTCACAACTGTCCTTCACACTTCTTCTTTTCTAGTGAAGAGATGAACAGGTTACTCATTCACTTAAACTGAACTGACAAAAACCCAAGTCCCTATTGTTGCATAACATCTCCTTCATGTATCAAAGAAGAAAGTCATATGGGTTTGCAACAAAGTGAAGATGAGCAAATGTCAACTATTAGTTTTGGATGAACATTCTCTTTACAAATTAGAGCACACATAACAGTTTCTTGCCAAACTTCCTGCTTAATGCAGAAGTTTAATTTTGAGAAAGATTCTTCAGAAGCAGCTGCCATACAAGCATTATGCTATTTTAAATAGGTTAAACCACAAGGACACAACGGTGAACATCGCTGAGCATCGAATAAATGTCTAAAATGCCACCATAAAACTCAGCTCATATACACGGCACTATAAGTGGATAAAATGATCTTCAGCAGTTCATAGATTTACAATTAAGAACAAAGTACAAGTCAACAAACCTGCATTTCATAATTGGAATAATTATTATTACTAAACTTCTTTTGTGAAAACAAATTGTTATTTCATACAGTCATTTTGTTACAATTTCAATTGTTAAACACTAATGCATTAAGTATCATAAACAATTAATTTTTTACAGTATTTTTACAGTAATAATACAGTATTATTTTACAGAAGTGCACTTAATTGTATTGAAAGTGTACTTTTTGTGTACTTCAAATCTTAAAAGTATACTTTTTAAAAAGTGCACTTGCAGATAATATAATTAGAATTAAAGGCCACTTAAGTGTACTTAAAAAGAATATACTTTAATGACAATATTTATTAACACACTTAAGTACACATTTTAAAAATGCACTTTGTAATAATGTCTAATTTTTACTTAAAGAAAGTACACTTTAATGACAATATTTATTAACACGCTTAAGTGCACTTTTTAAAAAAGTGCACTTTGTTATAATCTCTAATTATTACTTAAAGAAAGTACACTTTCATGACAGTATTTCTAAACATTATAGTTTAGTGTTTTAAATAAGTACACTTATTTTGATGTATTGACTAATATACTGAAGTACATGAAAAATTATTTTAATTTCAACTCAAGTGTGTTGTCCAAAATGACATTTGTTAATGTATTTTAAATGTGCTTAGTGTTTAATATATACTGTGTGCATTAATACACTTGAAATGTATTTTTCTTCTGAATTTCAATACACTTGCTTATACAGTATAATCCAGTACAACTTATTGTTGAAATTTTTATCACCAGCTCCTGCTCTAAACTCAACTAGTGTAAGTTTTCTACATAATATTTGACATAAAATGTCAAAGTTTTGTTAAATGTAATCGCTTGATGTAGGTTATAAAACATGAACAGGCAGTTTAGTAGTCATTTCAGTGGTTTATGTGCACATTTCCCATGGGTGTCTGGCTCAAGTTCCCCATTTTGGAAAACATAACATTGCAAAAAAATATAAAGATTTCCTGTGTGACAAAACCTAACCCACAGGAATGCTCCTCAGAAATACTTCACAACAAGTAAGGCAGTATTTGATGTCATAGTGACATCAGACACAAATCAATTGACCACCTTTATGTGCAATTTATATCACAAATAATCCTGACTCTTTAGCAGCAACACAACTTCTCCCTTTATGAACAGTGAAACTCTGGTATCACAGAAAACAAATAGCTTCATTCATCAGCATTAGCCCCTTTCAAGACATTAAACCCAGTAAATAACTGTTAAAATACCAGGTTGACTTTTCCAGTAGCTTGACTGTTCACAGGAGCAAAGGTGTTCTGTGTTTCTACCAAAATACTGGTAAACTCTGTGATGTTAATCATCAGAAATGACCTCTAAACGCTGAACCATTTTCTTTATCCACCTGCTTTTGTTTTACTAACTGGCCCATTTGACAACATTTATATATATATATATTATACACACACACACATGCAGGTGGTATATTTCACCATCTGCATTATTATGGTGGTTGTCAGTGTATGTTAAATGTACAAAACAGATTTTAGTAGTAGTGTGCATTGTTGAATTTACTGGTCTACATTCAAATTTTCTTGTTTGTAAATTACAGTTTTATACTTTAAAATTTACAGTTTGTTTTGTAAATGTGTTTACAGTTTTTCTGTATATTTTACAAAATTATTCTGGAAACCACAGCTGCCAAAATTATTTTGTAAAAACTACAGAATATTTTTTACAGTGTATGACAACAAGAATGAACACCACAGCATCTTTACCGAGAATGAAATAACGAGTTTGTTTGACACATATAAATATAGGTGAGTTCCACCTACACAAGAGCAAACATTTACTCACACCCTAATGTTGTTACAAACCTACATGACTTTCTTCTGTGGAGTATAAACAAATATTTTGAGTATGTTTCAGTGTTTTCTGTCCATACAATAAAAGTCAATGGGGTCCAGAGTTGTTTGAACGCCACTGACTTTCAAAGTCATAAAAGTTTGGAATGACATCAAGGTAAGTAATTGGTGACAAATCTTTCATTTTGGGGTGGATTATCTCTTTAAGAGACAATATGACAATATAGGAATCACATTATAAATGCTTAATGTTTCAGTATATAAAGCATTTATAAGTAGGTGTTGAATAATCATGCTTGAAATAATCTATAGTTTGAAGGAGTTGCCTGAAAGTGGCAGCAATTGAAAGATGAACATCTAATTTTAAGTATCAATCCTTTGGTTGCATTACAGGGATAGTATGCACAAAAATTAAAATTCTGTTAATTATTTACCCAGCTCCATTACTTTCTTTGGATACCACTGACTTTCTTTTCGTTGTAAAAACATTGAAACATTTTTAAACAATCTAATTTTGTGTTCCACAGAAGAAAGTCATACAGGTTCGAAATGACATAAGCAGAATTTTCATTTTTTTCCATTTTCATTCTGAAAAGTTGAGATGTTTTCATCTAGCCGCGGCATAGGCGCGCCTGGAAAAACGAGCGCGCCGCACCGCATGCGCGTCGCGACCGCGTCACTTCTATTATGAGCTCGCTTGCCTAAATTACAGTAAAAGCACTCGCGCAAATCGCGAGCGTCGATTTAAACCACCGAAGCGCGTCCGATGCTACAGTGTAAAAAATCTTCCTTAGTTTTTACAAAATAATTTTGGCAGCTGTGGTTGCCAGAATAATTTTGTAAAAATTACAGAAAAACTGTAAACACATTTACAAAACAAACTGTAATTTACAAACAAGAAAATTTGAATGTAAACCAGTAAATTCAACAATGCACACTACTACTAAAATCTGTTCTGTACCTTTAACATACACTGACAACCACCATAATAATGCAGGCGGTAAAAGAGAAAGCCACATGAAGAATCAGAGTTCATCACAAATAGCTTTTCCAGGAGCTTAAGTATATACTAATACAAAGAAGGTGCAAAGAGTCATTCACGCAAATGAAAACACCATCATGGTAACCCACAACACTTACACAATGCAATAAACATTCATTAAACAACAGAAGATGTAACATAAAACCCTAATGTACATAACTGATAACAAAAACTATTAAGAAACATGATTTTTTGAAACAAAATACTTTCAAATGTGGAGTGTCACAGAGGGAATTGTGGGAATATCAGTTTACAGTTTTTGACTGTAAATTATACATTGATTTGTTCTTTTTTTACGTCTAAAATTTTAAAAAAAATTACAGCATTTTACTGTGAAAATGACATAAAATGTCTGGTAAGAGCTTTTACAGTTTTTCCCTGTATATAGTACGGGAACTTACTGTTAACCTATTTACAATTTTTTTACAGTTAAAATCACATTCATTTTTTACAGTGTACCGATAAACGTTACCGATGCTCAAACGTCATCTTGGACAAATGTGGCTCAGCTGTGAGCAGAAGCGCTGCCAGGTCTCTGGCAAGAAATAGAAGAGTGTACAAATGTATTCAGGGATTGCATTTGTTCAGTACAGTGTTGTTCAGTGCAAGATTTTGATGTTATTTAAGCTAAAATAAAGTAAGGGAAAATATTTGCACTAACTGTTAAAAACTAATACTGTATGTAACAATGATTGACACTGCTGTTTATATTTTTTAAATATTTTTTTAAGTATGGCAAAATATTTTAGTAATGAAATTTGAAGTAAATAAGAAATAATGCAAAGGAAAGGAATTTTTTCCAAAACTTTTGCACTTTCTTGTGCTTGAATGTTAAAATGGCTCTCCTATCATAGCAACGGCCCCCAGCCAATTTGAGTTTGAGACCCCTGCTCTAACTGATTAAAATGAACACCATATATTTATCAGTGTGTTACTGTGTTATATGTTGCACAAGCAGTGTTTGTTATTCTTGACCCTTGTGAAATGACCCTGGATGTACTTGCGGAAATTTGTGGTGGCGAAGCAATACACCAGCGGGTCCAGGAGGCAGTTGATCCCCATAAGCATGAGGGTGATCTGGTGAGCATCGTTTAAGCTTTGGCGAGTCTCCATGCTCCAATCATTTTTCAGGCCCAGCACAGACAAAGTCCAGGGACCCTGCACCACGTGATGTGGCAGGAAACAGATCACAAAGACACCCACGACACCACACAGCATCCTCAAAGCTCTAAGCTTGGTGCCACCAGAACGCTTTCCCGTGCTGGCTCGAGGCTGACTGATGGGTTGGGACAGAAGAGCTCGAGCAATTAAGATGTTGCAGACAATCACCAATGCGAAAACAAGAAAGAACAAGACAATAATGATGAAGTGGGTGATGGCCACTTCATTTTTTACAGAGCATTTCTCGTAATAATAACCCTCAAAACAGCGAGAAATATTTTTGTTTTCAATTTCATTAATTTGGATTCCCAGACCAATGAGGTATTTAACCGACGCCGCAAGAGTGACGACCCAGATGACCGCTGAGACAGTTGCTCCACGTTTCCAGCAGTCAGAAGAGGCAGCCACCAGTGGCCTGGTAACAGCCCAGTAACGGTTAATGCTGATGACAGTAAGGAAGAGAATGGAGCAGTATGAGTTAATGAAGAAAAACGTGCCTATGATACTGCAGAGGGCATCCGAGTATATCCAGTGACCGTTATTTATGTAGTAACTAATCCAGAAAGGTAGAGTGGACGCAAACAGCAGGTCTGCAACGGTCAGGTTGGTCATGTAGATTCGAATCTCATTCATAGCTTTAGACTCCCGCATAATATGCAAAACATAAAGAGCATAGCAGTTGGCCAGCAACCCCAAGACAAAGACTATGCCATAGAATATAGGAAAGAGAGTGTAACGAAACTCTGAGTCAATGAATTTGTGTGTTTGATTCTGATGGCTGCAATCTTCAGCGTTCGACATGGCTGTAGAAGTCTTCACCGTATCTGAGAACAAAACAGAGTGATAAGACAGCATACAATTAAATTTGATTCCTTCTAATATCCTTTAAAGTGTTCATCTAAAAAACGATACTGGCCGACAACTGATCTGGATATCGGGGAGGAGGTATTCTCCTCAGTGTTCATGATGTTATAGTTCAATTATATTCATCCAACACTCAAGACTTCATAGTTTATTATAGTAAGTGTTGTTTTAAAGGTGAAGCATGTCATTTTTCCACCATATTTCAGACAGGTTTCCCAAACACCTGAAACTGGCCAAACTAATAGTACCGCCCTAAACTCACATTGGTCGGGCAATGTTTTGATAGTGTCACAGAACCAAAATATTTACACTTTCAAATTAACTTGAGCCCCACGTTTTTAGAATGCTGTGTCATCTAAGACTTCTAAAAAATGTTTCTTTAGAGCTCATGTGTCAGACAGCTCCAACCAGCTCCAAAACACCTGCCTAGAAGTTTCTAGTAACCCTGAAGACCTTGATTTGCTGGTTCAGGTGTGTTTAATTAGGGTTGGAGCGAAATTGTGCTAAACAGTGGCTCTCAAGGAACTGAGTTAGACACCACTTCTCTAGACCTTGCTTTTTTTCCTCATTCCACTACCATCAGTTTCATCCTTGTCTGTTATTTTTCCAGAAGTTACTATCAATTTACCCTTTTAAACAAGAGTTGTGGATCACACAGTATGCGTGCAATGCTGATATTTACATCGCATACACTATATGTTTAGCCTAACATACGTGTAAAATCCAAAGTTTACTTCAGGTTTTAACCTACAGAGATAGGTTAAAATGACACACTTAACATTTATGTGTTTTAATGAACAGGAAACTTGGGAGAGCAGCATTAAAAGTGGTGACGCCTATTTTCTCTCGCACACTGAGTTGAGAAAATATGCATTCTATCAAAAGTGTTCTTTCATTATCATCATAACATGTTTTGGAAGTTAAAGCATTAGGGTTTTCTTTCTCACCATTGCATATCTGTAATCTCTTGCTAATGGCAGGAAATAAATTGAAGAAGCTTCATTTTCTGAAAACCACAGTGCACATATTACATCAAAATGTTTTTCATAGCAGTGGTTTTACGGGACTTACAATGTCAGATTACAATCAGGTACTTTTACAGAATTTTTAGTAAACAGCTACAAAAATATGATTCTATTGTAATTTTAGTTTGGAGGACAGAATTCACAGATACAATGCCTGTGACAACAAGCCCCGGTCTCCCCTATAATGGATTACAATAGCAATAATAACAATGCGTAGGCTAATTATAAGCAGCGCAACACACAATATTACATTACTTATTTACATTACATTGCAATATTTGCATTGTACTAATAATATATTGATCATTTGTACATAATATATTGTTCGTTCAGTTAATTGTGCTTATTCAGTTAATTATTGCACTGAGACATTTTTATTGCATATTAAACATACAATGGGCTTATCCAGCATTACATGTGTCAAAGTCATTTAACGGCATGTGTCGCAAGGTTTGGAGCAGAAAATTGGATATTATCGATAGCTACCAACAAACGCTTGAGTTTTTCATAACTGATATGTAAAATGATAATCCTGCTTCTTCTGTTTCTTATCTGATGACAGGTCTGGCTAAGCAGATGATAGGCTATACAACACGTGAACACTAAGTATATATACTGCGCGCGATGCCAAAATTATCATTTGTAGATGTCTATAACACTTAAAGCTTTTACGTGTGCGTTATACTGTCGCGTAACTCGCTCGCGGAATATACAGTGTGAATATAGCTTCTAAATGAGCACAAAACTACATTTATCGCTTAACCTACCTTGTAATTCCCAGTGAACGTGATGCTCGCGCGCTGCTCGCTCAGAGTTCAAGCCTTCAGCTCACAGCTCCTCTTATTTAACATGCAGTCACACCTCTCGCTGTCGCTTCCTATTTTCCCCAACTCCTTTCCAGAGAACTTTGTAAGGTATTTCCTATGAATGAAAATGAGAAGCATCTACTTATCCACTTATTCTACCTCGAGATAAACTCTTGAAGAAAAGTTTGAACTAATATTTGGATACTAATAACCCAGTTTTGGTTCTTGTGTCCATTTGATTGATTTTGTTTAGGTCAGCTCATTAAAGCAGGAACACACCAAGCCGACGGTCGGCCGTCGGGCAGTTTTTGTTCGTTGGCCGACTAAGTTTTCTCAGTGTGTTCCGCACCGTCGGATGAAGTTGGTCCTCGTCGGCTTTTTTTCGGCCGATTCCACATGTTGAATTGGCGTCGGAGCTCGTCGGTCTGTCGGGCCATCTGATCATTCTGATTGGCTGTTCAGCTACTGCCACCTGCTGGTACGGAAAGGCATTTCATCTTACGCAGGCACAGAACTGACGTGCTCCTTGGCAGTGGCGCAAAAATGTGGTATGCAGTGCATAGGGGCGCCGCACGGAGGGGGGCGCCATTGTGCCAAAACGTCTTTGAAAATCTTTTTGAATAAAACGTTTAAAATAAATTTAAAAATGATGTTTGTTGAAAAATAATGTTTGTTTAGCATTTTAAATTCAAGTGATATCAACTGCTCACCATTTCGACAAGAGCCGTTGCTCTGTTACGGACAGTCACATGTCCAAAATGGACAGAGGAGGGAAGCGTTTCTGGGGCGCAGAACAGAAAACAGAAAACGCAAAAAAGAAAATGAAAATGGAAAACAGTGTCTTAAAATGAGGACATCGATGTCCATGTGGATAACAAGAAATTGGTAAGCGTAACCTATATCACTGAGTCTTTGATTTCATACACCGGTCGGTCTGTGTAGCGCCGCTTCAAGTCTTTTATGAATGGTCCGCTGAATCACTTTTGTTACATTCAAAACGCAGATTCAGAAATGAAACACTGCTGTGTGTTGCGTGGAGACGAACAGTTGTGCTTTGTCTTTATAGTTTCATTGGCAAAATTGAACAAACCAGACAATATTTTGTCTAAAATAACACAATATAAACTTATTTTAAACTTACGTATAAAATAAGTATTGCATTTTGCACTCATTTTATTTGGGACAAAAACAGCACTCGTGTAATATTGAAATCCGTTACTTTTGTGATACTGCTTAACTCATATGATAAATATGAGACAAAAACTCAATAAGGGGCATTTTTGCTCCAATATCTTGAGTTTTATGGCCATTCTAACTGCATTCTGTAAGCTCTATCCATCGCATAGTGCCCTGCATTATATATTTCTCATCAGATGACCTACATAGGTTTGGGGCGGGGCAAGTGCATTAAAAAATTGAAAGTTTTTTTTTTAATCGTAATTAATTAATCTAATTAACGTGTTAAATCGACAGTAAAATGCAGGAAGTTTTCTGTGTGTGAGGGTTAGGGGATATAGAGTGGCAAGAAAATTGAAAAATGTGAGAAAATGTGAATCCTTTGGATTTTCTGGATTAATTGATCATATCAATTGCTCAATGTCATATTCATTAAAGTCACAAGTAGACAAAACACAATGTAGGCTAGGGGGGGGGCGCCAACCATGATCTTGCATACCCCTCAGCAAATGTGCAGTTGCGCCCCTGCTCCTTGGCCGTCGGCTGTCGAGCGTCGGTTTGGTGTGTCAGGTCAACTTTGGACCCAGACGCTGCCGATGTGAGCCAACCCCGCAGTATGCTTTTGTCGCCACTAGTTCGTCGGCGTCGGCTTGGTGTGTTCCTGCCTTTAAGTAGAACCTCTGCCAGCAACCTTTATAGCCTCAGGTTGTTCAGCCAAAACTGGAAAACCATATAAAGTGTGAGCTGGACGCAAGAGTCCTCTATGCTGATCATTTTTGCTTATCAAAATACAAGAGAAGTGGTCTGGTCCTCCAAAAAAATGACATGAGGTCTTACAGGGTCATGAATTCATAAGCGTAACTAAGGGGACAAATTCATTGGAAAAAAACAAACAAAAAAAAACACTCTTTTCACTTCCCAGGCACAGGACTCTAATAAAATTAAGTTTTCCTTATCTTTTTAAGTAAACATTTCAATAGGCTATTATTTAGGCTACTGTTGTTTCTTATGGGGCGGTTTCCCGGACACTGATTACAGGGAATCCGCGGTGCATTAAAAAGCATTAAAAGTCATTAAATGGATTTTGCGAAACTTAAGGCCTTAAATGGCATTAAAAAGCATTAAATTGTATTCCTACACGCATTATTTTTTAGATAGTTTTGAAAAAAATAATAATAGCCTACCAGTTTATATTGAATATAACCTTCATAATTAATAACTTTGATTTGCTGTCGCAAAATATGTTGGTGTGATAGCCTACACACGGCCGGTGCAAAATTGCCGTAACGTCGTTTTGGACAGCGGCGGGCTGGCACCTGGAGACGGAAGGTTGAATCAGTGTTGCCAACTTAGCAACTTTTCCGACCCCTTTTGCGACTTTTTCGAAGAAAGCGCATTGTGATGAATATATACTTGTTAACCTGATCTAGCTTCCGAGACTCCCCGGTACTACCGCACGAGCACGAGGTCTTGCATTCCTGCCGCAGGCGTACCTGAGTCTGTTTAGTGAGTGGCTGAGAGGAGCAGCGCATTCAGTTGAGGGTGTCAGAGAACAAATAAAATAGATACAATTGCCTCTAACCTGAGTGATCATTTTACGTGTACATATAGCCAAAATCACAGCAAATGTTTTTATATTATGTGTATGGTGATTTTGTCAGACAACGTCTCGATTATAAATCAGGATTTTAGCGCTGGTTTAACATGCAGGGCTCGACACTAACGCTTGTCAATTAGTCCGGGATAAGTGTATTTTTTTAAGGGCCTGATTAAAATGTCAATACCAAAAAACAAAACAAAAAAAAACAAACAAAAAAAAAACCCCGAGAATGACTGATTTTATTACATTTAGTTTAAGTGGCGATCCATAGTGGATAATAGGCTGTATAATGTAGTGACGATAACAAGGTTGCGCTGTTGAGGCTCGCGCATGATCTCGAGGAGAAATGGAAACATGAGCGAAGCACACACAAAAAGTTTTTATAACTTGATACAGGTAAGTAAAATCACACGACCAAGATTGCTGTTTTTCTTAAATAGGCTACGGTCACGATTAAAAACGTTACACTGATTTCATACAACTGTTCAGTTCTATTTTAGCAGCAAAAATATTTTCAAACAAATCACAGCACTATAGCGCAACAAATTTATTGCTGTAAGTCTTTTAGTAAAAGCACTTTCAGTTCAACTGTTCGGAGGGACAAATTAATTTGTCTTGCTTTCTTTCTGCGCTTTCCTTTTTCTTGCCTGTCTCGCTTCATATTCTCACTGTTTCACTGTTCTCACCATCTGTAGGAGGATGAAATTCTGCAGTGCTCCATTGGTTTTGACCTCACCTTGCAGAACAGTAGGACCTGGAGGCAGCAGGTGAGTATAATTCAAAGGAAGGCCACTAGATTATTTCTGCTGAATAACGTGAGCGCTTAAATGCTTTAGTTCTAGTGTACTAATATTTATTATTACATATGTTTATTGGGCAAGTTGATTTCAAACTTTATTTTTTATTATTATTTATATATTTTATTTTACATTTATATACTAAAAATGAATATATTTAATATTCATGCATGTCAGTCAATCTGTACACATCAGTCTCAGTATTTTTGTATTTACTTATACAGGTGGTGGTCATATAATTAGAATATCGTGAAAAAGTTCATTTTTTTATTGTAATTTATTATTTTAAAAAATGAAACTTTCATATATTCTAGATTCCCTACATGTAAAGTAAAACATTTCAAAAGTTTTTTTTTTTTAATTTGTTGATTAGAGCGTACAGCTCATGAAAGTCCAAAATCCAGTATCTCAAAATATTAGAATATTTACATTTGAGTTTCATTAAATGACCATCCCTACAGTATAAATTCCGAGTATCTTTTGTTCTTTGAAACCACACTAATGGGGAAGACTGCTGACTTGGCAATGGTCCAGGAGACAATCATTGACACCCTCCACAAAGAGAGTAAGTCACAGAAGGTCATTACTGAATGGGGTGGCTGTTTACAGAGTGATGTATCAAAGCATATTAAATGCAAAGTTGACTGAAAGGAAGAAATTGGGTAGGCAAAGGTGCACAAGCAACAGGGATGACCGCAAGCTTGAGAATACTGTCAAGTAAAGCCGATTCACACTTGGGAGAGCTTCACAATGAGTAGAATGAAGCCGGAGTCAGCACATCAAGAGTCACCACACTCAGACATCTTCAGGAAAAGGACTACCAAGCCACTTCTGAACCAGAGACAACGTCAAAAGCATCTTACCTGGGCTAAGGAGAAAAAGAACTGGACAGTGAACAGTGGTCGAAAGTCCTCTTTTCAGATAAAAGTAAATTTTGCATTTCATGTTGAAATCATGGTCCCAGAGTCTGAAGGAAGACTGGAGAGGCACAGAATCCAAGCTGCTTGAAGTCTAGTGTGAAGTTTCTGAAGTCAATAATGATTTGGGGGGGCCGTGACGTCTGCTGGTGTTGGTCCATTGTGTTTTATCAAGTGCAAAGTCAATGCAGCCATCTTCCAGGAGATTTTGGAGCACTTTATGCTTCCATCTGCTGACAAGCTTTATGGAGATGCTGATTTCCTTTTCCAGCAGGACTTTAGCACCTGCCCACAGTGCAAAAACCACTTCCAAGTGGTTTGCTGACCATGATATTACTGTGCTTTATTGGCCAGCCAATATGCCTGACCTGAATCTATGGGATATTTTCAAGAGAAAGATGAGAAACAGTCGATCCAACAATATACAGATGATCTGAAGGCTCAATAGTGCCTCAGCAGTGCCACAGGCTGATCACTTCCATGCCACACTTCACTGATGCAGTAATTTGTGCTAGGAGCAAGTCATTTGCTGTAATATGTCCTGCCAATCAAGTATTGAGTGCACAAAAGAACATATTTTAAAGAACTTGAACTTTTCTGTTTTGCAAATCCATTTTTTGATTGATCTTAGGAAATATTCTAATATTTTGAAATACTGGATTTTGGACTTTCATGAGCTGTACGCTCTAATCATCAAAATTTAAAAAAAAAACTTTTGAAATGTTTTACTTTACATGTAGGCAATCTAGAATATATGAAAGTTTCATTTTTAAAAATAATTTATAATAAAAAAATGAACTTTTTTATGATATTCTAATTATATGACCAGCACCTGTATATGTTAAAAATAGAAATTAAATTAAATTTCGGCAGCCGCAAAGGCGTGGTCACCTCATGTTTTCAGATTCGTCCTCGGAACAACTAAAAGATTCTGTGACTGAGATCGTAAGAGTCTCTCCTTCTGCTCCTGAATCAGTTCCGTGAGGATTTAAGGATTTAAAAACAAATAATAAAATCTTAAAATTAATCCTAAAAGAAACTGGTAACCAATGCAGGTTACCATGGATATTTGTCTTACAAAAAAAAAAAGAGAAAAATATACACGGATGAATTATTCACAATAAGATCTTTAACATGCATTTAGATAGGGTGAATTTTAATTTCATGCCTTTAAGTAAATAATGTCTTTTTAATTTGTAGGTTTATTGCTAGAAAATCCCAAATCACACGATTAGTTAGCAAATTTTAGTAACAGGCATAACATTGGTGAGTTCACTACTCCATTGTTTCACCGTAGTCTACATGGGGTGCAGCATATGCTCTATTCAGTGTGAATAAGAATCTGTTAACAGCTGAGGACAGAGACTGTAAAAAAAAATAAAAAAAATGGACGACGCGACGCCGCTTCCTTTTTTTATGCTTTATTTGAACATTTAGTTTACACTATGTAACAACAAACTCAAAATATAACAACAATGAAGAATAACACCAATAGAATATAAAAAAAACAATCAGTACCATAGTCAAAGCAGTAAAAGACCATAAAAGGAAATAAGAGGGCATCAAACAAATGAATAAAAATTACACATTGAATACAGTAAAGAGTTTGTAGGCCATGCAAATTGTACGTTTTGAGAGCTTTTTTGTTAAGTGAGAGTGAAATTGTGAGTAAATAATGTTTTATCTTTTGAAAGAATACTACAAAAATAGGTTTACAATTTGAAAATTTACATTTATGAATATAAAATCTACATAGAAAGAGAATTAGGTTTATTATTAAGCAGGCATTTGAATCCGCTGCAAAGAAACCAAAAATAACAGATTTAGGATTCATTGAAAAACCTTGTAAGATAGCACTTGAAATAAAAGAACTAACATCTTTCCAGAGCTGAAAAGTATAGTTGCACGACCAAAACAAATGAAGAATTGTTTCAGTATCATTCTGACAAAAGGAGCATTTAGTGTCGAAATCTGATCCAATTTTTTTCTTAAGAAAATGTTTGACAGGGTAAATATTATGGAGTAATTTAAAAGTTATTTCTTTTATTTTGTTAGTGAGGAAAAATGTTTGTTGCATGGACCATATATTTTTCCAATTTAGATTATTAAAAAGGTTGTTCCAATATGAGGCTGCAGGGGGGAGCAGAGACACTGTTCTCAAGGAATAAAGTTCTTATTTTATAATTTCTTCCTTTTTTCCCAGTGAAACATATTTCACCAATAGGCATGTTAACAGGCTCAGGAAAGGGAATTGTCTCTATAGATAGAGTATAATTTTTGAAAAGCATGCATATGCCAGATGCAATAGCATCCGTAATTGCAAACTCTTTAGGAGTTACAGGTATATTATATTGTAAAAGAAATTCTGTATACCTAAAAAGTAGACCATCCTTGTTAAAGAGCTGACCAACATGAAATATTCCGTTACTGAACCACTGATTATAAAACAAAGATTTATTCTTAAATAAAATAATCCTATTGTTCCATATGTAACACCGGTGGGGAGAAAAGCTATGTTTGTAAGTAAGAGTCCATGCCAGAAGAACCTGTTGGTGAAAGTTAGATAGCTTGACAGGGCGTTTTTGGTTATTAAACATTAAGACAAATTTTGCACCACCAAACTGTGAGAAGACAAGATGAGGGAAAATATTCCAAATGGAGGAGGGATTTTTGAGGAAACGATTAAGCCGATTTATTTTTATTGTATAATTCAATGAGTTAAAGTCAATCAAGTTTAAACCACCCTTTTGTGAGAATTTAATATTACTGATTTCTTTAAATAATTCCATCGATTACTTTACATGTGGGGTTATTAAGGTACAATGATTGAGCGGCATAAGTAAGGCGAGACAGACCTTCTGCTTTAACAAGCAAACTTCTGCCTTTCAATGAAAGGTCTCTCTGTAGACAGCAATTAAACTTTTTTTTTTTTTTTTTTTTTGTAATAATAGGGTTAAAATTTGCAGAGCATCTAATGTTATCTTTAGTTATCTGTATACCCAACACAATTTTTAACTGCAATACCATTAATTGAAGAAGCCGTACTATTTTTAACTGGAAGTAATTCACATTTATTAAGATTAAGATGTAAGCCTGAAGCTTTAGAAAAACGCTGAAGAATATGTAGGGCTGTAGGTATTTGGAGAGAGCCCTCTAAGAACAGAGCAGTATCATCCGCTAACTGAGTAATCATTATCTCTGTATTTCCAATACTGATGCCTTTTAGATGGCTTGTTTTGATGTATAAACTTAGAAATTGTGTTGCAATCAAGAAAAGATAGGGAGAGACTGGACATCCCTGTCGAACACCTCGATTAAGAAAATCTGGGAGAGGTACAATTACTTAATTTAATTGAACTATTACTGTTCACGTACAACATTTTGATCATATTACAAAAGGGGTTCCCAAAGCCAATTCTATGCAGTTTTTCTAATTCTATGCAATTTTTTCAAGGTAATAGGGCTGGCCACAAAAGGCTTACCTACCATATTCAACTGCTGTACATTCTGGAGAGATTCAGAAAAAATCATTGGCATCTTGGTAGCAAAATTTGGATGTATAGCTCACTGTAAAATTTAGCGCAAAATTTTCCAATAATTTTCTGATCTTCACTTAGTGTTCCATCAATTATGAGTTTTGTTATATTATTATTTTTGGCTTGCTCCCTTTCTAATCTAAAGAAATATGCGGAGCTTTGCTCACCTTCCTCGAGCCATTTTCTGCGCGACCGTATATAGTCTCCTTCAGCTTTATCTTTATATATTTTATCTAATTGCTGTTGCTGTTTAGCAAGTTCAGCTTTTTCAGAATCAGTAATATCTTCCGTATTTTTGGCTAAAAGATTGGCAATTTTAAAAATAACTTCATTCACATAGGATTTCCCCTTTTTAGCTAAGTCAGCACTGAATTTACGAAGAAATTTACAGACTTCATATTTAGTTAGCTCCCAATTACTGCAATAATTATTTTCTTCTTTTGCTTTATTCCAAAAGGTAGTAATGATGTCATCAATTTTGTTTCTTACTTCATCATAAGAAAGGACTGAATTATTAAGCTTCCAATAAGAGGGAGCTCTATACGAGTTAACATTATATGAAAGAGGGATTCGAATAGTAATACATTTATGATCAGATAAAGGTGAAGGTATAATGTCAGATGAAATATTATGCAGCTCCTTTGAAGTAAGCCATAGGTCAATGCGAGATTGGCACTAGAGAGAGTTATTACTCCATGTAAATACTTTTAGAGATGCGTGGGTTTCTCTCCAGCTATCAACCAAAGAAAATGGTATTAGATGATTATTAGATCTGGGGGGCCATCTATATTATTGTCCATAACCACATTGAAATCGCCCACAAAAATAAAATAAGAGCTGGGGTAATTATTTAACAGTGAAAGTATACGTTCTTCAATACGATAAAAGAATTTTTCATTTTCCTTTTGTTGATTAAATCCGTAGAGATTGGTAACAATAAACGTAGTATCTGAAATTTCAAGTAAAAGACAAACGTATCGTCCATTTGGATCACAGTCTGAAAACAGAATTTTCCCTTTAAAGCGATGAAGATGCAAACCCCAGCTGAGTTTGATGTTCCATGGGACCTCCACAGGTCCATGCCTCATTGTGATCTCCAAAAATTGAAATCTTCTTTAACTGAATGACATTCTTGTAAAAAATGAAAGTCAGAGTTAAACTGTTTAAGGTATAAAAAGATAGCTTTGCGTTTGGTAAGGTTTCTTAGCCCTCAAAGAAATAATAGACCGAACCATGACATAAAAAAATCAAAAGAAATGAAAAAAATAAATAAATAGAACGTTTAGGAAGATATTATACAAATAACGTAGCAAGAAAACGCACTTGTCTAGGAAGTATGTGCATAATGGAGCTCAGCAAATTCTATAACAAAAGATACCAAAGTAATGATGTAGTGCAGTACAAAATAAATATTCGTGAATTATTAACATTAGAACAAAGGAGTATAAAAGAACAGGTAATACACACATTGTTAAACAGCAATAGCATTAAAGCTCCTCGTTTTGTTCAACAAATTCTAAATTAAATCCATTAGAACAGGGTTAAGATCCAAAGAGGTGCACAAGCGCACGAGTTTGTTTATATAAAAATCCTCAAGTGTGCAGTTCTACAGAGTGGAGCAGGTAAACAAATAGTCAGAAAGGAGAATTCAAGTTGGTGGAAATATTTCCATGCCATCCACAAAGGCCCTACCTCCTACAAAACAGGCCCGCTTGTTATCTCGCCGTGCTTGTTCTACGAGAGGCCATCGTTTCTTTCTATTTTCTCTATCCGTCGGAGACAGATCCTCTGAGATTTTTAAATTGTTGTTCCTGAGAAACTGAGAGTCCTTCGCTGCTCGCCAAATTGCGTCACGATTGAAGCGCGAGGTAAACTGATTGATGATCCCCCTAGGTTTGTCAATGAACAGTATCAACAACGTATGGAAGTTTGTCTCTTGCTTCTGGTAAAAGCTGCTGGCATACCTGGATGACATTTTCCCGAACATCCTCCCTCTCCTTTTCGGGGATCTCGTAAACTCTCAGGCCACGTTCACACTGTCAGTTTTTGGGATTGACAACCGCATTTACTTACAGGTGTGAGTCTTGAAATGTCCCGTTCAACAGCAACTTACAGTAGCGTCTGGAACACTGTCTGTATGAACGTGCAACCAGAGTCAAGCCGTATTCTCTTACTAGTAGTAATATTAAAGATGGCGACATCCATAAAACTGAAAAGTCTCATCACTTTTGACATGACAAGAGACCAATTGAACCACGAGTGTATCCATTCAAACTTCATTAACCAACAGCAGCATGTAAACACGCGATAGCCGGAGTGTTTAACCGTTGCACTGGCATGTCACGTCCTTTGCAACGTCTCGCGCATGACACGGCATTTGAATTTGGAAAAGAAACACAAGACTGACGGTCGGAGACTGCCGCTCCGGTGGAAAACAGTGATTGGATCTACCACCTTAAGATGATAGCCTAGATATAGGCTACCTTAGGATAGAGAGATAGCCTACGCTTTTCTTGCTCAGACGATTTCGTCTCAACATTCTTCACTTGTGATTTCATTGCGCCGAGCTGGGTTTTAACATCATTAACTTCGGCACTCACAAACTCAACAGCTGTCTTCACGTCGGTTATCTGTTTGGTGTTTTCAGTGATGGTCTCTTTCATGCTCGCGATCGCTCTTGCATTCTCCCCCACCATTCTTTCCAATGCATCAGATGGATTGTTAATTAGACGCGAGAGTTCTTTGAACTGTGAGAGAATATTGGCAGTATCAAGGCTTTCTATCTTCCAATGTTTAATTAAAGGAGACTCAAATATTACCTCAACAGGCATGATATCTGCAGAATCCATTTCTGACTTGAGATAATCATGAAAATTTTCACTCAAAAGTTTGTTTGAGTCTTGTTGCCTCACTGGAGTAGCTTTATTAGCCGGATTAGCCTTAACTTGGTACAAGTTCTTGTTTTTCCTCTTCTCAGATTTTCCCATTCTCAATCATTCTAAACGTTACTACAATCACATATGCACCGAAGTATAACTGAGTGGTCTCTGTTACTGCACTACAAATTAAAATATTAGTTTGAATTTGCAGAGCTCTCTAAAGCACGTCTTGTCAGAGCGCCATCTTGAGGCCGCTTCCTTCCATTGTAATGAACTAAATGTAAAACGTACGACGACATGTTACGCAAAAACGTCAGTTTAGAGCCTGGACATGTGCAGAAGGAATCGTCAGTGGAGCCCGGAGGCGGAGTCGTGGTATCAAACTTTCGCCCAGAGGACTGCATCATCAATGATGTATTTTAAATAGGCTATATAAATGATACACAATTTAAAATTCTACCTATAAAATAATAGGCTATTCTGTTTCTAGAGCAATAATATTTTTGAAACCACAATAAACTCAATATAATATGCCACTAGAAACAACTCTAAAATGTCAGAAACGGTCCTGCCATTTTAAATAAAGTTGAACTAATGTTACAGGAGATCGATTGCTGTAGACAGTGCTCTATAATTAATTAGAGTAGGCTGTCATTAGTTTTGTCCTGCTAATTATTATTTTATACCCATAAAAATAATTAGTAACTGCCAGATAACAATCACCTGCTTTTTCCCGACATGGCTAACATTAGGCGTGTTATCTTAACTAATAACATTTATTAATTTGCTAATAAAGCCCACATTTAACGTTACCAAAAAAAAGTTCAGTGATCCGTCAGATCCTACAGTTTACTGCTGAACAACTCATTTTGTCGGTGTGAAATAACACAGAAATCGAAAATTATTAGTTAGTTATATATATTCAATCTCCCCTCGAAGCTCCTACAGTCCTCCGAGAAGCTGTCAATCACAACTGTCAATCATGACGACACACCCCGTTTCTGTAGCATCAAATTGCTAGCTAAAATCAAACTTATCACAAAAACGAACAATTGAATATATATCACCCCACAATATTTTAAATTCTTGCACTGCTCTGCAGCACTTCATTACATCACTCTGCATGTTGTTAGGATCAGAGCCGTTAAATATGTTTTTCAATGGCTCTGGTTAGGATGACAAAAAGGTTTAAAAGTTACATTATTAGTCTGGTCTGCCTCAGCGGTCTAAGAACGCTCGTCAATGTCAAAATGATTGAGATGGCCAATCAAATTAAAAAGTAGGCGGGGTTTACGTTCTCTTTTTGCTCGTGCACACAGTCTTCACAGCGCAGACGAGCGCGTCAATTGATCGCTTAACTCCATTGCGGAGGTGCTATTTTTCCGGTAAAATCACAAAACAAATGCACACAAACATGTCCCTGCTCTTGATATACAACCATTGATGGACATCTTTGATTTTAATGAGGGAAAAAACAAAAAACTATGCAAGGGCGGATTAGAACTTGCAACCTTTGATACTGTTAACAAAAATTTTACCACTAGACCACTAGGGAATTTAAATATTCCTTGCGGATCTATGTATTTATTCACTAAATTGAAAAATCTCGGAACTAACAATATATTGTATTATGAAACTACATTAAACATGAGTTCTCAATGTACTATTGAAATTGATTTCTGGAACAATTTCTACAATTGTTATTGTACATATCTGATATAGCATTGTATTAGTAGCAATTTCGTTCACTGTTTTGTTTCTTTATGCTTTATTAAAAAAAAAAAAAAAATGTTCAAGACATGGTCCAGCCACCAGGGGGCGATCAAAGAGCCCGCAGCTTCACTTTTCAGGACGTATGGAGTAACCCCAGAGTGCAGCCTGGACGATTGGGGCGGGCGACACATTAAGGCACATTATACACCCAATTTCATTGGTTTATAATACAGCAGAGCTTATTGGCGTAGACACTTGGGGCATGAGCATGCGTATTCCTTTTTGAGCAACTTTATGAATGATCTACGCTGTTTGACCGTACTGCATATAAATATAATAATATAATATAAGTGCTATAACCATGGCTATTTCAGTTATGACCAATTGGATAATGTTTTGATGAACTTCAGACTCAAGTTAGATGAAGTTAGTGTACTGTACGCTTGGTATGGCATCTCCGGGTTCTTCAGGCATAAAATCGCCGTCTAATAGCCTACTGCTAAATCTGGGGAACGAATTCCTAATTCGTGGCCACGATATAGCCTATATAGAGCCAGGACTACATCAAGTGATGTAAAGTCAGATTTATCTCAAATCTCAAACTGTGCATCATTTATATCAGCAACATATTTCTATCGCCCAGTCCTAAAACTGCTCAATATTAGGCTAAAGCTTGCAGACAATATGACTTTTTGCAAAACTACTTTGAAGCGATGTGTATTTAGCGTTATACAAATAAATCTGACTTTACTTCACTTGATGTAGCCCTGGCTCTATATAGGCTATTCCGTGGCCACGAATTAAGAAATCGTTCCCCAGATTTAGAAGTATTAGTCGGCGATTTTCTGCCTCAAGAACCCGGAGATGCCATACCAAGCGTAGCCTACAGTACACTAACTTCATCTAACTTGAGTCTTAAGTTCATCAAAACATTAGCCAATTGGTCGTAACTGAAATCGCCATGGTTATAGCACTTATAGCCTATTATATTACCTGTCGCCCCGCCCCAATCGTCCAGGCTGCACTCTGGGGTTTCTCGGTTTTTCTGGATAAAAACAAAAATAACGTTTACGTTTATCAGCCGATTTCAGTGGTTTATAATGTACGTGGTGTACAAAAAGTTCTAGTTACTTAAAATCTCTATAGTTAGACATATAAAATATTTATTTTAATAAGAAATAGTCAAAGCTCAGGCTTGTCATGTATCTGGCTACTTTATTCTTGCATAAGAATTGTGAAAACGCCCATACTGAGATATAATTAAATTTTCACATTAAATGAAAAAGTTTTCTTATTGTGGAAAAGGCATTTTCTGTCTTAAGCTCAAGAAAAGCTAAAATTGGGTTTAAGAATTGATCACCATTGATAAAATGAAAAAAAAAAAAAAATCGTCAAATACAAATCACACAGGCTACTTTCTGTTTTTTAATGCACAAAGAAAATAAAGATGCATATTTAAACTTCAGGAAATTTAGTTTATAAAATAAGATATAATATAACCTAAAACTATATTAGAAATCATGTAAATTCAACTTTCACAGCTAACTAGCGACATTGCTAGCTATTTTAGTCTGACTCCGGTGGCCAACTACTATCAATATAATTATATAATGACCAAATACAACCCGAAACAAATGTTCAGTCTTACTTGTGAAAGGTCATTCCCCGAGAACTGTTTTCAATTGTGCAGCGATTTGTACAGCCCCATACATGACATGCAAGAAAAAAATTAAGTCGTGCGCACGATTTACTAATTCGTTCCCTCGATTTACTAAATCGTGCGCACGATTTACTATTTCGCTCACTCGATTTATAAATCATGCGCATGATTTATCAATCGAGGGAACGAAATAGTAAATCGTGCGCACGTTTTAGTAACGAAATAGTAAATCGTGCGCACGTTTTAGTAAATCGAGGGAACGAATTAATAAATCGTGCGCACGATTTAGCCTACTATTTTTTTTCCTGCATGTCATGTCCGGGGCTCCGTAGCCCCAAGCAGCACACGAAGCAGGCATTTTTCTCAATTCCAGTTATGAGCGTTATGGGAACTTTGCCCCGCACAACATGGCGGCGCCGTTGACGTACGGTCCAGCGGCCATTAGGGCGTCTAGTGTTTATTATAATGTCTATGGTATGAGGCACATCCGGCTGAGGACAATGGAACTAGATGAGTGTTGCAGAGTCTTATAAGTTGTGTGAGGGCTCCCTCTGCTGATTGGGAGAGAATTGTAAAACCCACATATGTTAATATTTCATTTTTAAGACATTCATTACATTGTAAATGTTTGAAAAGTTTACATGCCTTGCTACAATCTCATGTTTCTAACAGCTTTGTTTTAAACAGAGCTTATATAAACAGACTTTATATACATTAGAATAATTATTTCACATTTGCTCTCCAAGGACTCTGAAAGTCAAAACAATTGTTGAGCTTTTGTTAGACATATTTTGCTTACAGTAAAATTAATAAAAACTTGCTGAACTTTTGATGTAGCAGGTCCCAGCTAACACAGTATTATATTTGTTATGTTTGTTATCCCCCTGATTACTTTCTGCTTAATTAAGTCCCTCAAAACACACACACACACACACACACACACACACACACACAAATAATCAATACAGTCCAAATGTATAAAGTGTGTAATATAAAATTAGCTCTCTGGGGGCATCAGGAAAATGTTCACAGACTAATTCATTGTGACATTTCCATTAACTAATGATTTGAGGAATATTTCTCCTAATCTGAGAACATTTTAAGCATTTAATGAGAATGTCCCTTGGAAGGGAAGGAAATTGATTCATTTGATATTTTACAGAAATGTAGTTTACAGCTTTACTTTAAACTATCGAAGAAAAAAACTAATTTTCAACATTAAAGATGATTAGAATCCATTAAATCTATATTATATAGAATTATTGTGCATCAGTGCTTGAACATAAATACATTTTCACATTTAAACCCTCCAGCTGTTTCGTCTGTTATATTTTACTGTTATTATAAACACATTTTCTGTTCTTTTTTGAGGTGTGGTTCAAAATGTTGTTGGCAGGCCACAGATGCTGTCCATAGCACCCAAAAATGAATACTGTGTCATCATTTTTTTTATTTTATTTTTTATTTTATTTTTTTTATTAAAGTCAGTAAGGTCTTAACAAACATTGGACTCCACTGACTTTCAGACATTTTTCGAAGTATCTTATTTTATGTTTCACAGAACATGATTAATTTTGGGTTGAACTATGATGACCTGAAAATAATGTACTTTGTACTTTTAATCTAAATTAAATAAGTAAATAATATAATTTTGTCCTTGTAGATGTAATTAGGGAGGAGTTAGGGTATCCTGTTTCAGTAGTAATTGTGCTTATAATTAAAATTCTTGCTATACAAGACTAACCCAATGCAGTGGAGTCACTATTCTGATTAATTTCTTGAATCAACCCTGGGGGGCGCTGATGCAGGCAATGGGAACCTGAACACAGGCATGCATGACTAATGAAATCTGTGGGTGCTTCTCATTTTTTTTTGTGCATCTTGTTTCCTTTCGTCGCATCTCAGCTCCACCTCTTTAGGATGTGAGGGAAGGACAAGTGGTGCTCACTACAGAGCCAAATGACGTCCAGCTCCACCTCTCTCTAATGGGTGGAGGGATACAGGTATGGGTAGGGTTAGGATGGTTGGACTTTCTAGCTCCAACCATTACACCCGAATTACATTCAGAGAGGGGGAGCTGGACATCCTGAGAGGGGAGCTGGACTCCACGGAAGCAAGGAAAGTAAATGAGGACAGAGGAATGAAAGGAAATCTTATTTCAAATTGGAATATTGTTGATCACTCGAGCATCACTTCAAAGCATCATCAGCTGCGGTCAAGGGATCTGCCCTCTGGTTGTTGAAGGGCAACAGGGCATCTTGCTTTCTTATTATTTATTATGAATTTCTTAAATAATCATATATTTAAAAAATTCATAATAAATAATAATAATGCAAGATGCCCTGTTGAAATATGTGAGCGAGGAAATGAGAAAGCATCAATTCGAGTATTGAGAAGCACCCATTATGTGCTTTTTTTCTCTGAGACGTAATAAGCAGGTCCCCGGCTCAAATATTTATTTTGTTAATATTTTTTTCTGCAGTAAGAAAGTCTGTTAGTAAAATCTGTTGACTTCAGCAATCTTTGTTGCATTATGCCAACAGTAACAGTTCAAAAATGGCAAAAAACATTATTCAGTAAATATACCTCTGTGATATTTAATGTTTTGGTTTTCTTCACTATTTATGTTTGTCTTTCTACAGAAAAAAATATTAACAAAATCAAAAATTTGAGCCGGGGAAGTTTCCGAAATTTGTTTGATTTGACATGGAATGAACCTACAGTTTTGTTTTTTTTTGTTTTGTTTTTTTAGGTAGAGAATACACAGAAAAGCAAAAACAGTTTAATGATTTTATTTAGCCTTTTTAGCACAGATTAAGCCTTATATGATATAAACAACATCATGTGCAAACATCAATGATCATTTGAATAAATATAAAACACTTGCTGTACTTTAGTATCTGTAGAATGTGGGACCAATAGTCTTTCACAACTGTCCTTCACTCTTCTTCTTTTCTAGTCAAGAGATGAACAGGTTACTCATTCACTTAAACTGAATTGACAAAAACCCAAGTCCCTATTGTTGCATAACATCTCCTTCATGTACCTAAGAAGAAAGTCATATGGGTTTGCAACAAAGTGAAGATGAGCAAATGTCAACTATTAGTTTTGGATGAACAATCTCTTTACAAATTAGAGCACACATAACAGTTTCTTGCCAAACTTCCTGCTTAATGCAGAAGTTTATTTTTAAGAAAGATTCTTCAGAAGCAGCTGCCATACAAGCATTATGCTATTTTAAAACCACAAGGACACAACGGTGAACATTGCTGAGCATCGAATAAATGTCTTAAATGCCACCATAAAACTCAGCTCATATACACACACACCATATTAAGTAATATAGAATGCCAAGACATTACTGGGAATTTAAACACACATTTTCATAAAAGTCTGTTTTTGCAATACATTAAATGTAAACCATGCATATAAACCAGATATCATCTTACATATCAGAAAAAAATATCACATCCTGTTAAATAAATAACATCATGGCACTATAAATGGATAAAATAATCTTCAGCAGTTCATAGATTTACAATTAAGAACAAAGTACAAGTCAACAAACCTGCATTTCATAATTGGAATAATTATTATTACTAAACTTTTGTGAAAAAAAAAAATGTTATTTCATACACTCATTTTGTTACAATAAATTGTTAAACATTAATGCATTAGGTATCATAAACAATGAAAATTTTTACAGTATTGAATTGATTGGTCTAGATTCATGTTAATTTATGAATATACTATTGAGCTGTAATGTTAACAAATTGAACTTTATTGTGAAACGTTACCAAACAAAATTTTGTTAAATGTAACATTGTCTAAAATCGCTTGATAGGCTATAGAACATGAACAGGCAGTTTAGTAGTCATTTCAGTGGTTTATGTGCACATTTCCCATGGGTGTCTGGCTCAAGTTCCCCATTTTGGAAAACATAACATTGCAAAAGAATATTATGATTTCCTGTGTGACAAAACCTAACCCACAGGAATGCTCCTCAGAAATACTTCACAACAAGTAAGGCAGTATTTGATGTTATAGTGACATCAGACACAAATCAATTGACCACCTTTATGTGCAATTTATATCACAAATAATCCTGACTCTTTAGCAGCAACACAACTTCTCCCTTTATGAACAGTGAAACTCTGGTATCACAGAAAACAAATAGCTTCATTCATCAGCATTAGCCCCTTTCAAGACATTAAACCCGGTAAATAACCGTTAAAATACCAGGTTGACTTTTCCAGTAGCTTGACTGTTCACACGAGCAAAGGTGTTCTGTGTTTCTACCAAAATACCGGTAAACTCTGTGAGGTTAATCATCAGAAATGACCTCTAAACGCTGAACCATTTTCTTTATCCACCTGCTTTTGTTTTACTAACTGGCCAATTTGATAACATACATATATATATATATATATATATATATATATATGTCTGAGTGCCAGGTGTGGGATGATCACACAAATTGTTTTTGCTCTTAAAAAACACAACACTGATAAAACTGCAGTACTGTATAGTACTGAGTTTACTATAGTATGAACAAGTGACTGCAGAGCCACAGTGCTGATGAATAAAAATGAAGGCAGGGTCTCGAGCGTAAAATGCGGTCAGACGTCCAACTAGCATGTTTACATAGAAAAACAATTAAAAGCAGCGGAGCTAACGGTAAAAAGCTCCAACAGAGCTTTATGATTGGCCCAAAGCAGACTTCTCATGTCAACACTCGCACATGCTCATACCGGCAATCATATTCTTTGTTCACACACATTATCATGCCGGTAATTTATTGATAATGTTACAACTTCTCATATAGCACTACTGAAAAAATTGCCAGAAAATTACCAATATTTTTGAAAAAGTCCCATTCACACATGATTTCTAAATGTTAAAGGCAAGCGGCAACCTCCCCCAGTTTCTCGTGAAGCCAATACGGAAGTGACTTAAACTGCAATTCATCGACTGGCCGCTAGGGACAGGCTCCAAAAGAGAGCAGAATCTCATTGACCCACATGTTAAAATGAACAACTTTACAGCAGAAAAAAAATGTTTACAGCTTGGTACAAATTGTGGTTTTGGTCTATACTGCTAATTTTGCCCTTCATGACAACTCTGAGGGGGGTGAATTTTTTTATAACTCATCCGTTTAAATTATATTAAGCCTTAAAGTTCTGCATAATTATGGGCGTGGTCACTTGAGTGACAGGTAGATTGCCGCTGCTGTCACCTCAGCTAATTCCAGCCACTGAATTTGGCATCTTAGCCGTATTTGTGCTTTTTTTCTGGATTATTTTATACAATTATAAAATAATATGGCTTGCTGCGTTAATGGTCCAGACTCGAGACAGATGTGTGTCTGTGTAGATGTGCATGCATGCGGAAGATAAACAGAACACACGTTGTTGGATCGTGGCATTGGCTAAAAGTTTTTGTGGCGAGGGGGGCGTGGTTCAGCGGAGTCGGCAGCGGGAGAGAGAGTCAGGAGACGAACGGTGAGTGAGTGGGTTAAATGCAAATGACGAACACCTGTCTCTTGTTTCAGTAATTGGTGTGGAGAGAGTATATAACACCAGGAGAAACAGGAGTGGGGGAGAGAGAGACGGACTACTGACTGCTGCCCCGCTGATGATCTACGAGTGAGAGACTTCTGAATGATTGGTGACCGCTTTGTGCCTGTCTGCACCCCTTTTTGTTTTGAATTGTGAGAATTATTGCAAATAAAAAGCAGTCAGTAGTCAAGCCGACCCTGTCCTCTTCCTTCCTGAGTACTGAACTTTGCTACACTGGTGCCGAAACCCGGGAAGGAAGACGGAAGCCGCCGCCATGCAATCGTCCTCCGGATCGCCATTTGCGGAGATTATCACCTCCCTCGCGGTCATGCAGCAAGAACAACACCAGGCCCTGCTGGACTTGAGACAGGATCAAGAGAGGTGCTTCCAAGTCGTTGTTCAAGCCCAGCAGGAGGACCGCGAGAGGTTCCGGAGCTGGATTGACCGGGAGGTTCGACCGGAAGCCCTGGAACCTCGAGCTGTGCCCGCCCACCTACCACTACACAAAATGGGATCTGAGGACGACCCGGAGGTTTTCCTCGATCTTTTTCAGAAGACGGCCGAGCTGTCGGGCTGGCCGCGGGACCAGTGGCCGATGCGCCTGGTCCCGCTGCTCTCCGGGGAGTCCCAGATAGCGGCACAGCAGCTTCCGGTGCAGAATCTCCTGGTCTTCGACGACCTAAAAAGGGCCATCCTCCAGCGGGTCGGCCGGAGCCCTGAAGAACATCGCCAGCGGTTCCGTTCCCTGGAACTGGGCGAGTCCGGCCGACCGTTCGTGTTGGCCCAACAGCTCCGGGACTCCTGCCGCAAATGGCTGTTGGCTGAGGGAGGCGACGTGGAGAAGATTGTCGATCGAGTGGTACTGGAGCAGTTCATTACTCGGCTCCCACGGAGGACAGCAGAGTGGGTCCAGTGCCACCGCCCCACGTCGCTGGACTCAGCCATCCACCTCGCGGAGGACCACATGGTGGCGTGCCCAGGGGTCGGCGAACCCCTCCCATCTGTCTCTCTCTCCCCGTCTTCCCCTTCTGTCTCTCTCTCTCGTCCTGTCCCTCTCCCCAGGTCCCGCCCACCTGTACATCCTCGAGTCCCGCCCCGGGGGCGGGGCGGAGTTGACCCGAGCCAGTTTGGGGGTCTCAGAGCCCCGCCCAGGAGGGCGGGACTGACTTCCGCTGGACAGGACCCCGCGCCTGTTTCTCCGCTCTCTCCACGCCAATCATTTACCCCACTCCCTGCCACTGGGGCGGCGGGGAGGTCTGGGCCAGCCTGTTGGCGTTGCGGGGACCCGGAGCATTTCGTGGACAGGTGCCCGGTGATGGAGGTTGGGACAATGGTCCGGGTCCCGGACGCCCCGCAGGCTGCCCCCGGTCAAGCTGGCTGGTATCAAATACCTGTGAGTATCAAGGGGGGTACCTATCAGGCCTTGGTGGATTCAGGCTGTAACCAAACCTCGATCCATCAAAGCCTGATTTCATCCGGGGCATTGGATACAAGCCGCGTGGTTAAGGTGCGGTGCGTACACGGGGATGTGGTGGTATATCCGGTAGTGCCGGTCATTATCCAGTTCAGGGGCCAAAAGCATAGCGTTGAGGTGGCAGTTAATCCGCACCTCCGGCATCCGTTAATTTTGGGGACAAATTGGCCAGCATTTTCTGAATTATTGGGTTATTTATGCACGGATGCCTCTTGGGGGAAAAAGGCGATGGTTGGGGATGCGCAAGCACAGGCGGGAGAGACTGAACGGGGACCACTGAGTGCTGCTTCAGGGGAACAGAGTGAAATTGAGAGAATAATTCTCTCGGATCGCGATGACTTTCCCCTGGAGCAGTCTCAGGATGAGACCCTAAAACGTGCATTTGAGCAGGTCCAAACCATCGACGGTCAGCCTCTCCAGCCTGGACGGGCGCTTACTTATCCATATTTTGCAGTTATAAAAAATCGGTTGTATCGGGTGACCCAAGACACCCAGACAAAAGAAGATACAACCCAGTTGTTAGTTCCAAGGAGCCGCAGGGAAATGCTTTTCCAAGCGGCTCATTCTAATCCAATGGCTGGACACTTAGGACAGGCAACAACACTAAATCGCCTCATGACCCGATTCTTTTGGCCGGGCATTCACGAGAATGTGCGCAGGTGGTGCGCGTCTTGTCGTGAATGTCAGTTGGTAAATCCACCGGCCACCCCAAAAGCGCCTTTGCGCCCCCTCCCATTAATGCAGGTCCCCTTCGAGAGAATTGGTATGGACCTCATCGGGCCATTAGAGCGATCAGCCAGGGGACATCGCTTTGCATTAGTCATTGTGGATTATGCAACTCGATATCCTGAAGCAGTGGCCCTCCGCAGCATTTCCGCGAAGAGTGTTGCGGACGCACTGTTTACTTTAATCTCCCGGGTGGGGATTCCAAAAGAAATCCTCACCGATCAAGGCACGGCGTTTATGTCACGTACTTTACGCGAACTTTACGAATTATTGGGCATTAAAGCGATCCGTACCAGCGTCTTTCACCCACAAACTGACGGGCTGGTCGAACGTTTTAATCGCACGCTTAAAACCATGATTCGTAAATTCGTACAAGAAGACGCCAAAAATTGGGATAAATGGTTAGAACCCCTGTTGTTCGCTGTGCGAGAAGTCCCGCAAGCCTCCACGGGGTTTTCCCCCTTCGAGCTTCTTTACGGACGCCAGCCCCGCGGGGTACTGGATGTCCTGAGAGAAACTTGGGAGGACGGACCATCTCAGAGCAAAAACGAAATTCAGTATGTAATGGACTTGAGAACAAAACTCCACACTTTGGGGCGGCTATCAACGGAGAATTTGTTACAAGCCCAGGACAAACAGAGCCGGCTGTACAACAGGGGAACTAACTTGCGTAAATTCGCACCGGGAGAGAAAGTGCTTGTATTACTTCCAACGTCAAGCTCGAAATTATTAGCAAAGTGGCAAGGACCATTTGAGGTCACACGGCGGATTGGAGATCTCGATTATGAGGTTATACGGTCTGATAGGAGAGGGGCACGTCAGATTTATCACCTCAATCTCCTTAAAAAATGGAATGAGGCAGAGGCAGTGATGTTGGCGATGGTGATTGGTGGAGAGGATGATCTCGGGCCAGAGGCGAATACCAAACACCAATCTCTCGCACTGGCCCCCGGAGGAGATCATCTCTCGCCCTCCCAGCTCACTGACCTGACGAAATTACAAGCAGAGTTTGCGGACGTGTTCTCGCCCCTACCGGGCCGTACTAATTTGATTCAGCACCATATCGAGACAGAGCCGGGCGTGGTAGTTAGCAGCCGGCCGTACCGTTTGCCTGAACATAAAAAAAAAGTGGTTCAGGCAGAATTAGGAGCAATGCTTGACATGGGCGTAATAGAAGAATCCAACAGTAACTGGGCGAGCCCGATAGTTTTAGTTCCGAAAACGGACGGCTCGGTTCGGTTCTGTGTGGATTATCGCAAGGTGAATGCTGTGTCGAAATTCGACGCGTATCCAATGCCACGGGTGGACGAACTGCTTGATCGGCTCGGTACGGCTCGGTTTTATTCGACACTGGACTTAACAAAGGGATATTGGCAGATCCCCTTGTCTCCATTATCTAAAGAAAAGACAGCTTTCACCACGCCGTTTGGATTACACCAATTTGTTACCCTTCCGTTCGGGCTGTTCGGGGCTCCGGCTACCTTTCAGCGTCTCATGGACAGAATTTTACGGCCCCATGCTGCGTATGCTGCTGCCTACTTAGATGACATAATTATATTTAGTCATGACTGGCAGCGGCATATGCAGCATTTGAGGGCTGTCTTGAGGTCGCTGAGAGGGGCTGGGCTCACGGCCAACCCGAAGAAGTGTGCAATTGGGCGGGTGGAAGTAAGATATCTGGGCTTCCACTTGGGACATGGGCAGGTGCGTCCCCAAATTGATAAGACGGCAGCAGTTGCGACCTGTCCGCGTCCCAAGACCAAAAAGGAGGTGAGACAGTTCCTAGGGCTGGCGGGATATTATAGAAGGTTTGTACCTAATTATTCGGACCTCACCAGCCCTTTGACTGATCTCACTAAAAAGGAGGCACCAGATACGGTCCAGTGGACGGAGCTGTGCCAGCAGGCCTTTACCCAAGTGAAGGCTGCTTTATGTGGCGGGCCGTTGTTACACTCTCCTGATTTTTCTCTCCCTTTCCTGTTGCAGACAGACGCGTCGGACAGGGGGCTGGGTGCCGTCCTGTCCCAGGAGATAGAGGGGGAGGAACGGCCGGTGCTGTACATTAGTCGGAAGCTCTCAAAGAGAGAGACTAAGTACAGCACCATAGAAAAGGAGTGTCTTGCCATCAGGTGGGCCGTCCTCACCCTCCGCTATTATCTCCTGGGACGGGAATTCACTCTCTGTTCGGACCATGCCCCCCTGCAGTGGCTCCACCGCATGAAGGATACCAACGCGCGGATCACTCGTTGGTATCTAGCTTTACAGCCTTTTAAGTTCAAAGTGGTCCACAGGCCGGGTGCTCAGATGGCTGTGGCCGACTTCCTCTCCAGAAATGGGGGGGGGGGGGGCTGCAGGCCGGATGGCTCCCCGGCCTGAGTCGGGCGGTGGGGGTATGTGGCGAGGGGGGCGTGGTTCAGCGGAGTCGGCAGCGGGAGAGAGAGTCAGGAGACGAACGGTGAGTGAGTGGGTTAAATGCAAATGACGAACACCTGTCTCTTGTTTCAGTAATTGGTGTGGAGAGAGTATATAACACCAGGAGAAACAGGAGTGGGGGAGAGAGAGACGGACTACTGACTGCTGCCCCGCTGGTGATCTACGAGTGAGAGACTTCTGAATGATTGGTGACCGCTTTGTGCCTGTCTGCACCCCTTTTTGTTTTGAATTGTGAGAATTATTGCAAATAAAAAGCAGTCAGTAGTCAAGCCGACCCTGTCCTCTTCCTTCCTGAGTACTGAACTTTGCTACAGTTTTGTTTGTGAGATTTACTACAATTACAATGGCGGGAGGATATAAAATTCTGACAGCACTGCTTGGATATTATAACTAAAACTGCTGCATTTTGAAAAATTATACTTTGGACGCGTGCTCATTTGTTTGTGAGATACGATCATATACATTTTCACAACATAAACGCTGCTCAGGTTGCATAATTTCTTGAAGAACGATGATGGAGAGCAGATCATTCAGAAGAAATGTGATGCAAACAATGGATAATATATCAATATTTCATGGATTTAATGCTTTTGTGGACAAAAAGTACTGTTTTTTTTTTTTTTTTTTTCAATGGACACTGATGGACATTTTACCCAATTAAGTGCCACGGATTGGATTCATCTCGCGATCACTATTTCATTATAAAGGTATGGAGTCCCGTTTGATTTTGCGTGTTGTTATTTGTACACCGGACACAAATTAATTACTGGTGTTGGAGCATCTATATGACACCGTAGATTGACAATACACCTTTTAGAACTTTCTAATGATATAACTTATCTTTATTAATATTTTAGATAGATAGCTCCTTTAACTGCTAACATGATCACGTCGAGCTAGGCAGGCGTGGTTTCAGCAACCTTGGTTCCAACCACGTCCTGCCTCTTTGCCCATTTTCAGTTATCCGGGAGTGACGTGCGGTGACGGGCTGCTAAGATGGCAGTGGCCTCATTTTCGCTTCAAAAATGCTCTTCAGAAATCAACGGGTGACGTCACGGACACTACGTTCATATTTTTTTACAGTCTATGGTTAAAGGGTTAGTTCACCCAAAAATGAAAATTCTGTCATTTATTACTCACCCTCATGCCGTTTTACACCTGTAAGACCTTCGTTAATCTTCGGAACGCAAATTGTGATATTTTTGTTTAAATCCGATGGCTCAGTCCAAAGCCTACATAGGGAGCAATGACATTTCCTCTCTCAAGATCCATAAAGGCACTAAAAACATATTTAAATCAGTTCATATGAGTACAGTGGTTCAATATTAATATTATAAAGCGACAAGAATATTTTTGGTGCGCCAAAAAAAAACAAAATAACGAATTATTTAGTGAAGGCCGATTTCAAAACACTGCTTCAGGAAGCTTCGGAGCATTATGAATCAGTGTGTCGAATGCGCAGTTCAGAGCGCCAAAGTCACGTGATTTCAGCAGATTTCAATCATGATTCGACATGCTGATTCATAACAATATTCAAAAAATATTCTTGTCACTTTATAATATTAATATTGAACCACTGTACTCACATGAACTGATTTAAATATGTTTTTAGTACTTTTATGGATCTTGAGAGAGGAAATGTCATTGCTCCCTATGTAGGCCTCACGGAGCCATCGGATTTAAACAAAAATATCTTAATTTGTGTTCCGAAGATCAGCGAAGGTCTTACGGGTATAAAATGGCACGAGGGTGAGTAATTAATGACAGAATTTTTATTTTTGGGTGAACTAACCCTTTAATTTATCATTATTTTATCAGTAAAGAGTCAAGACTGTTTTGAGTGAAAGGGGCTATTATGTCTAAAAGAAGAAAAAAAATTTTCTTCTGTTCTTATCACCTCACACTTCAGTCAGATTAACCAGCAGCATCCTCTTTACTCGTTGGTCTTCTTCATTCTACAGAAGACTGTCCTTATATGACAACAAGAACGAACACCACAGCATCTTTACCGAGAATGAGATATCGAGTTTGTCTGACACATATAAATGAGGTGAGTTCCACCTACACCAGAGCAAACATTTACTCACACCCTAATGTTGTTACAAACCTACATGACTTTCTTCTGTGGAGTATAAACAAATATTTTGAATATGTTTCAGTGTTTTCTGCCCAAGTCAATGGGGTCCAGAGTTGTTTGAACGCCACTGACTTTCAAAGTCTCGTCTTTTGTGTTCCTCAGAAGAAAGAAAGTCATAAAAGTTTGGAATGACATCAAGGTAAGTAATTGGTGACAAATCTTTCATTTTGGGGTGGATTATCTCTTTAAGAGACAATATGACAATATAGGAATCACATTATAAATGCTTAATGTTTCAGTATATAAAGCATTTATAAGTACGTGTTGAATAATCATGCTTGAAATAATCTATAGTTTGAAGGAGTTGCCTGAAAGTGGCAGCAATTGAAAGATGAACATCTAATTTTAAGTATCAATACTTTGGTTGCATTACAGGGATAGTATGCACAAAAATTAAAATTCTGTTAATTATTTACCCAGCTCCATTACTTTCTTTGGATACCACTGACTTTCTTTTCGTTGTAAAAACATTGAAACATTTTTAAACAATCTTATTTTGTGTTCCACAGAAGAAAGTCATACAGGTTCGAAATGACATAAGCAGAATTTTCATTTTTTTGGTGAAACCCGTTAAAAATCCAAACAGAACATAATTTTGAATTGAAATTAAATTCTGCTCAAATATGAAAGATTCAGAATAAGACTCTAACTGATTAAAATTAACACCATACATTTATCAGTGTGTTACTGTGTTATATGTGTTCTGCTCTTCGACAGCATTCATAATTCACTCTGATGTCTGCTCTTCAGTGACATAGCCGTGCTTAATGTGTTGCGCGAGCAGTGTTTGTTATTCTTGACCCTTGTGAAATGACCCTGGATGTATTTGCGGAACTTTGTGGTGGCGAAGCAATACACCAGCGGGTCCAGGAGGCAGTTGATCCCCATAAGCATGAGGGTGATCTGGTGAGCATCGTTTAAGATTTGGCGAGTCTCCATGCTCCAATCATTTTTCAGGCCCAGCACAGACAAAGTCCAGGGACCCTGCACCACATGATGTGGCAGGAAACAGATCACAAAGACACCCACAACACCACACAGCATCCTCAAAGCTCTAAGCTTGGTGCCACCAGAACGCTTTCCCGTGCTGGCTCGAGGCTGACTGATGGGTTGGGACAGAAGAGCTCGAGCAATTAAGATGTTGCAGACAATCACCAATGCGAAAACAAGAAAGAACAAGACAATAATGATGAAGTGAATGATGGCCTCTTCAATTTTTACAGAGCATTTCTCGTAATAATAACCCTCAAAACAGCGAGAAATATTTTTGTTTTCAATTTCATTAATTTGGATTCCCAGACCAATGAGGTATTTAACCGATGCCGCAAGAGTGACGACCCAGATGAGTGCTGAGACAGTTGCTCCACGTTTCCAGCAGTCAGAAGAGGCAGCCACCAGTGGCCTGGTAACAGCCCAGTAACGGTTAATGCTGATGACAGTAAGGAAGAGAATGGAGCAGTATGTGTTAATGAAGAAAAACGTGCCTGTGATACGGCAGAGGGCATCCGAGTATATCCAGTCACCGTGATTCACGTAGTAGCCAATCCAGAAAGGTAGAGCGGACACGAACAGCAGGTCTGCAACGGTCAGGTTGGTCATGTAGATCCGAATCTCATTCATAGCTTTAGACTCCCGCATATAGTGCAACACATAAAGAGCATAGCAGTTGGCCAGCAACCCCAAGACAAAGACTATGCCATAGAATATAGGAAAGAGAGTGTAACGAAACTCTGAGTCAATGAATTTGTCTGTTTGATTCTGATGGCTGCAATTTTCAGCGTTCGACATGGCTGTAGAAGTCGTCACCTTGCGTATCTGAGAACAAAACAGAGTGATAAGACAGCATACAATTAAATTTGATTCCTTCTAATATCCTTTAAAGTGTTCATCTAAAAAACAAAATTACCGAACAAAAACAATTTCTAAAGCTAGGACTACTAAACATTAGATCGCTGACACCTAAGGCGGTTATTATAAATGAAATGATCACAGATAATAGTCTTGATGTAATTTGCCTTACTGAAACATGGCTTAAACCAAATGATTATTTCGGTCTTAATGAGTCTTGTCCACCTGGCTACTGTTATAAAAATAAATGCCGTCCGGTTGGCCGTGGCGGTGGTGTTGCAACAATCTATAGAGAGATTCTTAACGTTACCCAGAAAACAAACTACAGGTTTAACTCATTTGAAATTCTCGTGCTAAACGTTACACTCTCAGATATAAATAAAAAGTCGCTACTATCTCTTGCTTTGGCTACTGTTTATAGACCTCCAGGGCCTTATGTTGATTTCCTAAAAGAGTTTGCAGACTTTCTCTCAGACCTATTGGTCAACGTTGATAAAGCGCTGATTGTTGGAGATTTTAACATTCATGTAGATAATACAAATGATGCGTTAGGGGCTGCGTTTACAGATTTACTAAACTCGTTTGGGGTCAAACAAAACGTCACTGGACCCACTCACCGTCTTAATCATACACTAGATTTAATTATATCACATGGAATCAATCCTACTGATATAGAAATTCTACCGCAAAGTGATGATATCACTGATCATTACCTTGTAACATGCGTACTGCATACTGCGGATATTTGTCAAATTGCGCCACGATATCGACTAGGTAGAACAATTCTTCCGACAACTAAAGATAAATTCACAAATAAACTGCCTGATCTGTCTCACCTGCTCATTGTACCCAAACACACAAATGATCTTGAGAAAATTACTAGCAGTATGTGCACCACTTTCACTAGTACATTAGATACTGTTGCACCGATGAGATTAAAAAAGGTTAGAGAGAAAAATACTGTACCATGGTACAACAATATTACTCACGCTATCAAAAGAGAAACTCGTAATCTAGAACGCAAATGGAGACAAACTCGTTTAGAGGTCTTCAGAATCGCGTGGAAAGACAGCTCGTCCCGTTATAGAAAGACTCTAAAAGCAGCCAGGGCCGAGCATCTCCGCAAACTCATAGAAAATAACCAAAACAATCCAAGGTTCTTATTTAGTACAGTGGCTAGATTAACAAATAAACAGACATCACCAGAACAAAACATTTCATTACAGTTTAGTAGCGATGACTTTATGAATTTCTTTACTGAAAAAATCGAAAGCATCAGAAATACGGTTGTAAATGTACAACCCTTGACAGAGTTTTATGATTCAGCCTCAATTATCGTCCCTCAAGAACAGTTGCAGTGCTTTACAACTATAGGACAGGAAGAGCTAAATAAACTTATCACAGCGTCTAAACCAACAACATGTTTATTAGATCCAATACCCACTAAACTACTGAAAGAATTGTTACATGTAGCAGAAGAGCCTCTTCTCAATATTATTAACTCGTCTTTATCTCTAGGTCACGTTCCAAGACCGTTCAAGTTAGCAGTTATTAAGCCTCTCATTAAGAAACCACAATTAGATCCAAATGTATTGGCAAATTACAGACCCATTTCAAATCTTCCATTTATATCGAAAATATTAGAAAAAGTGGTGTCGGTCCAATTGTGCTCCTTCCTGCAAAAAAATGCTATCTATGAAAAATTTCAGTCAGGATTCAGGTCTCATCATAGCACAGAAACTGCGCTCGTTAAAATTACAAATGACTTACTTCTAGCTTCTGACCAAGGCTGTATCTCAATACTAGTGTTACTTGATCTCAGTGCTGCGTTCGACACTATAGATCATAAAATACTCCTAGATCGACTACAGAATTACATTGGTATCCAGGGACAGGCATTACGGTGGTTTAGGTCGTATCTATCAGACCGTCACAATTTTGTTTATTTAAACGGGGAAAAATCTAAGATAACAATAGTAAATTATGGAGTGCCTCAAGGATCTGTGTTGGGCCCTCTGCTATTTTCAATATACATGCTGCCACTTGGTAATATTATAAGAAGACATGGAATTAGTTTCCACTGCTATGCCGATGATACTCAATTATATATTTCAACACAACCAGATGAAAACTCTAAATTATCCAATCTGACAGAGTGTGTTAAAGAAGTAAAACATTGGATGACTAGTAATTTTCTTCTATTAAATTCAGATAAGACTGAAGTATTACTTATTGGGCCAAAAACCTGTACACAGAATCTCTCAGACTACAATTTGCATTTAGAAGGATGTACTGTTACTCCATCCTCGACAGTTAAAGACCTGGGTGTTATATTAGACAGCAACTTGTCCTTTGAAAATCATATTTCATATGTTACAAAAACAGCCTTCTTCCACCTCAGAAACATTGCTAAGATACGGAATATGTTATCTGTTTCAGATGCAGAAAAGTTAGTTCATGCTTTCATGACGTCTAGACTAGATTACTGTAATGCATTACTAGCTGGTTGTCCTGCTTCCTCAATAAACAAGCTACAATTGGTACAAAATGCAGCTGCAAGAGTTCTTACCAGGTCAAGAAAATATGATCATATAACACCAATTTTATCATCTCTTCACTGGTTACCTATTAAGTTCCGTATCGATTATAAAGTACTGCTAATGACCTATAAGGCTCTAAATGGTTTAGCTCCTGTGTACTTAACCGACCTTTTATCGCCCTACAATCCTTCACGCTCTTTAAGATCACAAAACTCTGGACTTCTGGTTGTACCTAGGATAGCTAAGTCCTCTAAAGGAGGGAGAGCGTTTTCACATTTGGCTCCTAAACTCTGGAATAGCCTTCCTGATAATGTTCGGGGCTCAGACTCGCTCACCCAGTTTAAATCTAGATTAAAGACACATCTCTTCAGCCAAGCATTCACATAATCCATCTCATATCAGATCAATTGCACATGACTATCTTTGCTTAATGTTATGAACAGCAGCTATGCTAATTATTCTCCATTTGCTTTTCTGTTTTACCTCGGGACGCCTGAGTTTGACATCACTTCTCTAGACCTTGCTTTTTTTCCTCATTCCACTACCATCAGTTTCATCCTTGTCTGTTATTTTTCCAGAAGTTACTATCAATTTACCCTTTTAAACAAGAGTTGTGGATCACACAGTATGCGTGCAATGCTGATATTTACATCGCATACACTATATGTTTAGCCTAACATACGTGTAAAATCCAAAGTTTACTTCAGGCTTTAGAGTCGTCACCTACAGAGATAGGTTAAAATGACACACTTAACATTTATGTGTTTTAATGAACAGGAAACGTGGGAGAGCACAACGTGATCTCATGAGAAAACGTGTGTATTTTTACGTAAATTGTGGTTCTACCACACGTACATTTACTTACGTTTTCATACACACAAAAACGTACAACATTGACGTATTTATAGCACTAAAACGTAAAAATACTTACGTATTAACAGCAATAAAAACGTAAATCATGTAACGTAAAGTGTGAATGTATATGAATTCCCATGTATTAATATTAAAATCGTGGCTTTAATGATTTAACGATGTTTTTAGTCGAATTTATTGAAAGCAGTTTACTCATCTACTTAATATGAAATAACATTTCTGTTCGTGACTTGTGCTGCTCGTTTCGGAGGATTACATAATGTTAAACAAGACTACAATTTGAAACCTTATGAATAAAATTTCTGTAATTGTTTAACCATTTTGTAATATTTAGTTTGTTTGCTGTGAGACACAGAAGGCGTTTTCTCTTATGCAGCGACTGACAATACAACCATAAGATACACCAAAGCACAACATAAATTCACAAATCACATCCATTTTATTTGTTCGCTGTACTCCAAATCTTTAGAATCCATATATTTGTAAGGAACAGATCCAAATTCAGCCCTTTATTCATCGATCTTCATCTTCATTCTCAGCAACAGCGACCGTCACAGTCAAAGCTCGCGCTCGTTATGATTCAAATTTGAAAGTAGCGCCACCCTCGAGAAGCGTTACGACATGGTTTACGGCACTGATATCGAACGCTCATTGGTTCTCACCTGCTTCGTCACAGATTGCGACATGCCGTGTTTCAGTGGATTGACATTTGAAATGAGTGTCGCGCCTTCACGGAGAGAAGCTGAATTTATCATATTTTCATGGATTAATGAGTTAAATTCTGCTCTGTACCCTATAAAAAACTATTACCGCCAGAGAGGACTGTGACTGGAACTCATCATCATTTGAACTACTTTTGGTACCACTTTTGACATTTTCGCAAAAAATAAATTATTGTGATTACGCGTGTTTGTCTGTCATTCTTTTATAACAGTAGGTAGTTTAAAGAAATGGTTATGGGTAGGTTTAGGGGTAGGTGTAGGATTAGTGGCTCAAAATGTCGTTTTAATGTTATATTTTTACTAAAATTGTCATTTTCCTACAGATTTCTGTTCTTTATTTTATTCTTTTAACATTCTGTATAAAATGGGTAGGTTTAGGTTCGGGATGGGGTTTAGGGATCTTACATTTATCTACAAAACGATAAAATGGAAATTATACATATATCTTTATGACATGAAAGATACGTAAATATTTTACGTTTTTTTCGCTGTAAAAACGTAAGTATTTTTACGTTTTAGTGCCATAATTACGTCAATATTGTACGTTTCAGCACCTTTCTAAACGTACAAAAATGTACGTTTTGTGTCTTTGAAAGTTACGTATTAATACCTACGTATTGGTGGTGACGCCTATTTTCTCTCGCACAGTTGAGAAAATATGCATTCTATCAAGTGTTCTTTCATTATCATCATAACATGTTTTGGAAGCTAAAGCATTAGGGGTTTCTTTCTCATATCTGCAATCTCTTGCTGAGAGCAGGAAATGAATTGAAGAAGCTTCATTTTCTGAAAACCACAGTGCACATATTACATCAAAATGTTTTTCATATCAGTGGTTTTACGGGACTTACAATGTCAGATTACAATCAGGTTCTTTTACAGAATTTTTAGTTGTTTCAGAAACATGTATAATATAACATAGACTAAAAAAAACTATAGACAGTAGACCTTAAAGTCTTGACTACAAAACAGCTAGTGAACATTTCTGCCATTATCACCCAGAAAGTTCACTGAACACCTTTTTTGACATGCAAAGGGGGCATGCTGTTGCACCACAAAGCATGTTGTCACATTATATGTGGTAAGCTGCCACATGCCATTAAAACGCCTATTATAGGCTTTTCAGCAACAGTAAAACAGTTATGAAAAAGTTTTAAAAGTTAATGCAAATAAAATATACATTTTAAACATTTAAAACATATGTGAAAGTGTCTCCCAAGAAGATCGTGATAACACTATATAGTAGACATTTGCCTGAATATATGTTAATGTGGTTTTATTGTTCACTTACTTGCTAAACAGCTACAAAAATATGATTCTATTGTAATTTTAGTTTGGAGGACAGAATTCACAGATACAATGCCTGTGACAACAAGCCCCGGTCTCCCCTATAACGGATTACAATAGCAATAATTACAATGCGTAATTGTGCGTTATACTGTCGCGTAACTCGCTCGCAGAATATACAGTGTGAATATAGCTTCTAAATGAGCACAAAACTACATTTATCGCTTAACCTACCTTGTAATTCCCAGTGAACGTGATGCTCGCGCGCTGCTCGCGCGCTGCTCGCTCAGAGTTCACGCCTTCAGCTCACAGCTCCTCGTATTTAACATGCAGTCACACCTCTCGCTGTCGCTTCCTATTTTCCCCAACTCCTTTCCAGAAAACTTTGTAGTGTATTTCCTATGAATGAAAATGAGAAGCATCTACTTATCCACTTATTCTACTTTGAGATAAACTGTTGAAGAAAAGTTTGAACTAATATTTGGATACTAATAACCCAGTTTTGGTTCTTGTGTCCATTTGATTGATTTTGTTTAGGTCAACTCATTAAGTAGAACCTCTGCCAGCAACCTTTATAGCCTCAGGTTGTTCAGCCAAAACTGGAAAACCATATAAAGTGTGAGCTGGACGCAAGAGTCCTCTATGCTGATCATTTTTGCTTATCAAAATACAAGAGAAGTGGTCTGGTCCTCCAAAAAAATGACATGAGGTCTTACAGGGTCATGAATTTACCCTATAAGCATAACTAATGGGACAAATTCATGGGAAAATAACAAAAAACAAAACAAAAACAAAAGAAAAATCACTCTTTTCACTTCCCAGGCCCAGGACTCTAAAATAAATTAAGTTTTCCTTATCTTTTTAAGTAAACATTTCAATAGGCTATTATTTAGGCTACTGTTGTTTCTTATGGGGCGGTTTCCCGGACACTGATTACAGGGAATCCGCGGGGCATTAAAAAGCATTAAAAGTCATTAAATGGATTTTGCGAAACTTAAGGCCTTAAATGGCATTAAAAAGCATTAAATTGTATTCCTACACGCATTATTTTTTAGATAGTTTTGAAAAAAATAATAATAGCCTACCAGTTTATATTGAATATAACCTTCATAATTAATAACTTTGATTTGCTGTCGCAAAATATGTTGGTGTGATAGCCTACACACGGCCGGTGCAAAATTGCCGTAACGTCGTTTTGGACAGCGGCGGGCTGGCACCTGGAGACGGAAGATTGAATCAGTGTTGCCAACTTAGCAACTTTTCCGACCCCTTTTGCGACTTTTTCGAAGAAAGCGCATTGTGATGAATATATACTTGTTAACCTGATCTAGCTTCCGAGACTCCCCGGTACTACCGCACGAGCGCGAGGTCTTGCTTTCCTGCCGCAGGCGTACCTGAGTCTGTTTAGTGAGTGGCTGAGAGGAGCAGCGCATTCAGTTGAGGATGTCAGAGAACAAATAAAATAGATACAATTGCCTCTAACCTGAGTGATCATTTTACGTGTACATATAGCCAAAATCACAGCAAATGTTTTTATATTATGTGTATGGTGATTTTGTCAGACAACGTCTCGGATTATAAATCAAGATTTTAGCGCTGGTTTAACATGTCAGGGCTCGACACTAACGCTTGTCAATTAGTCCGGGATAAGTGTATTTTTTTGAAGGGGCAAGTGAAAGAGAATTTTACTTGCCCGACCGGGCAAGGACCTGATTATAATGTCAATACCAAAAAACAAAACAAAAAAAAAAAAAAACGTGAGAATGACTGTTTTTATTACATTTAGTTTAAGTGGCGATCCATAGTGGATAATAGGCTGTATAATGTAGTGACGATAACAAGGTTGCGCTGTCGAGGCTCGCGCACCATCTCGAGGAGAAATGGAAACATGAGCGAAGCACACACAAAACGTTTTTAGGCTATAACTTGATACAGGTAAGCAAAATCACACGACCAAGATTGCTGTTTTTCTTAAATAGGCTACCGTCACGATTAAAAACGTGACACTGATTTCATACAACTGTTCAGTTAACAAATAGTTAATATTAAGTCACTTACATTTTAGAAGGAACATTGACTGTTTTTGTTCTATTTTAGCAGCAAAAATATTTTCAAACAAATCACAGCACCATAGCGCAACACTCAACAAAACTAAATTGATTGCTGTAATAAGTCTTTTAGTAAAAGCACTTTCAGTTCAACTGTTCGGAGGGACAAATTAATTTGTCTTGCTTTCTTTCTGCGCTTTCCTTTTTCTTGCCTGTCTCGCTTCATATTCTCACAGTTTCACTGTTCTCACCATCTGTAGGAGGATGAAATTCTGCAGTGCTCCATTGGTTTTGATCTCACCTTGCAGAACAGTAGGACCTGGAGGCAGCAGGTGAGTATAATTCAAAGGAAGGCCACTAGATTATTTCTGCTGAATAACGCGAGCGCTTAAATGCTTTAGTTCTAGTGTACTAATATTTATTATTACATATTGCGCAAGTTGATTTCAAACTTTATTTTTTATTATTATTTAGGCTATTTTATTTTACATATACTAAAAATGAATATATTTATTATTCATGCATGTCAGTCAATCTGTACACATCAGTCTCAGTATTTTTGTATTTACTTATATATGTTAAAAATAGAAATTAAATTAAATTTCGGCAGCCGCAAAGGCGTGGTCACCTCATGTTTTCATATTCGTACTCGGAACAACTAAAAGATTCTGTGACTGAGATCGTAAGAGTCTCTCCTTCTGCTCGACCAAATGGTTGAGCACATTTTGAGTCACTATATTTCATTGAGAGGAGTACCTAACTTAACTCAAGCTGATTGAGCCATCTCTACCATGTGGTTGAGGTATGTTATGCCAAAAAAATCCACTAGATGTCAGAGTGTCAATCAACAGCACTTGTCACAACACTTCTTTAAACATGGATGTCAGAAACAAAGAAATCACTCCTGCCATGTGAACTGTTCTTGGTGAAATTTGGCAAGGTAAGCTAATTTTTTTTTTTTGACATATTACACTGTAAGAGCCCTAACTTTACAAAATTATGTTACTTGGTGCCATGAAAACACTTTAGTATGTTTTTAATAATTTTTCAAAAACATGCTAAACCAAACGATTGATTTGTCACTTTATGGTAAATGCAGAAAAGCTAAGGTAATCTTTTCAGATCATCCATTTCTGCAGTCAGAATGGACTATTTGCTTAGAAATATAAACTTCTGATCATTCTTAGCTATGAATAAAACAGCTATTGTTATTTCTTCATGAATATGCGGAGATAATTTCTTAAATATGTATTTTTTGCCACTTTTGCATATTTTTTGAAGTAAATATAATGAATTCATAGAATTAATGTGTGCAAATCATAATTATCAGAGGCAATTACTTCTTAAATGACAAATGCTGGTGTACTAACATTGCTAAAATTGTAAGAGATTTATTTGTTTGTTTGTTGTTGCTTTTTTTACATGGATGTCAACAGTTTCTATGGTACAAGAAAACCAGAAAACCCCCAAGATTCTGATGTTGATGACCCAATAGAGTATCCGGATTATCACCCCGTCTGAGAAGAGAAATGTTCATATATCTAAAAAAAGAAAGAAAAAGAAAAATCCTGTTGCACTACCACACTTGATGGCGTGTTTCTTGAATCATAAAAGCCTAAAATGCCATTATATTATATATTTTGCTATTTTGTTTTTAGTTTTTGAATGCAGAAAGAATGTAATTGTAATGATGGGTCGGCAGAGCGGGGATCCAGTTGCAGCTTTATTAAGAATAGTAGATACACAGGTAGACAGGGGCAAAGGCAAGAACATAAACAGGGACAGGCAATGGTCGAGGCAGGCGGCAGACAAGCAGAGTAAAGTCACAGGCAATGGTCAGGGCAGGCGGCAAACAAACACAGTCCAAATAACAGGCAAGGATCAGGGCAGGCGGCAAACAAACACAGTCCAATAAACAGTCCAATGGCAACAGAAATACAATCCACAAGGAAACGCTCAGAAGTGATCACCGGGGCAAATCAAGACTTCGCCAAGGGTGTGTGTGTGTGTGTGTCTTAAATAGTCCAGGTAATGATCTGCAGGTGTGTGTGGCAATTGGTGATTGGTGCATGTGATTGGAAGGGAGGATTATGGGAAGTGGAGTCCAGGAACTGACAGGAACAGACAGTGATCGTGACATAACGCCCCCCTTCCGGAAGGCGCGTCCTCGCGGCGTAAATGGCACAGATAGGGAGGGGGGGTGGGTACATTGGAGACCTGTTGGCAGACGGGAACGGGGTCTCCAATGCAGGTCCAGGAACTCGGGCAGCCACGGGGGGTCAGGTGCCACGGGCAGCCACGGCGGGTCAGGTGCCACGGGCAGCCACGGCGGGTCAGGTGCCACGGGCAGCCACGGCGGGTCAGGTGCCACGGGCAGCCACGGCGGGTCAGGTGCCACGGGCAGCCACGGCGGGTCAGGTGCCACGGGCAGCCACGGCGGGTCAGGTGCCACGGGCAGCCACGGCGGGTCAGGTGCCACGGGCAGCCACGGCGGGTCAGGTGCCACGGGCAGCCACGGCGGGTCAGGTGCCACGGGCAGCCACGGCGGGTCAGGTGCCACGGGCAGCCACGGCGGGTCAGGTGCCACGGGCAGCCACGGCGGGTCAGGTGCCACGGGCAGCCACGGCGGGTCAGGTGCCACGGGCAGCCACGGCGGGTCAGGTGCCACGGGCAGCCACGGCGGGTCAGGTGCCACGGGCAGCCACGGCGGGTCAGGTGCCACGGGCAGCCACGGCGGGTCAGGTGGCTTAGGCAACCACGGCGGGTCAGGTGGCTTGGGCACCCACGGCGGGTCAGGTGGCTTGGGCAACCACGGCGGGTCAGGTGGCTTGGGCAACCACGGCCGGTCAGGTGGCTTGGGCACCCACGGCCGGTCAGGTGGCTTGGGCACCCACGGCCGGTCAGGTGGCTTGGGCAACCACGGCAGGTCAGGTGGCTTGGGCGCCCACGGCAGGTCAGGGTCCGTAGCCGGCCACAGCAGTTCACAGGCGGTTGAAGACCGTGGGCGTGTAAGGTCCCCACCCGCAAGCTCAAGCAATTCGGAGGCCGCTGATGATCGCGGCCGTGCAGGGTCCCCACCCACAAGCTCCCCACCCTCAAGCTCCCCACCCTCAGGTATATGGCCCCCCCCCAAAAAGTTCTTGGGGAATTCAACGGAGGCCGTGGCGGTTTCGTGGGTAAGGAGCTCGGGTGGCGCCGGCAGGGCGAGGAGCTCGGGTGGCGCCGGCAGGGCGAGGAGCTCGGGTGGCGCCGGCAGGGCGAGGAGCTCGGGTGGCGCCGGCAGGGCGAGGAGCTCGGCGACGGCCTCCGTGGCCGTATCAGGAAGAGCGGGCTGCTCTGGGACGGCAGCGGACCGCTCTGGGACGGCCTCCGGGCTTACAACGGGCTCTGGGACGGCCTCCGGGCCTACAGCGGGCTCTGGGACGGCCTCCGGGCCTACAGCGGGCTCTGGGAAGGCCTCCGGGCCTTGAGGGATGGAGGAAGCCTTCTTCCTCCTCCTCCTCCGTTTACATGGTTGAGGCGGTGGCTCTATGCCTACCTCCTCTGAGGGCGCTGCAGCGGGCTCACGGGTTGGAGCGGACTCGCGGACTGGAGCTGGTTCTGGAGTGGACTCACTGGCTGGAACGACCCCTATGTTCCCAGACACTGGCGGGGCGGCCATCTTGCCCGTGGGCACTGGCAAAGCGGCCATCTTGTCCATAGCATCCAGAGAATTTGAGTGCGTGGCAACCGGCGAGCTTGAGTGCGTGGCAACCGGCGAGCTTGAGTGCGTGGCAACCGGCGAGCTTGAGTGCGTGGCAACCGGCGAGCTTGAGTGCGTGGCAACCGGCGAGCTTGAGTGCGTGGCAACCGGCGAGCTTGAGTGCGTCGCAACCGGCGAGCTTGAGGGCGTAGCGGCCAGCGGGCTTGAGTGCGAAGCGGCCGGCGGAGGCTTAGGAATGCCAGCCGCTCGTGCTGAAGTCAGCGGTGGATCAGCCACACTGGAACGCAACCCACTCCGCTCCCAAACAGATCCAGAGACGTGATGTAATTCTAGAAGATCAACGGAGACTTGACTTGGCTCTGGAAGATCAGCAGAGACATGATGTGATGATGTTGTGGCCGCCATTTTGTGAATGCTCTCTTTAGAGGCAGCCATTACATGGGGGAACGAGGTGTCGCGTTCCTCCGCGACACCCACAGTAAACAGTGAACCAACAGTAAGCAGAGCAAAGTCCAGAAATTCCACGAACGACCCTCGGGGACCATTAATAAGTAAGTAGTCCTTCAATGGTTCGTTTAATCCATAGCCAAAGAAGTCAATGAGGGCACAGTCAGGCAGATCAGATAAATAGGCAATGTCTAGAAACTTCTGAATGTGGTCCTCGAGTGTAGAATTACCTTGCCGAAGGCGGACGAGACGTATTGCTGGGTCCATGCTGGGGCTGGAAGCGCTCGTAGAAGCTGCTGGATCGTTTGATGGCGAAGTCTTCTGTAATGATGGGTCGGCAGAGCGGGGATCCAGTTGCAGCTTTATTAAGAATAGTAGATACACAGGTAGACAGGGGCAAAGGCAAGAACATAAACAGGGACAGGCAATGGTCGAGGCAGGCGGCAGACAAGCAGAGTAAAGTCACAGGCAATGGTCAGGGCAGGCGGCAAACAAACACAGTCCAAATAACAGGCAAGGATCAGGGCAGGCGGCAAACAAACACAGTCCAATAAACAGTCCAATGGCAACAGAAATACAATCCACAAGGAAACGCTCAGAAGTGATCACCGGGGCAAATCAAGACTTCGCCAAGGGTGTGTGTGTGTGTGTGTCTTAAATAGTCCAGGTAATGATCTGCAGGTGTGTGTGGCAATTGGTGATTGGTGCATGTGATTGGAAGGGAGGATTATGGGAAGTGGAGTCCAGGAACTGACAGGAACAGACAGTGATCGTGACAGTAATGTCTTTAGTTTTGTTACTTTTAGTTATTTGTGTTATTTATTTTTGTTTATTGTTAAAAAAAAAAACAAGAAAACATGTAATTTCCTGTGTTAAAATGAAAATCTGAAATATTTTATGGAATACTTCAATAAATAAACAAGATTCAATATATAAAACTGTTTTATTTTGATTATGTTTTAAATAAATTAGTATTATAGTTCATATTTTCTGATTTTCATAATATGTGTATGAATTTCATTATTTTACCTTTAAGTGACAAATCAACCATTTGGTAGAGGCCGATATTTTAAAAAATTATGGCATGTGTTGAAAAAAAATACAGTGAGTGTGGTAACTAGTGACATAATGAGATAAAAAATGCAAACAAAAATTTTTTCAAATGCCTTTTTCTTGGTGGGGCAGTTAAAGGGTTAAGCAAGGATTTAAAAACAAATAATAAAATCTTAAAATTAATCCTAAAAGAAACTAGTAACCAATGCAGGTTACCATGGATATTTGTCTTACAAAAGCCCATCGCTTTCCTTCGGAAGGCCTTTGTTAACCCTCTGGAGCCGTGTACATTACTTTTATGATGGATGGATGCACTTTTTTGGACTTTAAAATCAGGAGTGCCATTCACTACCATTATAAAGCTTGGAAGAGCCAGGATATTTTATAATATAACTCCGATTGTGTTCGCCTGAAAGAAGATATTCATATACACCTAAGATGGCTTGAGGATGAGTAAATCATGGAATAATTTTTATTTTAGGATGAACTATCCCTTTAAATAGATAATTAAACTAAAAATAAAAAAGCTGTGAACTAATCAGTGAATCACCATGACAACAAAACGAAAACATGAGGAAAACAAAATAAATACATTTTCTTTGCTCTCTAACAATAGAGCTGTATGTAGAGTTTAAAATAAAAATTAGAAAAAAATCTAGACACCCGAGAAGTAACTTTATTTGGGGAAAAAACAAAACGTGGCAGATCTTTTCTTCCATATTTTGACATCCGAGTGTATAGGCTCATTAAAAAAGAAAAAAATGTTGTTGATTGAATTTTGAGATGTGGAATTAAGTCTTGCGTATGCCATGAGTCATGAAATTTTGACTAAACTTTACAAAGTCAAAAAGAAAAAGAAAAAAGAGTAAAATATACACGGATGAATTATTCTTATTGTAGTCTACATGGGGTGCAGCATATGCTCTATTTAGTGTGAATAAGACTCTGCTAACAGCTGAGGACAGAGACTGTAAAAAAAAAAAAAAAAAAAAAAAAATGGACGACGCGAGGCCGCTTCCTTTTTTTTATTATGCTTTATTTAAACATTTAGTTTACACTATCAGGGGCGTTTCCTCCGAGGGGGAAAGGGAGGCAGTGCCTCCTCAAAAAAAAAATAGGATGAGAAAATAATCCATATTACATATAAAACAACACAAATATTACAAATTATGACATTAAAAAGAGCGCAAGTCACTTATATTTCTTAAGGAACACTACCCAACAGCGACACCCACAGGTAAAGTTACAGCAGGAGTCATGCCTCCCTTTGCTCGCATAGAAAACCATAGAAAACCATCAGACCCCCGGCGTGCAGTGGGTTTTGTGGGGGGTAATTGAAAATGAATGGGGGAAAGTCACGTGAGTGGAGGCAACGTCTCCATCGCGGATGTAATTGGTTATGATTGGAGATGATTGGTTTGTGCGATAAATCCCGCCTCTTGTTTACGTGCACGTTCCGCGTGTCAGTTTGAATCATAGAGGTTTGAATGAACAAATGATGGCGTCAATGGGAAGACTAATTGAAAAGTAAGTAAACGGATCACCCAGTTAGATATCACCGCTTTATGTCACGTCAAAATCAAACTTGAAATGGACTGAAAACACGATGACTGCAGGGTTTTTTTAATGCAATCATCTTGGTGAAATTAAAAATACAATTCGTGTCTGTGACAGACGGTGTTTACGGAGCATGACTGATGATCCAAAATAGCCTAAGTTGACTATTAAAAAGAAAAACATCAATACACAAATAAAATATATTGTTTAAATTGTTACAGCCTTTAGTTATTTTTTTGGAATGAATGTAGAAATGCTTAAAACACTAACTTGATGAGATTGACTTGGTTTTGATAAATAGAACATTTATTACAATACATTGTCAATGTAAAATTACCAAATAGAATTGTATTTGGTTTCTTTTTTTCTTTTTTCATGTAATGTAAAGTAATGTTCATTTAACAAGGAAGATGTGTCAACGTTAAGAGAAATGCACATGAATTTACATTGATTCATAAATAAATAAAAAATTTGCCTCCTTATTTCAGAACACCACTGCATGCCACTGTACACTATGTAACAACAAACTCAAAATATAACAACAACAATTAAGAATAACACCAATAGAAATATATATAAATAAAACAAAAAAAACAATCAGTACCATAGTCAAAGCAGTAAAAGACTATAACAAAAAAAAGAAAAGGAAATAAGAGGGCATCACACAAACGAATAAAAATTACACATTGAATACAGTAAAGAGTTTGTAGGTCATGCAAATTGTATGTTTTGAGAGCTTTTTTGTTAAGTGAGAGTGAAATTGTGAGTAAATGTTTTATCTCTTGAAAGAATACTACAAAAATAGGTTTACAATTTGAAAATTTACATTTATGAATATAAAATTTACATAGAAAGAGAATTAGGTTTATTATTAAGCAGGCATTTGAATCCGCTGCAAAGAAACCAAAAATAACAGATTTAGGATTCATTGAAAAACCTTGTAAGATAGCACTTGAAATAAAAGAACTAACATCTTTCCAGAGCTGAAAAGTATAGTTGCACGACCAAAACAAATGAAGAATTGTTTCAGTATCATTCTGACAAAAGGAGCATTTAGTGTCAAAATCTGATCCAAATTTCTTCTTAAGAAAATGTTTGACAGGGTAAATATTATGGAGTAATTTAAAAGTTATTTCTTTTATTTTGTTAGTGAGGAAAAATGTTTGTTGCATGGACCATATATTTTTCCAATTTAGATTATTAAAAAGGTTGTTCCAATATGAGGCTGCAGGGGGGAGCAGAGACACTGTTCTCAAGGAATAAAGTTCTTATTTTATAATTTCTTCCTTTTTTCCAGTGAAACATATTTCACCAATAGGCATGTTAACAGGTTCAGGAAAGGGAATTGTCTAGAGTATAATTTTTGAAAAGCATGCATATGCCAGATGGAATAGCATCCATAACAGTTGCAAACTCTTTAGGAGTTACAGGTATATTATATTGTAAAAGATATTCCGTATACCTAAAAAGTAGACCATCCTTGTTAAAGAGCTGACCAACATGAAATATTCCGTTACTGAACCACTGATTATAAAACAAAGATTTATTCTTAAATAAAATAATCCTATTGGGGAGAAAAGATATGTTTGTAAATAAGAGTCCATGCCAGAAGAACCTGTTGGTGAAAGTTAGATAGCTTGACAGGGCGTTTTTGGGTATTACACATTAAGACAAATTTTGCACCACCAAACTGTGAGAAGACAAGATGAGGGAAAATATTTCAAATGGAGGAGGGATTTTTGAGGAAACGATTAAGCCGATTTATTTTTATTGTATAATTCAATGAGTTAAAGTCAATCAAGTTTAAACCACCCTTATTGTGAGAATTTAATATTACTGATTTCTTTAAATAATTCCATCGATTACTTTACATGTGGGGTTATTAAGGTACAATGATTGAGCGGCATAAGTAAGGCGAGACAGACCTTCTGCTTTAACAAGCAAACTTCTGCCTTTCAATGAAAGGTCTCTCTGTAGCCAGCAATTAAACTTTTTTTTGTTTTGTTTTTGTAATAATAGGGTTAAAATTTGCAGAGCATCTAATGTTATCTTTAGTTATCTGTATACCCAATACAATTTTTAACTGCAATACCATTAATTGAAGAAGCCGTACTATTTTTAACTGGAAGTAATTCACATTTATTAAGATTAAGATGTAAGCCTGAAGCTTTAGAAAAACGCTGAAGAATATGTAGGGCTGTAGGTATTTGGAGAGAGCCCTCTAAGAACAGAGGAGTATCATCCGCTAACTGAGTAATTATTATCTCTGTATTTCCAATACTGATGCCTTTTAGATGGCTTGTTTTGATGTATGAACTTAGAAATTGTGTTGCAATCAAGAAAAGATAGGGAGAGACTGGACATCCCTGTCGAACACCTCGATTTAAGAAAATCTGGGAGAGGTACAATTACTTAATTTAATTGAACTATTACTGTTCACGTACAACATTTTGATCATATTACAAAAGGGGTTCCCAAAGCCAATTCTATGCAGTGCTTGAAACAGAAATTCATGTTCTAGCGTATCAAATGCTTTATAATAGTCTAAAAATAAGATAAAGCTTTCTTTTTGAAGTAAATGTGAATAGTCTAACATATCTATTATTAAACGTATATTGTTCGAAATATGTCTGTTAGGCAAAAAACCTGCCTGCGTTTCATCAATAATTGAGTTTAACACACATTTTAGTCTTTTAGCCAGAACTAATACTATTATTTTGTAGTCATTATTTAGTAAGGAGATTGGGCGCCAATTGTCTATGAGAGGGGATCTTTGTTTGGCTTTGGGATAAGGGTAATTATTCCCTGACATAAGGTGGGGGGGAAGAAATGTTTTTTTCTGTACTTTCTTTAAAAACTTCTAACAAAAAAGGTGCTATTTTTTTTGCTGAATAATTTATAAAACTCTGAGGTGAGTCCATCATTTCCCAGATATTTTCTATTTCTTAACATAGGCCTACTAATTGCATCAACAATTTTTTTCAAGGTAATAGGGCTGGCCACAAAAGGCTTTATCTACCATATTCAACTGCTGTACATTCTGGAGAGATTCAAAAAAAAAAAAAAAAAAAAAAATCATTGGCATCTTGGTAGCAAAATTTGGATGTATAGCTCACTGTAAAATTTAGCGCAAAATTTTCCAATAATTTTCTGATCTTCACTTAGTGTTCCATCAATTACGAGTTTTGTTATATTATTATTTTTGGCTTGCTCCCTTTCTAATCTAAAGAAATATGCGGAGCTTTGCTCACCTTCCTCGAGCCATTTTCTGCGCGACCGTATATAGGCTCCTTCAGCTTTATCTTTATATATTTTATCTAATTGCTGTTGCTGTTTAGCAAGTTCAGCTTTTTCAGAATCAGTAATATCTTCCGTATTTTTGGCTAAAAGATTGGCAATTTTAAAAATAACTTCATTCACATAGGATTTCCCCTTTTTAGCTAAGTCAGCACTGAATTTACGAAGAAATTTACAGACTTCATATTTAGTTAGCTCCCAATTACTGCAATAATTATTTTCTTCTTTTGCTTTATTTCAAAAGGTAGTAATGATGTCATCAATTTTGTTTCTTACTTCATCATAAGAAAGGACTGAATTATTAAGCTTCCAATAAGAGGGAGCTCTATACGAGTTAACATTATATGAAAGAGGGATTCGAATAGTAATACATTTATGATCAGATAAAGGTGAAGGTATAATGTCAGATGAAATATTATGCAGCTCCTTTGAAGTAAGCCATAGATCAATGCGAGATTGGCACTAGAGAGAGTTATTACTCCATGCAAATACTTTTAGAGATGCGTGGGTTTCTCTCCAGCTATCAACCAAAGAAAATGGTATTAGAGGATTATTAGATCTGGGGGGCCATCTATATTATTGTCCATAACCACACTGAAATCGCCCACAAAAATAAAATAAGAGCTGGGGTAATTATTTAACAGTGAAAGTATACGTTCTTCCATACGATAAAATAATTTTTCATTTTCCTTTTGTTGATTAAATCCGTAGAGATTGGTAACAATAAACGTAGTATCTGAAATTTCAAGTAAAAGACAAACGTATCGTCCATTTGGATCACAGTCTGAAAACAGAATTTTCCCTTTAAAGCGATGAAGATGCAAACCCCAGCTGAGTTTGATGTTCCATGGGACCTCCACAGGTCCATGCCTCATTGTGATCTCCAAAAATTGAAATCTTCTTTAACTGAATGACATTCTTGTAAAAAATGAAAGTCAGAGTTAAACTGTTTAAGGTATAAAAAGATAGCTTTGCGTTTGGTAAGGTTTCTTAGCCCTCTAGCATTAAAAGAAATAATAGACAGAACCATGACATAAAAAAAGAGAAATGAAAAAAAAATAATAATAATTAGAACCTTTAGGAAGATATTATACAAATAACGTAGCAAGAAAACGCACTTGTCTAGGAAGTATGTGCAAACTGGAGCTCAGCAAATTCTATAACAAAAGATACCAAAGTAATGATGTTGTAACGACTCAGAAGTGTGTTGATCCATTTGCAGTTTATTCAACAATAAGGGCAGTACAGGAATCATAAACCAGGTAACAGGCAGAGGGTCGAGGCAGCAGACAAGGTAAACAGGGACAGACAGGGATAAACAAAAACAGGCAGTCAAGTAGGCAGGCAGCAAGAATCACGGTCCAGAATAACAATCCAGTCGGTAACAGGCAAACAATCAGGAATAAACGCTCAGAAATGATAACCGTGGCTGATCAAGACTTCACAGAGAGCTGCGTGTGTGTTTTATAGTGCAAGGCTAATGAGGAAATGGGCGTTAGGTGCGTGCGCGATCAGTCCCAGGTATGTGGGTGTATGGGAAATGAAGTCCAAATGAAACTAATACTCAGGAGAGGGCTCCCTCTGGCGGCCCGGGAGATCTGGTGCAGGAGACCCAATCGTAACAGATGTGGTGCAGTACAAAATAAACATTCGTGAATTATTAACATTAGAACAAAGGAGTATAAAAGAACAGGTAATCCACACCTTGTTAAACAGCAATAGCATTAAAGCTCCTCGTTTTGTTCAACAAATTCTAAACCAAATCCATTAGAACAGGGTTAAGATCCAAAGAGGTAGATTAACAAATTATCTGCCTTAAAGGCATTGTTGTTCAGCGTACAAGCGCACGAGTTTGTTTATATAAAAATCCTCAAGTAAAAAAGTGTGCAGTTCTACAGAGTGGAGCAGGTAAACAAATAGTCAGAAAGGAGAATTCAAGTTGGTGGAAATATTTCCATGCCATCCACAAAGGCCCTACCTCCTACAAAACAGGCCCGCTTGTTATCTCGCCGTGCTTGTTCTATGAGAGACCATAGTTTCTTTTTATTTTCTCTATCCGTCGGAGACAGATCATCTGAGATTTTTAGGTGTGAACGAACGCAGCGCCAGTTACATTTTTTCCGTAAGTTGAATAGGGAAGGCGTAGGACATACAGCGTAAGCTTTTTGGAGAATACAGAAATGCGGTTTTGGCGGAGGCACTTGGAAGGCGAACGTTTGTTTATATAAAGCATATACAGTTGTATTTTTTTCAAAAATGACCGATCGTTTCGCTAGATAAGACCCTTATTCCTCGTCTGATATCGTTTAAAGCCCTTTGAAGCTGCACTGAAACTGTCATTTGGACCTTGAACCATTTGGTGTCCATTGAAGTCCATTATATGGAGAAGAATCCTGGAATGATTTTATCAAAAACCTTAATTTTTTTCGACTGAAGAAAGAAAGACATGGACATCTTGGATGACATGGGAGTGAGTAAATTATCAGCAAAAGTTTATTTAAAATTGAACTAATCCTTAAACTTCGGCACTCACAAACTCAACAGCTGTCTTCACGTCGGTTATCTGTTTGGTGTTTTCAGTGATGGTCTCTTTCATGCTCGCGATCGCTCGTGCATTCTCCCCCACTATTCTTTCCAATACATCAGATGGATTGTTAATTAGACGCGAGAGTTCTTTGAACTGTGAGAGAATATTGGCAGTATCAAGGCTTTCTATCTTCCGATGTTTAATTAAAGTAGACTCACATGGAGTTTGGGGAAGAGGAGGAAATATTACCTCAACAGGCATGATATCTGCAGAATCCATTTCTGACTTGAGGTAATCATGAAAATTTTCACTCAAAAGTTTGTTTGAGTCTTGTTGCCTCACTGGAGTAGCTTTATTAGCCGGATTAGCCTTAACTTGGTACAAGTTCTTGTTTTTCCTCTTCTCAGATTTTCCCATTCGCAATCATTCTAAATGTTACTACAATCACATGTGCTCTGAAATATAACTGAGTGGTCTCTGTTACTGCACTACATAGCTATTAAAATATTAGTTTGAATTTGCGGAGCTCTCTAAAGCATGTCTTGTCAGAGCGCCAAATTCTTGCACTGCTTTGCAGCACTTCATTACATTACTCTGCATGTTGTTAGGATGACAAAAAGGTTTAAAAGTTACATTATTAGTCTGACCTGCCTCAGCGGTCTAAGAACGCTTGTCAATAACGAAATGATTGAGATGGCCAATCAAATTAAAAAGTAGGCGGGGTTTACGTTCTCTTTTTGCTCGTGCACACAGTCAATTGATCACTTAACGCCATTGCGTAGGTCCATTTTTTTCCGGTAAAATCACAAAACAAATGCACACAAACATATCCATGCTCTTGATATACAACCATTGATGGACATCTTTTTTTATGAGGGAAAAAAACTATGCGAGGGCAGATTAGAACTTGCAAACTTTGATACTGTTAACAAAAAATTTACCACTAGGGAATTCAAATGTTCATTGCGGATCTATGCATTTATTCACTAAATTGAAGAATCTCGGAACTAATAATATAATGTATTATGAAACTATCACATTAAACATGAGCTCTCAATGTACTATTGAAATTGATTGTACATTGAGTAATGCTTTTTTTCTACAATTGTTATTGTACATATCTGATATAGCATTGTATTAGTAGCAACCGCGGTTTTGCTTTAAAATGTAAAATCAAACACTTTCGGGTTTATCCGATGTCTTACTGAAATACAGTGAATCATCATCATTTGTGTAAAATCCCTAGCTTGTGCATCCACCGATCCTAATGGAAATATGAAGAAGCCTAAATGGATGATGTAAAAATACAGAGCCCTGCATGACATGCAGAAACACTGTACAGTACACTAATTTACGGAGCCCGGCACGTCACCTATAGGAGAAAAAAAACAATCCGTGCCGACGGTTTTGCAGTCCGTTCCCTCAGTTTATAAACCGTGCTCACGAATTCTTAAACTGTTCCCTCGGTTTAACAAACCGTGCCCACGGATTAATAAACCGTACCCACGAATTTACAATCCATGTGCTCAGATTTTGCAAACCGTACCCTCGGTTTTTAAATCCGTTCCCACAAATTCATAATCCGTGCGCACGCTTTCGCAATCCGTTCCCACGGGTTTGTAAAAACGTACTCGGTTACTAACATAACCTCGGTTCCCTGAGATACGGAACGAGTACTGCGTATGGGAAAGGTCTCCTTTTTCCCCGTTACTGAAGCCTTTTTCAATAACGCAGTGTAACTGCATCGTCATTGGTTCACTCATAGAAAGTTGTTGAACCAATGATGGCGCGGCATAGCTGCGCGGCCTCTGGCGACAAAGCGCGCGCGAAGAAGCCCGCCAAAAGAGGCGGGGCTTACGGCTATATAAGCAGGCATTTCGCCATAGGATTTCAGGTCATATGACAGAAGCGACGACACTGAAGCCGCAGCCTCGTGGCACGGCATGTAACGCAGTACTCGTTCCGTATCTCAGGGAACCGAGGTTACGTTAGTAACCGAGTACGTTCCCTTTCGATACTTCACTCGTACTGCGTATGGGGAACGAATTCAACCGCGCCGTGCCACGGCAGGGAACGACTGAACTTGTCTTGGACACCGTGAAGGAACCAGCGAACAAGTGAGAGGGCTGGAGCCGTCGAACCCATGTGTTACACTTGCAAGAGGGGAGCTAACTCCCGGGGTGGCATGAGGCGGAGCTCGATAGAGGCCGCTGTATCATACCGAGAGGACCCGAGCTTGTAAGGTCGGGATATCCAAGTTATAAAATCTGACAAAAGTGGACGGTGAGGACCAGCCAGCCGCCTCACAGATGTCTTTAATAGAAACTCCACTGGACCATGCCCAAGAGGAAGCCATTCCTCTAGTGGAGTGGGCTCTAACTCCTATTGGGCAGTTGAGGCCCATAGAGGAGTAGCAAAGAGCAATAGCGTCGACTATCCAACGCAAAAGACGTTGCTTTGAGACCGAAGACCCTTTGGTGCGGCCGCCAAAGCAGATAAAGAGCTGATCGGATTGCCGGAAAGGCTGTGATCGCTCAACATAGGTCCTCAATGCCCTGACAGGGCAGAGTAATTCCAGCTCTCGCTCGTCCGATGAGGGAGGAAGCGCTGAGAGGGAAATGACCTGTGCTCTGAATGGAGTCGAGAGCACCTTAGGAACATAGCCATGCCTAGGTTTCAGAACGACTTTGGAGTCGTTGGGCCCGAACTCAAGGTATGCAGGGCTCACAGAGAGGGCCTGCAAGTCGCCGACTCGTTTGACCGATGCTAGCGCAAGCAGCAGAGCAGTTTTGAGTGTCAGGGGCCTGAGGTCAGCTGAACGCAGTGGCCCAAAGGGGGGTTCTTTGAGAGCTCTGAGGACCAAAGAGAGGTCCCAGGTGGGAACGGTGAGAGGACGAGGTGGATTCAACCACCTAGAACCTCTCAAGAAACGCGCCACAAGGCTGTTTCGTCCCACTGACTAGCCAGCGATAGGAGCGTGAAACGCTGCGATGGCTGCTACGTAAACCTTGAGTGTTGAAGGGGTGTGACCCATATCTAAACGCTCCTGGATGAACGACAGTATCGGTGATACGTCACACTCCACAGGGTCTATGCCGCGTGCAGGGCACCAGTCAACAAAGAGCGACCATTTCTGGGCGTAGAGGCGTCTCGTGGACGGGGCTCTCGCCTGAGAGATGGTATTTAGCACGTCCCCTGGGAGGTTCGGAGGCTCCCATCGAGGGACCAGAGGTGCAGAGCCCAGAGTTCTGGCTGGGGATGCCAGATCGTCCTGTTCGCCTGAGAAAGGAGGTCCTGTCTCAGGGGGATCGGCCACGGGGCTTCCGTGGAAAGCCTGAACAGCTCTGAGGACCATATTTGGCTCCTCCAGAGCGGGGCCCCTAGGAGGACTCTGTGCTTGTCTTCCCTGACTCGTCTGATGACCTGAGGGATCAGAGCGATCGGGGGAAAAGCGTAAAAGAGGGTGCAGGGCCAGTTGTGGGCCAGAGCATCTTCCTCCTTCGAGAAATAAATTGGGCAGTGAGAGTTGTCTTCTGAGGCGAAGAGGTCTATCTCTGCCCTCCCGAAGAACTCCCAGATCGTGAGAACTGTCTGGGGGTGGAGCATCCACTCGTCTGAGGGGACGTTGTTTCGGGATAGCATATCTGCTCCCAAGTTTGTTCTCCCGGGTATGTGAGTTGCTTTGAGCGACTGTAACCTCGGAAATGCCCACTCCAGAAGATGTTTCGCCAGTGTGCATAAGCGGCTGGACGAAAGGCCGCCCTGGTGATTTATATATCACACCACTGTCATGCTGTCCGACTGGACTAGGACGTGGCGTCCCGTCAGGTGTGCCTGAAACGCCTGAAGGGCTCGGATCACTGCCAGCATCTCGAGGCAGTTGATGTGCAGATGGCTTTCCTCGCGAGACCATGAGTCGAAGGCCGGTCTGCCCTCGCAAAGAGTGCCCCAACCCGTGTTGGACGCATCTGTCGAGAGCACCGTCCTTCTGGACACCGCCTGTAGGGGTACTCCAAGACTGAACCATACAGGGTTCGTCCAGGGTTTCAGAGCTGTCAAACAGGCCTGATTGACCCTGAGACGCAGGCGGCCGTGCCGCCAGGCGTGAGGAGGGACCCGAAACTTCAACCAGTATTGCAGAGGCCGCATCCGGAGAAGACCGAGCTGCAGAACCGGGAAGGCGGAAGCCATCAGCCCTAGCATCCTCTGGAAGAACTTCAGAGGGAGGTGGGCTCTGTTCCTGACTGAAGCCGCGAGCTGCTGAATGGCCAGGGCGCGCTCTGGCAAGACTACTGCCGTCATACGGACTGAGTCGAAAACTGCTCCCAGGAAAGTGATATGTTGGCTGGGAAGCGGCGAGCTCTTGGCAAAGTTGACCCTGAGTCCTAGGCACTCCAAGTGGCTGAGGAGCACGGATCTGTGGAGTTCTAGCTCGGCTTGCGACTGGGCCAGAATGAGCCAGTCGTCGAGATAATTCAGAACACGGATTCCCATCTGTCTCAGTGGGGAAAGCGCCGTGTTCATGCACTTGGTAAAAGTGCGAGGAGCTAGGGACAGCCCGAAGGGAAGGACTGTATATTGCTAAGCCACGAATGCGAATCTAAAGAATCGTCTGTGACGAGGGGCTATCTGGATGTGAAAGTAAGCATCTTTCAGGTCCAGCGAGCAGAACCAGTCCCCGGGGCAAATCTGCACGAGGATCTGCTTCAGCGTTAAAACCTCTTGAACTTCCGTCTCACGAGGGAGAGGTTCAAGACTCTGAGATCTAAGATGGGTCTGAGACCGCCATCTTTCTTGGGAACCAGGAAATAACGACTGTAGAACCCCGACACGCTCTCTGAGGGGGAGACTGTTTCTATAGCTCCTTTCCTCAGTAGAGTCATGACTTCGGCTCGGAGGACATGAGCATCGTCCGTGTTTACTGAAGTCTGAAGCACCCCGCTGAAGCGCGGGGGCCTTCGGGCGAACTGAAGTGAGTAGCCCCGACTTATGGTTCCCAAGACCCAACTTGACACCCCGGGAATGGCTTACCAGGACTCGGCCCGTGTGACAAGGGGTTGTATGGCATCGGATGACGGACCGCCGGTTGGGGGCCCGTACACCGGAAAGAGTGGAAGAGGAAGTTTGCTCCTTCTTTGAGGAGGTAAAAAATTTATAGTGTTAGACTTAGCCCCATCCTCTTCCTTCCTAGCAGATCAGGAAGACTTAGGAGGCATCGGGTCCAGCGAAATCTTAGGCCGGGGTCCCTGACGTCTCGGGAAGGAGGAACGCTTTGCAGGGTGTGGGCGCTGGCGCTGTTCCTTGGGAGGTGCTGCCTGAGAGGTAGAGCGGGCAGTCTTGGGGCGGCTGGAAGCAGAAGCAGAGCTGGAGCGCTTGGGCAGGAAGTGTCGCATGGCTTGGGACGACTTCTGTGCTGCGGTGAAGCGTTCCATGAAGCCCTCTACTGCTGACCCGAAGAGACCGGAAGGAGAGACCGGGGCGTCCAAGAAGGCCGGCTTGTCCAGGTCCTTTATCTCGGTCAGGTTGAGCCACAAATGGCGCTCGAGCACGGCCAGGCTGGCCATGGATCGTCCAATGGCCTGGGCTGTGGCCTTTGTGGCACGCAGGGCTAAGTCAGTGGCGCTGCGGAGGTCACGAAAGGCAGGTGCATCAATGCCGGACTCGTCCAGAGAGCGGAGGAGCTTCGCTTGGAACACCTGGAAGATCGCCATGATGTGCAGCGCTGAGGCAGCCTGGCCTGTGGACGCGTAGGCTCTGCCAGCCAGGGCAGAGGTGTCCTGCAGGGCTTGGATGGAAGGGCCCTTTTCGTCTTCCAGCCCACAGCCGCGGGGGGACAGAGGTGAGCCACCACTGCTTCATCCAGGGGCGGTAGGTGCTCGTAGCCCTTCTCTTCAGAGCCGTCCACAGTGGTGAGAGGTGAATGGTGCGTAGTGCGTAGGCGGGCAGAATAGGGAGTGCGCCACGACTTCGTCAGCTCGTCGTGCACCTCTGGGAAAAACGGGGCGGAGCATTGGCGAGGGGCCTGGCGACGACCCGGCAGGAACCACTCATCAAGCCTGCTCCGCAGTGGCTCTTCTAGCGGGGCCCATTCGAGGTCCAGTTCCTCCACTGCCTTCGAGAGGACGCGGAAAAGCTCGGCGTCCATGCCCGGTTTGCAGTCAATGGGCTCCAGCGAGGGTAGGTGGGCGGGGTCCTCCGAGTCACCGGCCCATCCCTCTGTTTCAGAGGCCGCGAGAGACATGGAGTCGTCGAGCGGCTCTTCGTCCAATGAGACGAGGTCGCTCGCATCTGCAGAAGGACGCAGCTCAGGGTGTGAGAACAGGACGGGGGATTGCTCTCTAGTGGGAGAGGGCGAGGCACGCGGGGGCTGAGCCGGCGTGAGCTCGCACAACTCCGGGCGCTGATCCGCTCCGCCCCACTGTCTCTTCCTAGCCGGCTCGCAGGAGGAAGAAGATGGGACGGCGCAAGCGGCAGGACTGCTTTCAGTGAAGAAAGCGATCCGCGAGCGCAGAGAGGCTAGACTCATGCTCTCGCAGTGAGAGCATGAGGTCCCGGTGAGCGCGGCCTCTGCGTGGGACTTGCCCAGGCAGCCGACGCACTCACCGTGCCCGTTGTCATCATGCAGAGGGGCTCTGCATGTGCCACAAGAGTGGCGCGGCATTTGCAGCAACGCCGCCGCCATGAAAACGGCGTTTGAGGGGCTCTTTTAGAGTGGCGAGGGCCGCTGAAAGCTCTCTTAGAGCGGCGAGAGCCGCAAGAAAAAGCTCTTTTAGAGCGGCGAAAAACCGTGGGAAAAAGCTCTAATAGTCGCGCTGGATGGCGGCAGGAGACGCGCTGAGAGGCGGCCGGAAGCGGGAGGCTCGAGAGTGGAGCTCGAGGCGGCAGTCTGCGAGGGCGCCGCCGCTGTCTTCGTCCGGTGAGCTCAGCTCAGACCGCTAAGGGAGCCTCTTCAACGGCGGCGAGAGCTTCTTCAGAGCGGCGAAGGCTTTAGCTCGGAGATCAGCAAAGAGATGCGTTGTCGTCGCTGAAGGAGAGAGAACTGAAATCCTATGGCGAAATGCCTGCTTATATAGCCGTAAGCCCCGCCTTGAAAAAGGCTTCAGTAACGGGGAAAAAGGAGACCTTTCCCATACGCAGTACGAGTGAAGTATCGAAAGGGAACTGTACTCACGGATTTGTGGCCCCGCCTCCAATCTTTGCCGGCAGATTCAACCAGGCCACCTATTTAGGTGCGGGATGCATAGGCTTGTAAATAAATAAACTTTATTTTACAAAATGGAGAATTTCCTGAACTTCCATTCACAATTCATTTGAGAATTTCCATTATTTTTATCTTTTAAAGTCCATTTTGGGCAAAAAGCTTAGTATAATAAAATCACCAAAACAAGTCTTCATGTTAAGAATGAATAGTACACAAACATTTCTAAAACTGTAAAAAGTTTAAAAAAAAAGAAAAAAAAAAGCATTCATTAATTATTTTATGATAAACATACTGTCTTAAGTGCACTCACTTATAGTCATAAATTAATGTAATTGATAAATAAATACATTTACATTATTATTATTATTATTATTATTAGCCTATTGTTGCATTTAGACTACATGCATTTAGAAGAAGAAAAGAGGAACAAAGAAATTAAAAGTCAGTCATAATACACAATGCCAGGTTTATTAGGCAATAATAATAAAGTGCTAAGATTATCACAAATAAACACAAGATTTTGATGCACATAATTCTTATTAAATCGTTGTGTTCCGCTACCCGTTGATAGAGAATCACTGCAGTTAATATAATTTGATGAGTAATACACAATAAAACAATAAGATTCCTTAACACGTACCTGGCCCAGGTGAAAAAATACTATAGTAATTTATAGTATATAGGCTACTATAGTGTTTTTGAACCATACTATAGTAAAGTACTTGAATTAATTTATTGTGGTAATTCTATAGTTGCTGTGATAATATAACAACTATATATAAACAAATTACTTTACCCGATATTGTAGTTTTCTACAACTTTAGGGTATATTATTCTACAATATACACTACAGTTTACTGTAGTACAAACTAAAGTATACTACAGTATTTATAACAGTTGATCAGATCACTATAGTTAATATTACAGTATGCTGTAGTATTCATTAACAATGTAAATATACAGTATACTACAATGTATTATAGTATGGTTCAAAAACACTAGTATTTACTATAGTATTTTTTCACCTGGGGGAGTTTGCTGTTCTTCTTCTAAAATGAATCCGTGAGTACAGTTTTTACAAACCCGTGGGAACGGATTTGCGAAAGCGTACGCACGGATTATGAATTTGTGGGAACGGATTTAAAAACCGAGGGTACGGTTTGCAAATCTGAACGCACGGATTGGAAATTAGTGGGTACGGTTTATTAATCCGTGGGCACGATTTGTTAAACCGAGGGAACAGTTTAAGAATTCGTGAGCACGGTTTATAAACTGAGGGAACAGACTGCAAAACCGTCGGCACGGATTGTTTTTTTTTATTATTATTATAGGTGACGTGCCGGGCTCCGTACTACGTTCATCTAACTTGAGTCTTAAGTTCATCAAAACATTAGCCAATTGGTCGTAACTGAAATCGCCATGGTTATAGCACTTATATTATATTACCTGTCGCCCCGCCCCAATCGTCCAGGCTGCACTCTGGGGTTTCTCGGTTTTTCTGGATAAAAAAATAAAAATAACGTTTACATTTATCAACCGATTTCAGTGGTTTATAATGTACGTGGTGTACAAAAAGTTATAGTTACTTAAAATCTCTATAGTTAGACATATAAAATATTTATTTTTATAAGAAATAGTCAAAGCTCAGGCTTGCCATGTATTTGGCTACTTTAATCTTGCATAAGAGTTGTGAAAACGCCCATACTGAGATATAATTAAATTTTCACATTAAATGAAAAAGTTTTCTTATTGTGGAAAAGGCATTTTCTGTCTTAAACCCAATTTTAGCTTTTCTTTAGCTTAGAATTGACCACCATTAATAAAATGAAAAAAAAAAAAAATCATCTAATACAAATCACACAGGCTACTTTCTGTATTTTTATAGCACCAAGAAAATAAAGATGCATATTTAAACTTCAGGAAATTTAGTTTATAAAATAAGATATAATATAACCTAAAACTATATTGGAAATCATGTAAACTCATGTCTCTACTTTCACAGCTAACTAGCGACATTGCTAGCTATTTTAGTCTGACTCCGGTGGCCAACTACTATCAATATAATTATATAATGACCAAATACAACCCGAAACAAATGTTCAGTCTTACTTGTGAAAGGTCATTCCCCGAGAACTGTTTTCAATTGTGCAGCGATTTGTACAGCCCCATACATGACATGCAAGAAAAAAAATTAAGTCGTGCGCACGATTTACTAATTCGTTCCCTCGATTTACTAAATCGTGCGCACGATTTACTATTTCGCTCACTCGATTTATAAATCATGCGCATGATTTATAAATCGAGGGAACGAAATAGTAAATCGTGCGCACGTTTTAGTAACGAAATAGTAAATCGTGCACACGTTTTAGTAAATCGAGGGAACGAATTAATAAATCGTGCGCACGATTTAGCCTACTATTTTTTTTTTTTTTTCGTGCATGTCATGTCCGGGGCTCCGTAGCCCCAAGCAGCACACGAAGCAGGCATTTTTCTCAATTCCAGTTATGAGCGTTATGGGAACTTTGCCCCGCACAACATGGCGGCGCCGTTGACGTACTGTCCAGCGGCCATTAGGGCGTCTAGTGTTTATTATAATGTCTATGGTATGAGGCACATCCGGCTGAGGACAATGGAACTAGATGAGTGTTGCAGAGTCCTATAAGTTGTGTGAGGGCTCCCTCTGCTGATTGGGAGAGAATTGTAAAACCCACATATGTTAAAACTATTTCATTTTTAAGACATTCATTACATTGTAAATGTTTGAAAAGTTTACATGCCTTGCTACAATCTCATGTTTCTAACAGCTTTGTTTTAAACAGAGCTTATATAAACAGACTTTATATACATTAGAATAATTATTTCACATTTGTTCTCCAAGGAGCCTGAAAGTCAAAACAATTGTTGAGCTTTTGTTAGACATATTTTGCTTACAGTAAAATTAATAAAAACTTGCTGAACTTTTGATGTAGCAGGTCCCAGCTAACACAGTATTATAGATATTTATTTGTTATGTTTGTTATCCCCCTGATTACTGTCTGCTTAAGTCCCTCAAAACACACACACAAATAATCAATACAGTCCAAATGTATAAAGTGTGTAATATAAAATTAGCTCAATGGGGGCGTCAGGAAAATGTTCACAGACTAATTCATTGTGACATTTCCATTAGTTAATGATCTGAGGAAAGTTTCTCCTAATCCGAGAACATTTTAAACATTTAATGAGAATGTCCCTTAGAAGGGAAGGAAATTGATTAATTTGATATTTTACAGAAATGTAGTTTACAGCTTTACTTTACAGCTTTAAACTATCGAAGAAAAAAACTAATTTTCAACATGAAAGATGATTAGAATCCATTAAATCTATATTATATGGAATTATTGTGCATCCGTGCTTGAACATAAACACATTTTCACATTTAAACCCTCCAGCTGTTTTGTCTGTTGTCTTTTATTGTTATTATAAACACATTTTCTGTTCTGTTTTGAGGTGTGGTTCAAAATGTTGTTCGCAGGCCACAGATGCTGTCCATAGCACTTTAAGGGTTCTTTCAACCAAAAATGAATACTGTGTCATCATTTTTTTTAAAAAAAATTAAAGTCAGTAAGGTCTTAACAAACATTGGACTCTACTGACTTTCAGACATTTTTCGAAGTATCTTATTTTATGTTTCACAGAACATAATTAATTTTGGGTTGAACTATGACATGCAAATAATGTACTTTGTACTTTTAATCTAAAGTAAAATAAGTAAATAATATAATTTTGTCCTTGTAGATGTAATTAGGGAGGAGTTAGGGTATCCTGTTTCAGTAGTAATTGTGCTTATAATTAAAATTCTTGCTACACAAGACTAACCTAATGCAGTGGAGTCACTATTCTGATTAATTTCTTGAATCAACCCTGGGGGGCGCTGATGCAGGCAATGGGAACCTGAACACAGGCATGCATGACTAATGAAATCTGTGGGTGCTTCTCATTTCTTATTTGTGCATCTTGTTTCCTTTCGTCGCATCTCAGCTCCACCTCTTTAGGATGTGAGGGAAGGACAAGTGGTGCTCACTACAGAGCCAAATGACGTCCAGCTCCACCTCTCTCTAATGGGTGGAGGAATACAGGTATGGGTAGGGTTAGGGTGGTTGGACTTTCTAGCTCCAACCATTACACCTGAATTACATTCAGAGAGGGGGAGCTGGACATCCTGAGAGGGGAGCTAGACTTCACGGATGCAAGGAAAGAAAATGAGGACAGAGGAATGAAAGGAAATCTTATTTCAAATTGGAATATTGTTGATCACTCGAGCATCACTTCAAAGCATCATCAGCTGCGGTCAAGGGATCTGCCCTCTGGTTGTTGAAGGGCAACAGGGCATCTTGCTTTCTTATTATTTATTATGAATTTCTTAAATAATCATATATTTAAAAAATTCATAATAAATAATAATAATGCAAGATGCCCTGTTGAAATATATGAGATGTCCTTCAAGATGGCTAACTTTGTTTTCCGGGTCACAGGCTGGAGGACAGAGGAGCGAGGAAATGAGAAAGCATCAATTTGAGTATAGAGAAGCACCCATTATGTGCTTTTTTTTTTCTCTGAGACGTAATAAGCAGGTCCCCGGCTCAAATATTTATTTTGTTAATATTTTTTTCTGCAGTAAGACAAAGTCTAAAAGTAAAATCTGTTGACTTTAGCAATCTTTGTTGCTTTGTTGCATTATATGCCAACAGTAACAGTTCAAAAAAGGCAAAAAACATTATTCAGTAAATATACCTCTGTGATATTTAATGTTTTGGTTTTCTTCACTATTTATGTTTGTCTTTCTACAGAAAAAATATTAACAAAATCAAACATTTGAGCTGGGGAAGTTTCCGAAATTTGGTTGATTTGACATGGAATGACCCTACAGTTTTTTTTTGTTTGTTTTTTTTGTTTTGGTAGAGAATACACAGAAAAGCGAAAACAGTTTATTTGATTTTATTTAGCCTTTTTAGCACAGATTAAGCCTTATATGATATAAACAACATCATGTGCAAACATCAATGATCATTTGAATAAATATAAAACACTTGCTGTACTTTAGTATCTGTAGAATGTGGGACCAATAGTCTTTCACAACTGTCCTTCACTCTTCTTCTTTTCTAGTCAAGAGATGAACATACATATAAACCAGATATCATCTTACATATCAGAAAAAAATATCACATCCTGTTAAATAAATAACATCATGGCACTATAAATGGATAAAATAATCTTCAGCAGTTCATAGATTTACAATTAAGAACAAAGTACAAGTCAACAAACCTGCATTTCATAATTGGAATAATTATTATTACTAAACTTTTGTGAAAAAAAAAAATGTTATTTCATACACTCATTTTGTTACAATAAATTGTTAAACATTAATGCATTAGGTATCATAAACAATGAAAATTTTTACAGTATTGAATTGATTGGTCTAGATTCATGTTAATTTATGAATATACTATTGAGCTGTAATGTTAACAAATTGAACTTTATTGTGAAACGTTACCAAACAAAATTTTGTTAAATGTAACATTGTCTAAAATCGCTTGATAGGCTATAGAACATGAACAGGCAGTTTAGTAGTCATTTCAGTGGTTTATGTGCACATTTCCCATGGGTGTCTGGCTCAAGTTCCCCATTTTGGAAAACATAACATTGCAAAAGAATATGAAGATTTCCTGTGTGACAAAACCTAACCCACAGGAATGCTCCTCAGAAATACTTCACAACAAGTAAGGCAGTATTTGATGTTATAGTGACATCAGACACAAATCAATTGACCACCTTTATGTGCAATTTATATCACAAATAATCCTGACTCTTTAGCAGCAACACAACTTCTCCCTTTATGAACAGTGAAACTCTGGTATCACAGAAAACAAATAGCTTCATTCATCAGCATTAGCCCCTTTCAAGACATTAAACCCGGTAAATAACCGTTAAAATACCAGGTTGACTTTTCCAGTAGCTTGACTGTTCACAGGAGCAAAGGTGTTCTGTGTTTCTACCAAAATACTGGTAAACTCTGTGATGTTAATCATCAGAAATGACCTCTAAACGCTGAACCATTTTCTTTATCCACCTGCTTTTGTTTTACTATCTGGCCAGTTTGATAACATACACATATATATATATATATATATATATATATATATATATATATATATATATGTCTGAGTGCCAGGTGTGGGATGATCACACAAATTATTTTTGCTCTTAAAAAACACAACACTGATAAAACTGCAGTAACTGTATAGTACTGAGTTTACTATAGTATGAACAAGTGACTGCAGAGCCACAGTGCTGATGAATAAAAATGAAGGCAGGGTCTCGAGCGTAAAATGCGGTCAGACGTCCAACTAGCATGTTTACATAGAAAAACAATTAAAAGCAGCGGAGCTAACGGTAAAAAGCTCCAACAGAGCTTTATGATTGGCCCAAAGCAGACTTCTCACGTCAACACTCGCACATGCTCATACCGGCAATCATATTCTTTGTTCACACACATTATCATGCCGGTAATTTATTGATAATGTTACAACTTCTCATATAGGACTACTGAAAAAATTGCCAGAAAATTACCAATATTTTTGAAAAAGTCTCATTCACACATGATTTCTAAATGTTAAAGGCAAGCGGCAACCTCCCCCAGTTTCTCGTGAAGCCAATACGGAAGTGACTTAAACTGCAATTCATCGACTGGCCGCTAGGGACAGGCTCCAAAAGAGAGCGGAATCTCATTGACCCACATGTTAAAATGGACAACTTTACAGCAGAAAAAAAAACATGTTTACAGCTTGGTACAAATTGTGGTTTTGGTCTATACTGCTAATTTTGCCCTTCATGACAACTCTGAGGGGGGTGAATTTTTTTATAACTCATCCGTTTAAATTATATTAAGCCTTAAAGTCCTGCATAATTATGGGCGTGGTCACTTGAGTGACAGGTAGATTGCCGCTGCTGTCTGTGAGCCATAATGTCACCTCAGCTAATTCCAGCCACTGAATTTGGCATCTTAGCCGTATTTATGCTTTTTTTCTGGATTATTTTATACAATTATAAAATAATATGGCTTGCTGCGTTAATGGTCTAGACTCGAGACAGATGTGTGTCTGTGTAGATGTGCATGCATGCGGAAGATAAACAGAACACACGTTGTTGGATCGTGGCATTGGCTAAAAGTTTTGTTTGTGAGATTTACTACAATTACAATGGCGGGAGGATATAAAATTCTGACAGCACTGCTTGGATATTATAACTAAAACTGCTGCATTTTGAAAAATTATACTTTGGACGCGTGCTCATTTGTTTGTGAGATACGATCATATACATTTTCACAACATAAACGCTGCTCAGGTTGCATAATTTCTTGAAGAACGATGATGGAGAGCAGATCATTCAGAAGAAATGTGATGCAAACAATGGATAATATATCAATATTTCATGGATTTAATGCTTTTGTGGACAAAAAGTACTGTTTTTTTTTGTTTTTTTTTCAATGGACACTGATGGACATTTTACCCAATTAAGTGCCACGGATTGGATTCATCTCGCGATCACTATTTCATTATAAAGGTATGGAGTCCCGTTTGATTTTGCGTGTTGTTATTTGCACACCGGACACAAATTAATTACTGGTGTTGGAGCATCTATATGACACCGTAGATTGACAATACACCTTTTAGAACTTTCTAATGATATAACTTATCTTTATTAATATTTTAGATAGATAGCTCCTTTAACTGCTAACATGATCACGTCGAGCTAGGCAGGCGTGGTTTCAGCAACCTTGGTTCCAACCACGTCCTGCCTCTTTGCCCATTTTCAGTTATCCGGGAGTGACGTGCGGTGACGCGCTGCTAAGATGGCAGTGGCCTCATTTTCGCTTCAAAAATGCTCTTCAGAAATCAACGGGTGACGTCACGGACACTACGTTCATATTTTTTTACAGTCTATGGTTAAAGGGTTAGTTCACCCAAAAATGAAAATTCTGTCATTTATTACTCACCCTCATGCCGTTTTACACCTGTAAGACCTTCGTTAATCTTCGGAACGCAAATTGAGATATTTTTGTTTAAATCCGATGGCTCAGTCCAAAGCCTACATAGGGAGCAATGACATTTCCTCTCTCAAGATCCATAAAGGCACTAAAAACATATTTAAATCAGTTCATATGAGTACAGTGGTTCAATATTAATATTATAAAGCGACAAGAATATTTTTGGTGCGCCAAAAAAAAACAAAATAACGAATTATTTAGTGAAGGCCGATTTCAAAACACTGCTTCAGGAAGCTTCGGAGCATTATGAATCAGTGTGTCGAATGCGCAGTTCAGAGCGCCAAAGTCACGTGATTTCAGCAGATTTCAATCATGATTCGACATGCTGATTCATAACAATATTCAAAAAATATTCTTGTCACTTTATAATATTAATATTGAACCACTGTACTCACATGAACTGATTTAAATATGTTTTTAGTACTTTTATGGATCTTGAGAGAGGAAATGTCATTGCTCCCTATGTAGGCCTCATGGAGCCATCGGATTTAAACAAAAATATCTTAATTTGTGTTCCGAAGATCAACGAAGGTCTTACGGGTGTAAAATGGCACGAGGGTGAGTAATTAATGACAGAATTTTTATTTTTGGGTGAACTAACCCTTTAATTTATCATTATTTTATCAGTAAAGAGTCAAGACTGTTTTGAGTGAAAGGGGCTATTATGTCTAAAAGAAGAAAAAAAATTTTCTTCTGTTCTTATCACCTCACACTTCAGTCAGATTAACCAGCAGCATCCTCTTTACTCGTTGGTCTTCTTCATTCTACAGAAGACTGTCCTTATATGACAACAAGAACGAACACCACAGCATCTTTACCGAGAATGAGATAACGAGTTTGTTTGACACATATAAATGAGGTGAGTTCCACCTACACCAGAGCAAACATTTACTCACACCCTAATGTTGTTACAAACCTACATGACTTTCTTCTGTGGAGAATAAACAAATATTTTGAATATGTTTCAGTGTTTTCTGCCCAAGTCAATGGGGTCCAGAGTTGTTTGAACGCCACTGACTTTCAAAGTCTCGTCTTTTGTGTTCCTCAGAAGAAAGAAAGTCATAAAAGTTTGGAATGACATCAAGGTAAGTAATTGGTGACAAATCTTTCATTTTGGGGTGGATTATCTCTTTAAGAGACAATATGACAATATAGGAATCACATTATAAATGCTTAATGTTTCAGTATATAAAGCATTTATAAGTACGTGTTGAATAATCATGCTTGAAATAATCTATAGTTTGAAGGAGTTGCCTGAAAGTGGCAGCAATTGAGAGATGAACATCTAATTTCAAATATCAATCCTTTGGTTGCATTACAGGGATAGTATGCACAAAAATTAAAATTCTGTTAATTATTTACCCAGCTCCATTACTTTCTTTGGATACCACTGACTTTCTTTTCGTTGTAAAAACATTGAAACATTTTTAAACAATCTTATTTTGTGTTCCACAGAAGAAAGTCATACAGGTTCGGAATGACATAAGCAGAATTTTCATTTTTTTGGTGAAACCCGTTAAAAATCCAAACAGAACATAATTTTGAATTGAAATTAAATTCTGCTCAAATATGAAAGATTCAGAATAAGACTCTAACTGATTAAAATTAACACCATACATTTATCAGTGTGTTACTGTGTTATATGTGTTCTGCTCTTCGACAGCATTCATAATTCACTCTGATGTCTGCTCTTCAGTGACATAGCCGTGCTTAATGTGTTGCGCGAGCAGTGTTTGTTATTCTTGACCCTTGTGAAATGACCCTGGATGTACTTGCGGAACTTTGTGGTGGCGAAGCAATACACCAACGGGTCCAGGAGGCAGTTGATCCCCATAAGCATGAGGGTGATCTGGTGAGCATCGTTTAAGCTTTGGCGAGTCTCCATGCTCCAATCATTTTTCAGGCCCAGCACAGACAAAGTCCAGGGACCCTGCACCACATGATGTGGCAGGAAACAGATCACAAAGACACCCACAACACCACACAGCATCCTCAAAGCTCTAAGCTTGGTGCCACCAGAACGCTTTCCCGTGCTGGCTCGAGGCTGACTGATGGGTTGGGACAGAAGAGCTCGAGCGATTAAGATGTTGCATACAATCACCAATGCGAAAACAAGAAAGAACAAGACAATAATGATGAAGTGGGTGATGGCCACTGCATTTTTTACAGAGCATTTCTCGTAATGATAACCCTCAAAACAGCGAGAAATATTTTTGTTTTCAATTTTATTAATTTGGATTCCCGGATCAATGAGGTATTTAACCGATGCCGCAAGAGTGACGACCCAGATGAGTGCTGAGACAGTTGCTCCACGTTTCCAGCAGTCAGAAGAGGCAGCCACCAGTGGCCTGGTAACAGCCCAGTAACGGTTAATGCTGATGACAGTAAGGAAGAGAATGGAGCAGTATGTGTTAATGAAGAAAAACGTGCCTGTGATACGGCAGAGGGCACCCGAGTATATCCAGTTACCGTGATTCACGTAGTAGCCAATCCAGAAAGGTAGAGCGGACACGAACAGCAGGTCTGCAACGGTCAGGTTGGTCATGTAGATCCGAATCTCATTCATAGCTTTAGACTCCCGCATATAGTGCAACACATAAAGAGCATAGCAGTTGGCCAGCAACCCCAAGACAAAGACTATGCCATAGAATATAGGAAAGAGAGTGTAACGAAACTCTGAATCAATGAATTTGTCTGTTTGATTCTGATGGCTGCAATCTTCAGCGTTCGACATGGCTGTAGAAGTCGTCACCTTGCGTATCTGAGAACAAAACAGAGTGATAAGACAGCATACAATTAAATTTGATTCCTTCTAATATCCTTTAAAGTGTTCATCTAAAAAACGATACTGGCCGACAACTGATCTGGATATCGGGGAGGAGGTATTCTCCTCAGTGTTTATGATGTTATAGTTCAATTATATTCATCCAACACTCAAGACTTCATAGTTTATTATAGTAAGTGTTGTTTTAAAGGTGAAGCATGTCATTTTTCCACCATATTTCAGACAGGTTTCCCAAACACCTGAAACTGGCCAAACTAATAGTACCGCCCTAAACTCACATTGGTCGGGCAATGTTTTGATAGTGTCACAGAACCAAAATATTTACACTTTCAAATTAACTTGAACCCCACATTTTTAGAATGCTGTGTCATCTAAGACTTTTAAAAAATGTTTCTTTAGAGCTCATGTGTCAGACAGCTCCAACCAGCTCCAAAACACCTGCCTGGAAGTTTCTAGTAATCCTGAAGACCTTGATTTGCTGGTTCAGGTGTGTTTAATTAGGGTTGGAGCTAAATTGTGCTGAACAGTGGCTCTCAAGGAACTGAGTTTGACACCACTTCTCTAGACCTTGCTTTTTTTCCTCATTCCACTACCATCAGTTTCATCCTTGTCTGTTATTTTTCCAGAAGTTACTATCAATTTACCCTTTTAAACAAGAGCTGTGGATCACACAGTATGCGTGCAATGCTGATATTTACATCGCATACACTATATGTTTAGCCTAACATACGTGTAAAATCCAAAGTTTACTTCAGGCTTTAGAGTCGTCACCTACAGAGATAGGTTAAAATGACACACTTAACATTTATGTGTTTTAATGAACAGGAAACGTGGGAGAGCAGCATGGTGGTGACGCCTATTTTCTCTCGCACAGTTGAGAAAATATGCATTCTATCAAGTGTTCTTTCATTATCATCATAACATGTTTTGGAAGCTAAAGCATTAGGGGTTTCTTTCTCATATCTGCAATCTCTTGCTGAGAGCAGGAAATGAATTGAAGAAGCTTCATTTTCTGAAAACCACAGTGCACATATTACATCAAAATGTTTTTCATATCAGTGGTTTTACGGGACTTACAATGTCAGATTACAATCAGGTTCTTTTACAGAATTTTTAGTTGTTTCAGAAACATGTATAATATAACATAGACTAAAAAAAACTATAGACAGTAGACCTTAAAGTCTTGACTACAAAACAGCTAGTGAACATTTCTGCCATTATCACCCAGAAAGTTCACTGAACATGTTACCTTTTGTGACATGCAAAGGGGGCATGCTGTTGCACCACAAAGCATGTTGTCACATTATATGTGGTAAGCTGCCACATGCCATTAAAACGCCTATTATAGGCTTTTCAGCAACAGTAAAACAGTTATGAAAAAGTTTTAAAAGTTAATGCAAATAAAATATACATTTAAAACATGTGAAAGTGTCTCCCAAGAAGATCGTGATAACACTATATAGTAGACATTTGCCTGAATATATGTTAATGTGGTTTTATTGTTCACTTACTTGCTAAACAGCTACAAAAATATGATTCTATTGTAATTTTAGTTTGGAGGACAGAATTCACAGATACAATGCCTGTGACAACAAGCCCCGGTCTCCCCTATAACGGATTACAATAGCAATAATTACAATGCGTAATTGTGCGTTATATTGTCGCGTAACTCGCTCGCAGAATATACAGTGTGAATATAGCTTCTAAATGAGCACAAAACTACATTTATCGCTTAACCTACCTTGTAATTCCCAGTGAACGTGATGCTCGCGCGCTGCTCGCTCAGAGTTCACGCCTTCAGCTCACAGCTCCTCGTATTTAACATGCAGTCACACCTCTCGCTGTCGCTTCCTATTTTCCCCAACTCCTTTCCAGAAAACTTTGTAGTGTATTTCCTATGAATGAAAATGAGAAGCATCTACTTATCCACTTATTCTACTTTGAGATAAACTGTTGAAGAAAAGTTTGAACTAATATTTGGATACTAATAACCCAGTTTTGGTTCTTGTGTCCATTTGATTGATTTTGTTTAGGTCAACTCATTAAGTAGAACCTCTGCCAGCAACCTTTATAGCCTCAGGTTGTTCAGCCCAAACTGGAAAACCATATAAAGTGTGAGCTGGACGCAAGAGTCCTCTATGCTGATCATTTTTGCTTATCAAAATACAAGAGAAGTGGTCTGCCCTAGGGACGGCAAGGTCCTCCAAAAAAATGACATGAGGTTTTACAGGGTCATGAATTTACCCTATAAGCATAACTAATGGGACAAATTCATTGGAAAATAACAAAAAACAAAACAAAAACAAACAGCAAAAAAAATCACTCTTTTCACTTCCCAGGCCCAGGACTCTAAAATAAATTAAGTTTTCCTTATCTTTTTAAGTAAACATTTCGATAGGCTATTATTTAGGCTACTGTTGTTTCTTATGGGGCGGTTTCCCGGACACTGATTACAGGGAATCCGCGGTGCATTAAAAAGCATTAAAAGTCATTAAATGGATTTTGCGAAACTTAAGGCCTTAAATGGCATTAAAAAGCATTAAAAGCATTATTTTTTAGATAGTTTTGAATGAAAATAATACTACCGCACGAGCGCGAGGTCTTGCTTTCGTGCCGCAGGCGTACCTGAGTCTGTTTAGTGAGTGGCTGAGAGGAGCAGCGCATTCAGTTGAGGATGTCAGAGAACAAATAAAATAGATACAATTGCCTCTAACCTGAGTGATCATTTTATGTGTACATATAGCCAAAATCACAGCAAATGTTTTTATATTATGTGTATGGTGATTTTGTCAGACAACGTCTCGATTATAAATCAAGATTTTAGCGCTGGTTTAACATGTCAGGGCTCGACACTAACGCTTGTCAATTAGTCCGGGATAAGTGTATTTTTTTGAAGGGGCAAGTGAAAGAGAATTTTACTTGCCCGACCGGGCAAGGACCTGATTAAAATGTCAATACCAAAAAACAAAAAAAACAAAAAAAAACGCGAGAATGACTGTTTTTATTACATTTAGTTTAAGTGGCGATCCATAGTGGATAATAGGCTGTATAATGTAGATAACAAGGTTGCGCTGTTGAGGCTCGCGCACCATCTCGAGGAGAAATGGAAACATGAGCGAAGCACACACAAAACGTTTTTAGGCTATAACTTGATACAGGTAAGTAAAATCACACGACCAAGATTGCTGTTTTTCTTAAATAGGCTACCGTCACGATTAAAAACGTGACACTGATTTCATACAACTGTTCAGTTAACAAATAGTTAATATTAAGTCACTTACATTTTAGAAGGAACATTGACTGGTTTTGTTCTATTTTAGCAGCAAAAATATTTTCAAACAAATCACAGCACCATAGCGCAACACTCAACAAAACTAAATTGATTGCTGTAATAAGTCTTTTAGTAAAAGCACTTTCAGTTCAACTGTTCGGAGGGACAAATTAATTTGTCTTGCTTTCTTTCTGCGCTTTCCTTTTTCTTGCCTGTCTCGCTTCATATTCTCACAGTTTCACTGTTCTCACCATCTGTAGGAGGATGAAATTCTGCAGTGCTCCATTGGTTTTGATCTCACCTTGAAGAACACTATAGGACCTGGAGGCAGCAGGTGAGTATAATTCAAAGGAAGGCCACTAGATTATTTCTGCTGAATAACGCGAGCGCTTAAATGCTTTAGTGTACTAATATTTATTATTACATATTGCGCAAGTTGATTTCAAACTTTATTTTATTTTACATATACTAAAAATAAATATATTTAATATTCATGCATGTCAGTCAATCTGTACACATCAGTCTCAGTATTTTTGTATTTACTTATATATGTTAAAAATAGAAATTAAATTAAATTTCGGCAGCCGCAAAGGCGTGGTCACCTCATGTTTTCATATTCGTACTCGGAACAACTAAAAGATTCTGTGACTGAGATCGTAAGAGTCTCTCCTTCTGCTCGACCAAATGGTTGAGCACATTTTGAGTCACTATATTTCATTGAGAGGAGTACCTAACTTAACTCAAGCTGATTGAGCCATCTCTACCATGTGGTTGAGGTATGTTATGCCAAAAAAATCCACTAGATGTCAGAGTGTCAATCAACAGCACTTGTCACAACACTTCTTCAAACATGGATGTCAGAAACAAAGAAATCACTCCTGCCATGTGAACTGTTCTTGGTGAAATTTGGCAAGGTAATCAATTTTTTTTTTTTGACATATTACACTGTAAGAGCCCTAACTTTACAAAATTATGTTACTTGGTGCCATGAAAACACTTTAGTATGTTTTTAATAATTTTTCAAAAACATGCTAAACCAAACGATTGATTTGTCACTTTATGGTAAATGCAGAAAAGCTAAGGTAATCTTTTCAGATCATCCATTTCTGCAGTCAGAATGGACTATTTGCTTAGAAATATAAACTTCTGATCATTCTTAGCTATGAATAAAACAGCTATTGTTATTTCTTCATGAATATGCTGAGATAATTTCTTAAATATGTATTTTTTGCCACTTTTGCATATTTTTTGAAGTAAATATAATGAATTCATAGAATTAATGTGTGCAAATCATAATTATCAGAGGCAATTACTTCTTAAATGACAAATGCTGGTGTACTAACATTGCTAAAATTGTAAGAGATTTATTTATTTGTTTGTTGTTGCTTTTTTTACATGGATGTCAACAGTTTCTATGGTACAAGAAAACCAGAAAACCCCCAAGATTCTGATGTTGATGACCCAATAGAGTATCCGGATTATCACCCCGTCTGAGAAGAGAAATGTTCATATATCTAAAAAAAGAAAGAAAAAGAAAAATCCTGTTGCACTACCACACTTGATGGCGTGTTTCTTGAATCATAAAAGCCTAAAATGCCATTATATTATATATTTTGCTATTTTGTTTTTAGTTTTTGAATGCAGAAAGAATGTAATGTCTTTAGTTTTGTTACTTTTAGTTATTTGTGTTATTTATTTTTGTTTATTGTTAAAAAAAAACAAGAAAACATGTAATTTCCTGTGTTAAAATGAAAATCTGAAATATTTTATGGAATACTTCAATAAATAAACAAGATTCAATATATAAAACTGTTTTATTTTGATTATGTTTTAAATAAATTAGTATTATAGTTCATATTTTCTGATTTTCATAATATGTGTATGAATTTCATTATTTTACCTTTAAGTGACAAATCAACCATTTGGTAGAGGCCGATATTTTAAAAATTATGGCATGTGTTGAAAAAAAATACAGTGAGTGTGGTAACTAGTGACATGATGAGATAAAAAATGCAAACAAAATTTTTTTCAAATGCCTTTTTCTTGGTGGGGCAGTTAAAGGGTTAAGCAAGGATTTAAAAACAAATAATAAAATCTTAAAATTAATCCTAAAAGAAACTAGTAACCAATGCAGGTTACCATGGATATTTGTCTTACAAAAGCCCATCGCTTTCCTTCAGAAGGCCTTTGTTAACCCTCTGGAGCCGTGTACATTACTTTTATGATGGATGGATGCACTTTTTTGGACTTTAAAATCAGGAGTGCCATTCGCTACCATTATAAAGCTTGGAAGAGCCAGGATATTTTATAATATAACTCCGATTGTGTTCGCCTGAAAGAAGATATTCATATACACCTAAGATGGCTTGAGGATGAGTAAATCATGGAATAATTTTCATTTTAGGATGAACTATCCCTTTAAATAGACAATTAAACTAAAAATAAAAAAGCTGTGAACTAATCAGTGAATCACCATGACAACAAAACGAAAACATGAGGAAAACAAAATAAATACATTTTCTTTGCTCTCTAACAATAGAGCTGTATGTAGAGTTTAAAATAAAAATTAGAAAAAAATCTAGACACCCGAGAAGTAACTTTATTTGGGGAAAAAACAAAACGTGGCAGATCTTTTCTTCCATATTTTGACATCCGAGTGTATAGGCTCATTAAAAAAGAAAAAAATGTTGTTGATTGAATTTTGAGATGTGGAATTAAGTCTTGCGTATGCCATGAGTCATGAAATTTTGACTAAACTTTACAAAGTCAAAAAGAAAAAGAAAAAAGAGTAAAATATACACGGATGAATTATTCTTATTGTAGTCTACATGGGGTGCAGCATATGCTCTATTCAGTGTGAATAAGACTCTGCTAACAGCTGAGGACAGAGACTGTATAAAAAATAAATAAATAAATAAAAAAAAAATGGACGACGCGAGGCCGCTTCCTTTTTTTTTTATTATGCTTTATTTAAACATTTAGTTTACACTATCAGGGGCGTTTCCTCCGAGGGGGAAAGGGAGGCAGTGCCTCCTCAAAAAAAAAATAGGATGAGAAAATAATCCATATTACATATAAAACAACACAAATATTACAAATTATGACATTAAAAAGAGCGCAAGTCACTTATATTTCTTAAGGAACACTACCCAACAGCGACACCCACAGGTAAAGTTACAGCAGGAGTCATGCCTCCCTTTGCGCGCATAGAAAACCATAGAAAACCATCAGACCCCCGGCGTGCAGTGGGTTTTGTGGGGGGTAATTGAAAATGAATGGGGGAAAGTCACGTGAGTGGAGGCAACGTCTCCATCGCGGATGTAATTGGTTATGATTGGAGATGATTGGTTTGTGCGATAAATCCCGCCTCTTGTTTACGTGCACGTTCCGCGTGTCAGTTTGAATCATAGAGGTTTGAATGAACAAATGATGGCGTCAATGGGAAGACTAATTGAAAAGTAAGTAAACGGATCACCCAGTTAGATATCACCGCTTTATGTCACGTCAAAATCAAACTTGAAATGGACTGAAAACACGATGACTGCAGGGGTTTTTTAATGCAATCATCTTGGTGAAATTAAAAATACAATTCGTATCTGTGACAGACGGTGTTTACGGAGCATGACTGATGATCCAAAATAGCCCAAGTTGACTATTAAAAAGAAAAACATCAATACACAAATAAAATATATTGTTTAAATTGTTACAGCCTTTAGTTATTTTTTTTGGAATGAATGTAGAAATGCTTAAAACACTAACTTGATGAGATTGACTTGGTTTTGATAAATAGAACATTTATTACAATACATTGTCAATGTAAAATTACCAAATAGAATTGTATTTGGTTTCTTTTTTTCTTTTTTCATGTAATGTTCATTTAACAAGGAAGATGTGTCAACGTTAAGAGAAATGCACATGAATTTACATTGATTCATAAATAAATAAAAAATTTGCCTCCTTATTTCAGAACACCACTGCATGCCACTGTACACTATGTAACAACAAACTCAAAATATAACAACAACAATTAAGAATAACACCAATAGAAATATATATAAATAAAACAAAAAAAACAATCAGTACCATAGTCAAAGCAGTAAAAGACTATAACAAAAAAAAGTTTGTTTACACACAAACGAATAAAAATTACACATTGAATACAGTAAAGAGTTTGTAGGCCATGCAAATTGTACGTTTTGAGAGCTTTTTTGTTAAGTGAGAGTGAAATTGTGAGTAAATGTTTTATCTCTTGAAAGAATACTACAAAAATAGGTTTACAATTTGAAAATTTACATTTATGAATATAAAATTTACATAGAAAGAGAATTAGGTTTATTATTAAGCAGGCATTTGAATCCGCTGCAAAGAAACCAAAAATAACAGATTTAGGATTCATTGAAAAACCTTGTTAGATAGCACTTGAAATAAAAGAACTATCTTTCCAGAGCTGAAAAGTATAGTTGCACGACCAAAACAAATGAAGAATTGTTTCAGTATCATTCTGACAAAGGGAGCATTTAGTGTCAAAATCTGATCCAAATTTCTTCTTAAGAAAATGTTTGACAGGGTAAATATTATGGAGTAATTTAAAAGTTATTTCTTTTATTTTGTTAGTGAGGAAAAATGTTTGTTGCATGGACCATATATTTTTCCAATTTTGATTATCAAAAAGGGGTTATCAGAGACACTGTTCTCAAGGAATAAAGTACTTATTTTATAATTTCTTCCTTTTTTTCCAGTGAAACATATTTCACCAATACGCATGTTAACAGGTTCGGGAAAGGGAATTGTCTAGAGTATAATTTTTGAAAAGCATGCATATGCCAGATGGAATAGCATCCATAACAGTTGCAAACTCTTCAGGAGTTACAGGTATATTATATTGTAAAAGATATTCCGTATACCTAAAAAGTAGACCATCCTTGTTAAAGAGCTGACCAACATGAAATATTCAGTTACTGAACCACTGATTATAAAACAAAGATTTATTCTTAAATAAAATAATCCTATTGTTCCATATGAAACACCGGTGGGGAGAAAAGATATGTTTGTAAATAAGAGTCCATGCCAGAAGAACCTGTTGGTGAAAGTTAGATAGCTTGACAGGGAGTTTTTGGGTATTACACATTAAGACAAATTTTGCACCACCAAACTGTGAGAAGACAAGATGAGGGAAAATATTCCAAATGGAGGAGGGATTTTTGAGTAAACGATTAAGCCGATTTATTTTTATTGTATAATTCAATGAGTTAAAGTCAATCAAGTTTAAACCACCCTTATTGTGAGAATTTAATATTACTGATTTCTTTAAATAATTCCATCGATTACTTTACATGTGGGGTTATTAAGGTACAATGATTGAGCGGCATAAGTAAGGCGAGACAGACCTTCTGCTTTAACAAGCAAACTTCTGCCTTTCAATGAAAGGTCTCTCTGTAGCCAGCAATTAAACTTTTTTTTGTTTTGTTTTTGTATTAATAGGGTTAAAATTTGCAGAGCATCTAATGTTATCTTTAGTTATCTGTATACCCAATACATTTTTTAACTGCAATACCATTAATTGAAGAAGCCGTACTATTTTTAACTGGAAGTAATTCACATTCATCATTAAGATTGAGATGTAAGCCTGAAGCTTTAGAAAAACGCTGAAGAATATGTAGGGCTGTAGGTATTTGGAGAGAGCCCTCTAAGAACAGAGCAGTATCATCCGCTAACTGAGTAATCATTATCTCTGTATTTCCAATACTGATGCCTTTTAGATGGCTTGTTTTGATGTATGAACTTAGAAATTGTGTTGCAATCAAGAAAAGATAGGGAGAGACTGGACATCCCTGTCGAACACCTCGATTTAAGAAAATCTGGGAGAGGTACAATTACTTAATTTAATTGAACTATTACTGTTTACGTACAACATTTTGATCATATTACAAAAGGGGTTCCCAAAGCCAATTCTATGCAGTGCTTGAAACAGAAATTCATGTTCTAGCGTATCAAATGCTTTATAATAGTCTAAAAATAAGATAAAGCTTTCTTTTTGAAGTAAATGTGAATAGTCTAACATATCTATTATTAAACGTATATTGTTCGAAATATGTCTGTTAGGCAAAAAACCTGCCTGCGTTTCATCAATAATTGAGTTTAACACACATTTTAGTCTTTTAGCCAGAACTAATGCTATTATTTTGTAGTCATTATTTAGTAAGGAGATTGGGCGCCAATTGTCTATGAGAGGGGATCTTTGTTTGGCTTTGGGATAAGGGTAATTATTCCCTGACATAAGGTGGGGGGAAGAAATGTTTTTTTCTGTACTTTCTTTAAAAACTTCTAATAAAAAAGGTGCTATTTTTTTTTGCTGAATAATTTATAAAACTCTGAGGTGAGTCCATCATTTCCCAGATATTTTCTATTTTTTAACATAGGCCTACTAATTGCATCAACAATTTTTTTCAAGGTAATAGGGCTGGCCACAAAAGGCTTTATCTACCATATTCAACTGCTGTACATTCTGGAGAGATTCAAAAAAAAAAAAAAAAAAAAAATCATTGGCATCTTGGTAGCAAAATTTGGATGTATAGCTCACTGTAAATTTTAGCGCAAAATTTTCCAATAATTTTCTGATCTTCACTTAGTGTTCCATCAATTATGAGTTTTGTTATATTATTATTTTTGGCTTGCTCCCTTTCTAATCTAAAGAAATATGCGGAGCTTTGCTCACCTTCCTCGAGCCATTTTCTGCGCGACCGTATATAGTCTCCTTCAGCTTTATCTTTATATATTTTATCTAATTGCTGTTGCTGTTTAGCAAGTTCAGCTTTTTCAGAATCAGTAATATCTTCCGTATTTTTGGCTAAAAGATTGGCAATTTTAAAAATAACTTCATTCACATAGGATTTCCCCTTTTTAGCTAAGTCAGCACTGAATTTACGAAGAAATTTACAGACTTCATATTTAGTTAGCTCCCAATTACTGCAATAATTATTTTCTTCTTTTGCTTTATTTCAAAAGGTAGTAATGATGTCATCAATTTTGTTTACTTCATCATAAGAAAGGACTGAATTATTAAGCTTCCAATAAGAGGGAGCTCTATACGAGTTAACATTATATGAAAGAGGGATTCGAATAGTAATACATTTATGATCAGATAAAGGTGAAGGTATAATGTCAGATGAAATATTATGCAGCTCCTTTGAAGTAAGCCATAGATCAATGCGAGATTGGCACTAGAGAGAGTTATTACTCCATGCAAATACTTTTAGAGATGCGTGGGTTTCTCTCCAGGTATCAACCAAAGAAAATGGTATTAGAGGATTATTAGGTCTGGGGGGCCATCTATATTAATGTCCATAACCACATTGAAATCGCCCACAAAAATAAAATATGGGAAATGAAGTATGGGAAATGAAGTCCAAATGAAACTAATACTCAGGAGAGGGCTCCCTCTGGCGGCCCGGGAGATCTGGTGCAGGAGACCCAATCGTGACAGATGTAGTGCAGTACAAAATAAATATTCGTAAATTATTAACATTAGAACAAAGGAGTATAAAAGAACAGGTAATCTACACCTTGTTAAACAGCAATAGCATTAAAGCTCCTCGTTTTGTTCAACAAATTCTAAACCAAATCCATTAGAACAGGGTTAAGATCCAAAGAGGTAGATTAACAAATTATCTGCCTTAAAGGCATTGTTGTTCAGCGTACAAGCGCACGAGTTTGTTTATATAAAAATCCTCAAGTAAAAAAGTGTGCAGTTCTACAGAGTGGAGCAGGTAAACAAATAGTCAGAAAGGAGAATTCAAGTTGGTGGAAATATTTCCATGCCATCCACAAAGGCCCTACCTCCTACAAAACAGGCCCGCTTGTTATCTCGCCGTGCTTGTTCTACGAGAGACCATCGTTTCTTTCTATTTTCTCTATCCGTCGGAGACAGATCATCTGAGATTTTTAGGTGTGAACGAACGCAGCGCCAGTTACATTTTTTCCGTAAGTTGAATAGGGAAGGCGTAGGACATACAGCGTAAGCTTTTTGGAGAATACAGAAATGCGGTTTTGGCGGAGGCACTTGGAAGGCGAACGTTTGTTTATATAAAGCATATACAGTTGTATTTTTTTCAAAAATGACCGATCGTTTCGCTAGATAAGACCCTTATTCCTCGTCTGATATCGTTTAAAGCCCTTTGAAGCTGCACTGAAACTGTCATTTGGACCTTGAACCATTTGGTGTCCATTGAAGTCCATTATATGGAGAAAAATCCTGGAATGTTTTCATCAAAAACCTTAATTTTTTTCGACTGAAGAAAGAAAGACATGGACATCTTGGATGACATGGGGGTGAGTAAATTATCAGCAAAAGTTTATTTAAAATTGAACTAATCCTTAAACTTCGGCACTCACAAACTCAACAGCTGTCTTCACGTCGGTTATCTGTTTGGTGTTTTCAGTAATGGTCTCTTTCATGCTCGCGATCGCTCGTGCATTCTCCCCCACCATTCTTTCCAATGCATCAGATGGATTGTTAATTAGACGCGAGAGTTCTTTGAACTGTGAGAGAATAGTGGCAGTATCAAGGCTTTCTATCTTCCGATGTTTAATTAATCATTAAACATCGGAATTTAATCATGCAAATTTTCACTCAAAAGTTTGTTTGAGTCTTGTTGCCTCACTGGAGTAGCTTTATTAGCCGGATTAGCCTTAACTTGGTACAAGTTCTTGTTTTTCCTCTTCTCAGATTTTCCTATTCTCAATCATTCTAAATGTTACTACAATCACATATGCACTGAAATATAACTGAGTGGTCTCTGTTACTGCACTACATATTAAAATATTAGGTTGAATTTGCGGAGCTCTCTAAAGCATGTCTTGTCAGAGCGCCAAATTCTTGCACTGCTTTGCAGCACTTCATTACATCACTCTGCATGTTGTTAGGATGACAAAAAGGTTTAAAAGTTACATTATTAGTCTGGCCTGCCTCAGCGGTCTAAGAACGCTTGTCAATAACGAAATGATTGAGATGGCCAATGAAATTAAAAAGTAGGCGGGGTTTACGTTCTCTTTTTGCTAGTGCACACAGTCAATTGATCATTTAAAGCCATTGCGTAGGTCCAATTTTTCCGGTAAAATCACAAAACAAATGCACACAAACATGTCCATGCTCTTGATATACAACCATTGATGGACATCTTTGATTTTAATGAGGGAAAAAAAACTATGCGAGGGCGGATTAGAACTTGCAACCTTTGATACTGTTAACAAAAATTTTACCACTAGGGAATTCAAATGTTCATTGCGGATCTATGCATTTATTCACTAAATTGAAGAATCTCGGAACTAATAATATAATGTATTATGAAACTATCACATTAAACATGAGTTCTCAATGTACTATTGAAATTGATAGTACATTGAGTAATGTTTTTTTTCTACAATTGTTATTGTACATATCTGATATAGCATTGTATTAGTAGCAATTTCGTTCACTGTTTTGCTTCTTTATGCTTTATTAAAAAAAAAAAAAAAATTTAAAAATCATATATTTAAAAAATTCATAATAAATAATAATAATGCAAGATGCCCTGTTGAAATATATGAGATGTCCTTCAAGATGGCTAACTTTGTTTTCCGGTCACAGGCTGGAGGACAGAGGAGCGAGGAAATGAGAAAGCATCAATTTGAGTATAGAGAAGCACCCATTATGTGCTTTTTTTTTTCTCTGAGACGTAATAAGCAGGTCCCCGGCTCAAATATTTATTTTGTTAATATTTTTTTCTGCAGTAAGACAAAGTCTAAAAGTAAAATCTGTTGACTTTAGCAATCTTTGTTGCTTTGTTGCATTATATGCCAACAGTAACAGTTCAAAAATGGCAAAAAACATTATTCAGTAAATATACCTCTGTGATATTTAATGTTTTGGTTTTCTTCACTATTTATGTTTGTCTTTCTACAGAAAAAATATTAACAAAATCAAAAATTTGAGCTGGGGAAGTTTCCGAAATTTGGTTGATTTGACATGGAATGACCCTACAGTTTTTTTTTTGTTTTTTTTTTTTGTTTTGGTAGAGAATACACAGAAAAGCGAAAACAGTTTATTTGATTTTATTTAGCCTTTTTAGCACAGATTAAGCCTTATATGATATAAACAACATCATGTGCAAACATCAATGATCATTTGAATAAATATAAAACACTTGCTGTACTTTAGTATCTGTAGAATGTGGGACCAATAGTCTTTCACAACTGTCCTTCACTCTTCTTCTTTTCTAGTCAAGAGATGAACAGGTTACTCATTCACTTAAACTGAATTGACAAAAACCCAAGTCCCTATTGTTGCATAACATCTCCTTCATGTACCTAAGAAGAAAGTCATATGGGTTTGCAACAAAGTGAAGATGAGCAAATGTCAACTATTAGTTTTGGATGAACAATCTCTTTACAAATTAGAGCACACATAACAGTTTCTTGCCAAACTTCCTGCTTAATGCAGAAGTTTATTTTTAAGAAAGATTCTTCAGAAGCAGCTGCCATACAAGCATTATGCTATTTTAAAACCACAAGGACACAACGGTGAACATTGCTGAGCATCGAATAAATGTCTTAAATGCCACCATAAAACTCAGCTCATATACACACACACACCATATTAAGTAATAAAGAATGCCAAGACATTACTGGGAATTTAAACACACATTTTCATAAAAGTCTGTTTTTGCAATACATTAAATGTAAACCATACATATAAACCAGATATCATCTTACATATCAGAAAAAAATATCACATCCTGTTAAATAAATAACATCATGGCACTATAAATGGATAAAATAATCTTCAGCAGTTCATAGATTTACAATTAAGAACAAAGTACAAGTCAACAAACCTGCATTTCATAATTGGAATAATTATTATTACTAAACTTTTGTGAAAACAAATTGTTATTTCATACACTCATTTTGTTACAATAAATTGTTAAACATTAATGCATTAGGTATCATAAACAATGAAAATTTTTACAGTATTGAATTGATTGGTCTAGATTCATGTTAATTTATGAATATACTATTGAGCTGTAATGTTAACAAATTGAACTTTATTGTGAAAAGTTACCAAACAAAATTTTGTTAAATGTAACATTGTCTAAAATCGCTTGATAGGCTATAGAACATGAACAGGCAGTTTAGTAGTCATTTCAGTGGTTTATGTGCACATTTCCCATGGGTGTCTGGCTCAAGTTCTCCATTTTGGAAAACATAACATTGCAAAAGAATATGATGATTTCCTGTGTGACAAAACCTAACCCACAGGAATGCTCCTCAGAAATACTTCACAACAAGTAAGGCAGTATTTGATGTTATAGTGACATCAGACACAAATCAATTGACCACCTTTATGTGCAATTTATATCACAAATGTCTGAGTGCCAGGTGTGGGATGATCACACAAATTATTTTTGCTCTTAAAAAACACAACACTGATAAAACTGCAGTAACTGTATAGTACTGAGTTTACTATAGTATGAACAAGTGACTGCAGAGCCACAGTGCTGATGAATAAAAATGAAGGCAGGGTCTCGAGCGTAAAATGCGGTCAGACGTCCAACTAGCATGTTTACATAGAAAAACAATTAAAAGCAGCGGAGCTAACGGTAAAAAGCTCCAACAGAGCTTTATGATTGGCCCAAAGCAGACTTCTCACGTCAACACTCGCACATGCTCATACCGGCAATCATATTCTTTGTTCACACACATTATCATGCCGGTAATTTATTGATAATGTTACAACTTCTCATATAGCACTACTGAAAAAATTGCCAGAAAATTACCAATATTTTTGAAAAAGTCCCATTCACACATGATTTCTAAATGTTAAAGGCAAGCGGCAACCTCCCCCAGTTTCTCGTGAAGCCAATACGGAAGTGACTTAAACTGCAATTCATCGACTGGCCGCTAGGGACAGGCTCCAAAACAGAGCGGAATCTCATTGACCCACATGTTAAAATGAACAACTTTACAGCAGAAAAAAAATGTTTACAGCTTGGTACAAATTGTGGTTTTGGTCTATACTGCTAATTTTGCCCTTCATGACAACTCTGAGGGGGGTGAATTTTTTTATAACTCATCCGTTTAAATTATTTTAAGCCTTAAAGTTCTGCATAATTATGGGCGTGGTCACTTGAGTGACAGGTAGATTGCCGCTGCTGTCACCTCAGCTAATTCCAGCCACTGAATTTCGCATCTTAGCCGTATTTGTGCTTTTTTTCTGGATTATTTTATACAATTATAAAATAATATGGCTTGCTGCGTTAATGGTCCAGACTCGAGACAGATGTGTGTCTGTGTAGATGTGCATGCATGCGGAAGATAAACAGAACACACGTTGTTGGATCGTGGCATTGGCTAAAAGTTTTGTTTGTGAGATTTACTACAATTACAATGGCGGGAGGATATAAAATTCTGACAGCACTGCTTGGATATTATAACTAAAACTGCTGCATTTTGAAAAATTATACTTTGGACGCGTGCTCATTTGTTTGTGAGATACGATCATATACATTTTCACAACATAAACGCTGCTCAGGTTGCATAATTTCTTGAAGAACGATGATGGAGAGCAGATCATTCAGAAGAAATGTGATGCAAACAATGGATAATATATCAATATTTCATGGATTTAATGCTTTTGTGGACAAAAAGTACTGTTTTTTTTTTTTTGTTTTTTTTCAATGGACACTGATGGACATTTTACCCAATTAAGTGCTTTTTAAATTAACTTTTAGAACTTTCTAATGATATAACTTATCTTTATTAATATTTTAGATAGATAGATAGCTCCTTTAACTGCTAACATGATCACGTCTGTCACGATCACCGTCTGTTCCTGTCAGTTCCTGGACTCCATTTCCCACAATCCTCCCTTCCAATCACATGCACACTCCACTCCAATCACCAATTGCCACACACACCTGCAGATCATTACCTGGACTATAAAAGACTCACACACACACCACCTCATTGCGAAGTCTTGTTAACCCTTGTTGCAATTCTGAGCGTTTATTTCCTGTCTGCCTGTTTGTTTCCGATCCTGTCTGTTACCCGTTATCGACCCGTTGCTGCCTACCTTTGATCCTTGCCTGGTATACTGTTCTGCGAGTGTTTTCTGCCTGCCCTGACTATTGCCTGTACCCTGACTACGATTCTGCCTGTCCCCGCTGTTCCTGTTTGCCCCTGCTTTGACCCTGCCTGTACGACCACGTTCTTTTATAATAAAGCTAGCAAATGGATCCCCGCCTGAGTCTCGCATCGTTACAGAGTCGAGCTAGGCAGGCGTGGTTTCAGCAACCAGTCACCTTGGTTCCAACCACGTCCTGCCTCTTTGCCCATTTTCAGTTATCCGGGAGTGACGTGCGGTGACGGGCTGCTAAGATGGCAGTGGCCTCATTTTCGCTTCAAAAATGCTCTTCAGAAATCAACAGGTGACGTCACGGACACTACGTTCATATTTTTTTACAGTCTATGGTTAAAGGGTTAGTTCACCCAAAAATGAAAATTCTGTCATTTATTACTCACCCTCATGCCGTTTTACACCTGTAAGACCTTCGTTAATCTTCGGAACGCAAATTGAGATATTTTTGTTTAAATCCGATGGCTCAGTCCAAAGCCTACATAGGGAGCAATGACATTTCCTCTCTGAAGATCCATAAAGGTACTAAAAACATATTTAAATCAGTTCATATGAGTACAGTGGTTCAATATTAATATTATAAAGCGACGAGAATATTTTTGGTGCGCCAAAAAAAACCAAAATAACGAATTATTTAGTGAAGGCCGATTTCAAAACACTGCTTCAGGAAGCTTCGGAGCATTATGAATCAGTGTGTCGAATGCGCAGTTCAGAGCGCCAAAGTCACGTGATTTCAGCAGATTTCAATCATGATTCGACATGCTGATGCATAACAATATTCAAAAAATATTCTTGTCACTTTATAATATTAATATTGAACCACTGTACTCACATGAACTGATTTAAATATGTTTTTAGTACTTTTATGGATCTTGAGAGAGGAAATGTCATTGCTCCCTATGTAGGCCTCACGGAGCCATCGGATTTAAACAAAAATATCTTAATTTGTGTTCCGAAGATCAACGAAGGTCTTACGGGTGTAAAATGGCATGAGGGTGAGTAATTAATGACAGAATTTTTATTTTTGGGTGAACTAACCCTTTAATTTATCATTATTTTATCAGTAAAGAGTCAAGACTTTTTTGAGTGAAAGGGGCTATTATGTCTAAAAGAAAAAAAAAAATTTCTTCTGTTCTTATCACCTCACACTTCAGTCAGATTAACCAGCAGCATCCTCTTTACTTGTTTGTCTTCTTCATTCTACAGAAGACTGTCCTTATATGACAACAAGAACGAACACCACAGCATCTTTACCGAGAATGAGATATCGAGTTTGTCTGACACATATAAATGAGGTGAGTTCCACCTACACCAGAGCAAACATTTACTCACACCCTAATGTTGTTACAAACCTACATGACTTTCTTCTGTGGAATATAAACAAATATTTTGAATATGTTTCAGTGTTTTCTGCCCAAGTCAATGGGGTCCAGAGTTGTTTGAACGCCACTGACTTTCAAAGTCTCGTCTTTTGTGTTCCTCAGAAGAAAGAAAGTCATAAAAGTTTGGAATGACATCAAGGTAAGTAATGACAAATCTTTCATTTTGGGGTGGATTATCTCTTTAAGAGACAATATGACAATATAGGAATCACATTATAAATGCTTAATGTTTCAGTATATAAAGCATTTATAAGTACGTGTTGAATAATCATGCTTGAAATAATCTATAGTTTGAAGGAGTTGCCTGAAAGTGGCAGCAATTGAAAGATGAACATCTAATTTTAAGTATCAATCCTTTGGTTGCATTACAGGGATAGTATGCACAAAAATTAAAATTCTGTTAATTATTTACCCAGCTCCATTACTTTCTTTGGATACCACTGACTTTCTTTTCGTTGTAAAAACATTGAAACATTTTTAAACAATCTTATTTTGTGTTCCACAGAAGAAAGTCATACAGGTTCGGAATGACATAAGCAGAATTTTCATTTTTTTGGTGAAACCCGTTAAAAATCCAAACAGAACATAATTTTGAATTGAAATTAAATTCTGCTCAAATATGAAAGATTCAGAATAAGACTCTAACTGATTAAAATGAACACCATACATTTATCAGTGTGTTACTGTGTTATATGTGTTCTGCTCTTCGACAGCATTCATAATTCACTCTGATGTCTGCTCTTCAGTGACACAGCCGTGCTTAATGTGTTGCGCGAGCAGTGTTTGTTATTCTTGACCCTTGTGAAATGACCCTGGATGTGTTTGCGGAACTTTGTGGTGGCAAAGCAATACACCAGCGGGTCCAGGAGGCAGTTGATCCCCATAAGCATGAGGGTGATCTGGTGAGCATCGTTTAAGCTTTGGCGAGTCTCCATGCTCCAATCATTTTTCAGGCCCAGCACAGACAAAGTCCAGGGACCCTGCACCACATGATGTGGCAGGAAACAGATCACAAAGACACCCACGACACCACACAGCATCCTCAAAGCTCTAATCTTGGTGCCACCAGAACGCTTTCCCGTGCTGGCTCGAGGCTGACTGATGGGTTGGGACAGAAGAGCTCGAGCAATTAAGATGTTGCAGACAATCACCAATGCGAAAACAAGAAAGAACAAGCCAATAATGATGAAGTGGGTGATGGCCACTGCTTCTCTAACAGAGCGTTCCGTGCAATGATAACCCTCGAAACAGCGAGAAATATTTTTGTTTTCAATTTCATTAATTTGGATTCCCGGATCAATGAGGTATTTAACCGATACCGCAAGAGTGACGACCCAGATGACCGCTGAGACAGTTGCTCCACGTTTCCAGCAGTCAGAAGAGGCAGCCACCAGTGGCCTGGTAACAGCCCAGTAACGGTTAATGCTGATGACAGTAAGGAAGAGAATGGAGCAGTATGTGTTAATGAAGAAAAACGTGCCTGTGATACGGCAGAGGGCATCCGAGAATATCCAGTCACCGTGATTCACGTAGTAGCCAATCCAGAAAGGTAGAGCGGACACGAACAGCAGGTCTGCAACGGTCAGGTTGGTCATGTAGATTCTAATCTCATTCATAGCTTTAGACTTCCGCATATAGTGCAACACATAAAGAGCATAGCAGTTGGCCAGCAACCCCAAGACAAAGACCATGCCATAGAATATAGGAAAGAGAGTGTAACGAAACTCTGAGTCAATGAATTTGTCTGTTTGATTCTGATGGCTGCAATTTTCAGCGTTCGACATGGCTGTAGAAGTCGTCACCTTGCGTATCTGAGAACAAAACAGAGTGATAAGACAGCATACAATTAAATTTGATTCCTTCTAATATCCTTTAAAGTGTTCATCTAAAAAACGATACTGGCCGACAGCTGATCTGGATATCGGGGAGGAGGTATTCTCCTCAGTGTTTATGATGTTATAGTTCAATTATATTCATCCAACACTCAAGACTTCATAGTTTATTATAGTAAGTGTTGTTTTAAAGGTGAAGCATGTCATTTTTCCACCATATTTCAGACAGGTTTCCCAAACACCTGAAACTGGCCAAACTAATAGTACCGCCCTAAACTCACATTGGTCGGGCAATGTTTTGATAGTGTCACAGAACCAAAATATTTACACTTTCAAATTAACTTGAGCCCCACGTTTTTAGAATGCTGTGTCATCTAAGACTTTTAAAAAATGTTTCTTTAGAGCTCATGTGTCAGACAGCTCCAACCAGCTCCAAAACACCTGCCTGGAAGTTTCTAGTAATCCTGAAGACCTTGATTTGCTGGTTCAGGTGTGTTTAATTAGGGTTGGAGCTAAATTGTGCTAAACAGTGGCTCTCAAGGAACTGAGTTAGACACCACTTCTCTAGACCTTGCTTTTTTTCCTCATTCCACTACCATCAGTTTCATCCTTGTCTGTTATTTTTCCAGAAGTTACTATCAATTTACCCTTTTAAACAAGAGCTGTGGATCACACAGTATGCGTGCAATGCTGATATTTACATCGCATACACTATATGTTTAGCCTAACATACTTTCTTTCTCGTATCTGCAATCTCTTGCTGAGAGCAGGAAATGAATTGAAGAAGCTTCATTTTCTGAAAACCACAGTGCACATATTACATCAAAATGTTTTTCATATCAGTGGTTTTACGGGACTTACAATGTCAGATTACAATCAGGTTCTTTTACAGAATTTTTAGTTGTTTCAGAAACATGTATAATATAACATAGACTAAAAAAAACTATAGACAGTAGACCTTAAAGTCTTGACTACAAAACAGCTAGTGAACATTTCTGCCATTATCACCCAGAAAGTTCACTGAACATGTTACCTTTTGTGACATGCAAAGGGGGCATGCTGTTGCACCACAAAGCATGTTGTCACATTATATGCAGTAAGCTGTCACATGCCATTAAAACGCCTATTATAGGCTTTTCAGCAACAGTAAAACAGTTATGAAAAAGTTTTAAAAGTTAATGCAAATAAAATATACATTTTAAACATTTAAAACATACGTGAAAGTGTCTCCCAAGAAGATCGTGATAACACTATATAGTAGACATTTGCCTGAATATATGTTAATGTGGTTTTATTGTTCACTTACTTACTAAACAGCTACAAAAATATGATTCTATTGTAATTTTAGTTTGGAGGACAGAATTCACAGATACAATGCTTGTGACAACAAGCCCCGGTCTCCCCTATAACGGATTACAATAGCAATAATTACAATGCGTAATTGTGCGTTATACTGTCGCGTAACTCGCTCGCAGAATATACAGTGTGAATATAGCTTCTAAATGAGCACAAAACTACATTTATCGCTTAACCTACCTTGTAATTCCTAGTGAATGTGATGCTCGCGCGCTGCTCGCTCAGAGTTCACGCCTTCAGCTCACAGCTCCTCGTATTTAACATGCAGTCACACCTCTCGCTGTCGCTTCCTATTTTCCCCAACTCCTTTCCAGAAAACTTTGTAGTGTATTTCCTATGAATAAAAATGAGAAGCATCTACTTATCCACTTATTCTACTTTGAGATAAACTGTTGAAGAAAAGTTTGAACTAATATTTGGATACTAATAACCCAGTTTTGGTTCTTGTGTCCATTTGATTGATTTTGTTTAGGTCAACTCATTAAGTAGAACCTCTGCCAGCAACCTTTATAGCCTCAGGTTGTTCAGCCCAAACTGGAAAACCATATAAAGTGTGCGCTGGACGCAAGAGTCCTCTATGCTGATCATTTTTGCTTATCAAAATACAAGAGAAGTGGTCTGCCCTAGGGACGGCAAGGTCCTCCAAAAAAATGACATGAGGTTTTACAGGGTCATGAATTTACCCTATAAGCATAACTAATGGGACAAATTCATTGGAAAATAACAAAAAACAAAACAAAAACAAACAGCAAAAAAATCACTCTTTTCACTTCCCAGGCCCAGGACTCTAAAATATATTAAGTTTTCCTTATCTTTTTAAGTAAACATTTCGATAGGCTATTATTTAGGCTACTGTTGTTTCTTATGGGGCGGTTTCCCGGACACTGATTACAGGGAATCCGCGGTGCATTAAAAAGCATTAAAAGTCATTAAATGGATTTTGCGAAACTTAAGGCCTTAAATGGCATTAAAAAGCATTAAAAGCATTATTTTTTAGATAGTTTTGAATGAAAATAATACCAGTTTATATTGAATATAGCCTTCATAATTATTAACTCTGATTTGCTGTCGCAAAATATGTACATTGGTGTGATAGCCTACACACGGCCGGTGCAAAATTGCCGTAACGTCGTTTTGGACAGCGGCGGGCTGGCACCTGGAGACGGAAGATTGAATCAGTGTTGCCAACTTAGCAACTTTTCCGACCCCTTTTGCGACTTTTTCGAAGAAAGCGCATTGTGATGAATATATACTTGTTAACCTGATCTAGCTTCCGAGACTCCCCGGTACTACCGCACGAGCGCGAGGTCTTGCTTTCGTGCCGCAGGCGTACCTGAGTCTGTTTAGTGAGTGGCTGAGAGGAGCAGCGCATTCAGTTGAGGATGTCAGAGAACAAATAAAATAGATACAATTGCCTCTAACCTGAGTGATCATTTTACGTGTACATATAGCCAAAATCACAGCAAATGTTTTTATATTATGTGTATGGTGATTTTGTCAGACAACGTCTCAATTATAAATCAGGATTTTAGCGCTGGTTTAACATGCAGGGCTCGACACTAACGCTTGTCAATTAGTCCGGGATAAGTGTATTTTTTTGAAGGGGCAAGTGAAAGAGAATTTTTTTCAAGGACCTGATTAAAATGTCAATACCAAAAAAAAAAAAAAAAAAACGCGAGAATGACTGTTTTTATTACATTTAGTTTAAGTGGCGATCCATAGTGGATAATAGGCTGTATAATGTAGATAACAAGGTTGCGCTGTTGAGGCTCGCGCACCATCTCGAGGAGAAATGGAAACATGAGCGAAGCACACACAAAACGTTTTTAGGCTATAACTTGATACAGGTAAGTAAAATCACACGACCAAGATTGCTGTTTTTCTTAAATAGGCTACCGTCACGATTAAAAACGTGACACTGATTTCATACAACTGTTCAGTTAACAAATAGTTAATATTAAGTCACTTACATTTTAGAAGGAACATTGACTGTTTTTGTTCTATTTTAGCAGCAAAAATATTTTCAAACAAATCACAGCACCATAGCGCAACACTCAACAAAACTAAATTGATTGCTGTAATAAGTCTTTTAGTAAAAGCACTTTCAGTTCAACTGTTCGGAGGGACAAATTAATTTGTCTTGCTTTCTTTCTGTGCTTTCCTTTTTCTTGCCTGTCTCGCTTCATATTCTCACAGTTTCACTGTTCTCACCATCTGTAGGAGGATGAAATTCTGCAGTGCTCCATTGGTTTTGATCTCACCTTGCAGAACAGTAGGACCTGGAGGCAGCAGGTGAGTATAATTCAAAGGAAGGCCACTAGATTATTTCTGCTGAATAACGCGAGCGCTTAAATGCTTTAGTTCTAGTGTACTAATATTTATTATTACATATTGCGCAAGTTGATTTCAAACTTTATTTTTTATTATTATTTAGGCTATTTTATTTTACATATACTAAAAATGAATATATTTAATATTCATGCATGTCAGTCAATCTGTACACATCAGTCTCAGTATTTTTGTATTTACTTATATATGTTAAAAATAGAAATTAAATTAAATTTCGGCAGCCGCAAAGGCGTGGTCACCTCATGTTTTCATATTCGTACTCGGAACAACTAAAAGATTCTGTGACTGAGATCGTAAGAGTCTCTCCTTCTGCTCGACCAAATGGTTGAGCACATTTTGAGTCACTATATTTCATTGAGAGGAGTACCTAACTTAACTCAAGCTGATTGAGCCATCTCTACCATGTGGTTGAGGTATGTTATGTCAAAAAAATCCACTAGATGTCAGTGTCAATCAACAGCACTTGTCACAACACTTCTTTAAACATGGATGTCAGAAACAAAGAAATCACTCCTGCCATGTGAACTGTTCTTGGTGAAATTTGGCAAGGTAAGCTAATTTTTTTTGACATATTACACTGTAAGAGCCCTAACTTTACACAATTATGTTACTTGGTGCCATGAGAAAACTTTAGTATGTTTTTAATAATTTTTCAAAAACATGCTAAACCAAACGATTGATTTGTCACTTTATGGTAAATGCAGAAAAGCTAAGGTAATCTTTTCAGATCATCCATTTCTGCAGTCAGAATGGACTATTTGCTTAGAAATATAAACTTCTGATCATTCTTAGCTATGAATAAAACAGCTATTGTTATTTCTTCATGAATATGCTGAGATAATTTCTTAAATATGTATTTTTTGCCACTTTTGCATATTTTTTGAAATAAATATAATGAATTCATAGAATTAATGTGTGCAAATCATAATTATCAGAGGCAATTACTTCTTAAATGACAAATGCTGGTGTACTAACATTGCTAAAATTGTAAGAGATTTATTTGTTTGTTTGTTGTTGCTTTTTTTACATGGATGTCAACAGTTTCTATGGTACAAGAAAACCAGAAAACCCCCAAGATTCTGATGTTGATGACCCAATAGAGTATCCGGATTATCACCCCGTCTGAGAAGAGAAATGTTCATATATCTAAAAAAAGAAAGAAAAAGAAAAATCCTGTTGCACTACCACACTTGATGGCGTGTTTCTTGAATCATAAAAGCCTAAAATGCCATTATATTATATATTTTGCTATTTTGTTTTTAGTTTTTGAATGCAGAAAGAATGTAATGTCTTTAGTTTTGTTACTTTTAGTTATTTGTGTTATTTATTTTTGTTTATTGTTAAAAAAAACAAGAAAACATGTAATTTCCTGTGTTAAAATGAAAATCTGAAATATTTTATGGAATACTTCAATAAATAAACAAGATTCAATATATAAAACTGTTTTATTTTGATTATGTTTTAAATAAATTAGTATTATAGTTCATATTTTCTGATTTTCATAATATGTGTATGAATTTCATTATTTTACCTTTAAGTGACAAATCAACCATTTGGTAGAGGCCGATATTTTAAAAATTATGGCATGTGTTGAAAAAAAATACAGTGAGTGTGGTAACTAGTGACATAATGAGATAAAAAATGCAAACAAAAATTTTTTCAAATGCCTTTTTCTTGGTGGGGCAGTTAAAGGGTTAAGCAAGGATTTAAAAACAAATAATAAAATCTTAAAATTAATCCTAAAAGAAACTAGTAACCAATGCAGGTTACCATGGATATTTGTCTTACAAAAGCCCATCGCTTTCCTTCGGAAGGCCTTTGTTAACCCTCTGGAGCCGTGTACATTACTTTTATGATGGATGGATGCACTTTTTTGGACTTTAAAATCAGGAGTGCCATTCACTACCATTATAAAGCTTGGAAGAGCCAGGATATTTTATAATATAACTCCGATTGTGTTCGCCTGAAAGAAGATATTCATATACACCTAAGATGGCTTGAGGATGAGTAAATCATGGAATAATTTTCATTTTAGGATGAACTATCCCTTTAAATAGATAATTAAACTAAAAATAAAAAAGCTGTGAACTAATCAGTGAATCACCATGACAACAAAACGAAAACATGAGGAAAACAAAATAAATACATTTTCTTTGCTCTCTAACAATAGAGCTGTATGTAGAGTTTAAAATAAAAATTAGAAAAAAATCTAGACACCCGAGAAGTAACTTTATTTGGGGAAAAAACAAAACGTGGCAGATCTTTTCTTCCATATTTTGACATCCGAGTGTATAGGCTCATTAAAAAAGAAAAAAATGTTGTTGATTGAATTTTGAGATGTGGAATTAAGTCTTGCGTATGCCATGAGTCATGAAATTTTGACTAAACTTTACAAAGTCAAAAAGAAAAAGAAAAAAGAGTAAAATATACACGGATGAATTATTCTTATTGTAGTCTACATGGGGTGCAGCATATGCTCTATTTAGTGTGAATAAGACTCTGCTAACAGCTGAGGACAGAGACTGTAAAAAAAAAAAAAAAAAAAAAAAAAAAAAAAAGGACGACGCGAGGCCGCTTCCTTTTTTTTTATTATGCTTTATTTAAACATTTAGTTTACACTATCAGGGGCGTTTCCTCCGAGGGGGAAAGGGAGGCAGTGCCTCCTCAAAAAAAAATAGGATGAGAAAATAATCCATATTACATATAAAACAACACAAATATTACAAATTATGACATTAAAAAGAGCGCAAGTCACTTATATTTCTTAAGGAACACTACCCAACAGCGACACCCACAGGTAAAGTTACAGCAGGAGTCATGCCTCCCTTTGCTCGCATAGAAAACCATAGAAAACCATCAGACCCCCGGCGTGCAGTGGGTTTTGTGGGGGGTAATTGAAAATGAATGGGGGAAAGTCACGTGAGTGGAGGCAACGTCTCCATCGCGGATGTAATTGGTTATGATTGGAGATGATTGGTTTGTGCGATAAATCCCGCCTCTTGTTTACGTGCACGTTCCGCGTGTCAGTTTGAATCATAGAAGTTTGAATGAACAAATGATGGCGTCAATGGGAAGACTAATTGAAAAGTAAGTAAACGGATCACCCAGTTAGATATCACCGCTTTATGTCACGTCAAAATCAAACTTGAAATGGACTGAAAACACGATGACTGCAGGGGTTTTTTAATGCAATCATCTTGGTGAAATTAAAAATACAATTCGTGTCTGTGACAGACGGTGTTTACGGAGCATGACTGATGATCCAAAATAGCCTAAGTTGACTATTAAAAAGAAAAACATCAATACACAAATAAAATATATTGTTTAAATTGTTACAGCCTTTAGTTATTTTTTTGGAATGAATGTAGAAATGCTTAAAACACTAACTTGATGAGATTGACTTGGTTTTGATAAATAGAACATTTATTACAATACATTGTCAATGTAAAATTACCAAATAGAATTGTATTTGGTTTCTTTTTTTCTTTTTTCATGTAATGTAAAGTAATGTTCATTTAACAAGGAAGATGTGTCAACGTTAAGAGAAATGCACATGAATTTACATTGATTCATAAATAAATAAAAAATTTGCCTCCTTATTTCAGAACACCACTGCATGCCACTGTACACTATGTAACAACAAACTCAAAATATAACAACAACAATTAAGAATAACACCAATAGAAATATATATAAATAAAACAAAAAAAAACAATCAGTACCATAGTCAAAGCAGTAAAAGACTATAACAAAAAAAAGAAAAGGAAATAAGAGGGCATCACACAAACGAATAAAAATTACACATTGAATACAGTAAAGAGTTTGTAGGTCATGCAAATTGTATGTTTTGAGAGCTTTTTTGTTAAGTGAGAGTGAAATTGTGAGTAAATGTTTTATCTCTTGAAAGAATACTACAAAAATAGGTTTACAATTTGAAAATTTACATTTATGAATATAAAATTTACATAGAAAGAGAATTAGGTTTATTATTAAGCAGGCATTTGAATCCGCTGCAAAGAAACCAAAAATAACAGATTTAGGATTCATTGAAAAACCTTGTAAGATAGCACTTGAAATAAAAGAACTAACATCTTTCCAGAGCTGAAAAGTATAGTTGCACGACCAAAACAAATGAAGAATTGTTTCAGTATCATTCTGACAAAAGGAGCATTTAGTGTCAAAATCTGATTCAAATTTCTTCTTAAGAAAATGTTTGACAGGGTAAATATTATGGAGTAATTTAAAAGTTATTTCTTTTATTTTGTTAGTGAGGAAAAATGTTTGTTGCATGGACCATATATTTTTCCAATTTAGATTATTAAAAAGGTTGTTCCAATATGAGGCTGCAGGGGGGAGCAGAGACACTGTTCTCAAGGAATAAAGTTCTTATTTTATAATTTCTTCCTTTTTTCCAGTGAAACATATTTCACCAATAGGCATGTTAACAGGTTCAGGAAAGGGAATTGTCTAGAGTATAATTTTTGAAAAGCATGCATATGCCAGATGGAATAGCATCCATAACAGTTGCAAACTCTTTAGGAGTTACAGGTATATTATATTGTAAAAGATATTCCGTATACCTAAAAAGTAGACCATCCTTGTTAAAGAGCTGACCAACATGAAATATTCCGTTACTGAACCACTGATTATAAAACAAAGATTTATTCTTAAATAAAATAATCCTATTGGGGAGAAAAGATATGTTTGTAAATAAGAGTCCATGCCAGAAGAACCTGTTGGTGAAAGTTAGATAGCTTGACAGGGCGTTTTTGGGTATTACACATTAAGACAAATTTTGCACCACCAAACTGTGAGAAGACAAGATGAGGGAAAATATTTCAAATGGAGGAGGGATTTTTGAGGAAACGATTAAGCCGATTTATTTTTATTGTATAATTCAATGAGTTAAAGTCAATCAAGTTTAAACCACCCTTATTGTGAGAATTTAATATTACTGATTTCTTTAAATAATTCCATCGATTACTTTACATGTGGGGTTATTAAGGTACAATGATTGAGCGGCATAAGTAAGGCGAGACAGACCTTCTGCTTTAACAAGCAAACTTCTGCCTTTCAATGAAAGGTCTCTCTGTAGCCAGCAATTAAACTTTTTTTTTGTTTTGTTTTTGTAATAATAGGGTTAAAATTTGCAGAGCATCTAATGTTATCTTTAGTTATCTGTATACCCAATACAATTTTTAACTGCAATACCATTAATTGAAGAAGCCGTACTATTTTTAACTGGAAGTAATTCACATTTATTAAGATTAAGATGTAAGCCTGAAGCTTTAGAAAAACGCTGAAGAATATGTAGGGCTGTAGGTATTTGGAGAGAGCCCTCTAAGAACAGAGGAGTATCATCCGCTAACTGAGTAATTATTATCTCTGTATTTCCAATACTGATGCCTTTTAGATGGCTTGTTTTGATGTATGAACTTAGAAATTGTGTTGCAATCAAGAAAAGATAGGGAGAGACTGGACATCCCTGTCGAACACCTCGATTTAAGAAAATCTGGGAGAGGTACAATTACTTAATTTAATTGAACTATTACTGTTCACGTACAACATTTTGATCATATTACAAAAGGGGTTCCCAAAGCCAATTCTATGCAGTGCTTGAAACAGAAATTCATGTTCTAGCGTATCAAATGCTTTATAATAGTCTAAAAATAAGATAAAGCTTTCTTTTTGAAGTAAATGTGAATAGTCTAACATATCTATTATTAAACGTATATTGTTCGAAATATGTCTGTTAGGCAAAAAACCTGCCTGCGTTTCATCAATAATTGAGTTTAACACACATTTTAGTCTTTTAGCCAGAACTAATGCTATTATTTTGTAGTCATTATTTAGTAAGGAGATTGGGCGCCAATTGTCTATGAGAGGGGATCTTTGTTTGGCTTTGGGATAAGGGTAATTATTCCCTGACATAAGGTGGGGGGAAGAAATGTTTTTTTCTGTACTTTCTTTAAAAACTTCTAATAAAAAAGGTGCTATTTTTTTTGCTGAATAATTTATAAAACTCTGAGGTGAGTCCATCATTTCCCAGATATTTTCTATTTCTTAACATAGGCCTACTAATTGCATCAACAATTTTTTTCAAGGTAATAGGGCTGGCCACAAAAGGCTTTATCTACCATATTCAACTGCTGTACATTCTGGAGAGATTCAAAAAAAAAAAAAAAAAAAAAAAAAATCATTGGCATCTTGGTAGCAAAATTTGGATGTATAGCTCACTGTAAAATTTAGCGCAAAATTTTCCAATAATTTTCTGATCTTCACTTAGTGTTCCATCAATTACGAGTTTTGTTATATTATTATTTTTGGCTTGCTCCCTTTCTAATCTAAAGAAATATGCGGAGCTTTGCTCACCTTCCTCGAGCCATTTTCTGCGCGACCGTATATAGGCTCCTTCAGCTTTATCTTTATATATTTTATCTAATTGCTGTTGCTGTTTAGCAAGTTCAGCTTTTTCAGAATCAGTAATATCTTCCGTATTTTTGGCTAAAAGATTGGCAATTTTAAAAATAACTTCATTCACATAGGATTTCCCCTTTTTAGCTAAGTCAGCACTGAATTTACGAAGAAATTTACAGACTTCATATTTAGTTAGCTCCCAATTACTGCAATAATTATTTTCTTCTTTTGCTTTATTCCAAAAGGTAGTAATGATGTCATCAATTTTGTTTCTTACTTCATCATAAGAAAGGACTGAATTATTAAGCTTCCAATAAGAGGGAGCTCTATACGAGTTAACATTATTTGAAAGAGGGATTCGAATAGTAATACATTTATGATCAGATAAAGGTGAAGGTATAATGTCAGATGAAATATTATACAGCTCCTTTGAAGTAAGCCATAGATCAATGCGAGATTGGCACTAGAGAGAGTTATTACTCCATGCAAATACTTTTAGAGATGCGTGGGTTTCTCTCCAGCTATCAACCAAAGAAAATGGTATTAGAGGATTATTAGATCTGGGGGGCCATCTATATTATTGTCCATAACCACACTGAAATCGCCCACAAAAATAAAATAAGAGCTGGGGTAATTATTTAACAGTGAAAGTATACGTTCTTCCATACGATAAAAGAATTTTTCATTTTCCTTTTGTTGATTAAATCCGTAGAGATTGGTAACAATAAACGTAGTATCTGAAATTTCAAGTAAAAGACAAACGCATCGTCCATTTGGATCACAGTCTGAAAACAGAATTTTCCCTTTAAAGCGATGAAGATGCAAACCCCAGCTGAGTTTGATGTTCCATGGGACCTCCACAGGTCCATGCCTCATTGTGATCTCCAAAAATTGAAATCTTCTTTAACTGAATGACATTCTTGTAAAAAATGAAAGTCAGAGTTAAACTGTTTAAGGTATAAAAAGATAGCTTTGCGTTTGGTAAGGTTTCTTAGCCCTCTAGCATTAAAAGAAATAATAGACAGAACCATGACATAAAAAAAGAGAAATAAAAAAAAAATAATAATAATTAGAACCTTTAGGAAGATATTATACAAATAACGTAGCAAGAAAACGCACTTGTCTAGGAAGTATGTGCAAACTGGAGCTCAGCAAATTCTATAACAAAAGATACCAAAGTAATGATGTTGTAACGACTCAGAAGTGTGTTGATCCATTTGCAGTTTATTCAACAATAAGGGCAGAAAAGGAATCATAAACCAGGTAACAGGCAGAGGGTCGAGGCAGCAGACAAGGTAAACAGGGACAGACAGGGATAAACAAAAACAGGCAGTCAAGTAGGCAGGCAGCAAGAATCACGGTCCAGAATAACAATCCAGTCGGTAACAGGCAAACAATCAGGAATAAACGCTCAGAAATGATAACCGTGGCTGATCAAGACTTCACAGAGAGCTGCGTGTGTGTTTTATAGTGCAAGGCTAATGAGGAAATGGGCGTTAGGTGCGTGCGCGATCAGTCCCAGGTATGTGGGTGTATGGGAAATGAAGTCCAAATGAAACTAATACTCAGGAGAGGGCTCCCTCTGGCGGCCCGGGAGATCTGGTGCAGGAGACCCAATCGTAACAGATGTGGTGCAGTACAAAATAAACATTCGTGAATTATTAACATTAGAACAAAGGAGTATAAAAGAACAGGTAATCCACACCTTGTTAAACAGCAATAGCATTAAAGCTCCTCGTTTTGTTAAACAAATTCTAAATTAAATCCATTAGAACAGGGTTAAGATCCAAAGAGGTAGATTAACAAATTATCTGCCTTAAAGGCATTGTTGTTCAGCGTACAAGCGCACGAGTTTGTTTATATAAAAATCCTCAAGTAAAAAAGTGTGCAGTTCTACAGAGTGGAGCAGGTAAACAAATAGTCAGAAAGGAGAATTCAAGTTGGTGGAAATATTTCCATGCCATCCACAAAGGCCCTACCTCCTACAAAACAGGCCCGCTTGTTATCTCGCCGTGCTTGTTCTATGAGAGACCATAGTTTCTTTTTATTTTCTCTATCCGTCGGAGACAGATCATCTGAGATTTTTAGGTGTGAACGAACGCAGCGCCAGTTACATTTTTTCCGTAAGATGAATAGGGAAGGCGTAGGACATACAGCGTAAGCTTTTTGGAGAATACAGAAATGCGGTTTTGGCGGAGGCACTTGGAAGGCGAACGTTTGTTTATATAAAGCATATACAGTTGTATTTTTTTCAAAAATGACCGATCGTTTCGCTAGATAAGACCCTTATTCCTCGTCTGATATCGTTTAAAGCCCTTTGAAGCTGCACTGAAACTGTCATTTGGACCTTGAACCATTTGGTGTCCATTGAAGTCCATTATATGGAGAAGAATCCTGGAATGATTTTATCAAAAACCTTAATTTTTTTCGACTGAAGAAAGAAAGACATGGACATCTTGGATGACATGGGAGTGAGTAAATTATCAGCAAAAGTTTATTTAAAATTGAACTAATCCTTAAACTTCGGCACTCACAAACTCAACAGCTGTCTTCACGTCGGTTATCTGTTTGGTGTTTTCAGTGATGGTCTCTTTCATGCTCGCGATCGCTCGTGCATTCTCCCCCACTATTCTTTCCAATACATCAGATGGATTGTTAATTAGACGCGAGAGTTCTTTGAACTGTGAGAGAATATTGGCAGTATCAAGGCTTTCTATCTTCCGATGTTTAATTAAAGGAGACTCACATGGAGTTTGGGGAAGAGGAGGAAATATTACCTCAACAGGCATGATATCTGCAGAATCCATTTCTGACTTGAGGTAATCATGAAAATTTTCACTCAAAAGTTTGTTTGAGTCTTGTTGCCTCACTGGAGTAGCTTTATTAGCCGGATTAGCCTTAACTTGGTACAAGTTCTTGTTTTTCCTCTTCTCAGATTTTCCCATTCGCAATCATTCTAAATGTTACTACAATCACATGTGCTCTGAAATATAACTGAGTGGTCTCTGTTACTGCACTACATAGCTATTAAAATATTAGTTTGAATTTGCGGAGCTCTCTAAAGCATGTCTTGTCAGAGCGCCAAATTCTTGCACTGCTTTGCAGCACTTCATTACATTACTCTGCATGTTGTTAGGATGACAAAAAGGTTTAAAAGTTACATTATTAGTCTGGCCTGCCTCAGCGGTCTAAGAACGCTTGTCAACGAAATGATTGAGATGGCCAATCAAATTAAAAAGTAGGCGGGGTTTACGTTCTCTTTTTGCTCGTGCACACAGTCAATTGATCACTTAACGCCATTGCGTAGGTCCATTTTTTTCCGGTAAAATCACAAAACAAATGCACACAAACATATCCATGCTCTTGATATACAACCATTGATGGACATCTTTTTTTATGAGGGAAAAAAACTATGCGAGGGCAGATTAGAACTTGCAAACTTTGATACTGTTAACAAAAAATTTACCACTAGGGAATTCAAATGTTCATTGCGGATCTATGCATTTATTCACTAAATTGAAGAATCTCGGAACTAATAATATAATGTATTATGAAACTATCACATTAAACATGAGCTCTCAATGTACTATTGAAATTGATTGTACATTGAGTAATGCTTTTTTTCTACAATTGTTATTGTACATATCTGATATAGCATTGTATTAGTAGCAACCGCGGTTTTGCTTTAAAATGTAAAATCAAACACTTTAGGGTTTATCCGATGTCTTACTGAAATACAGTGAATCATCATCATTTGTGTAAAATCCCTAGCTTGTGCATCCACCGATCCTAATGGAAATATGAAGAAGCCTAAATGGATGATGTAAAAATACAGAGCCCTGCATGACATGCAGAAACACTGTACAGTACACTAATTTACGGAGCCCGGCACGTCACCTATAGGAGAAAAAAAGCAATCCGTGCCGACGGTTTTGCAGTCCGTTCCCTCAGTTTATAAACCGTGCTCACGAATTCTTAAACTGTTCCCTCGGTTTAACAAACCGTGCCCACGGATTAATAAACCGTACCCACGAATTTACAATCCATGTGCTCAGATTTTGCAAACCGTACCCTCGGTTTTTAAATCCGTTCCCACAAATTCATAATCCGTGCGCACGCTTTCGCAATCCATTCCCACGGGTTTGTAAAAACGTACTCGGTTACTAACATAACCTCGGTTCCCTGAGATACGGAACGAGTACTGCGTATGGGAAAGGTCTCCTTTTTCCCCGTTACTGAAGCCTTTTTCAATAACGCAGTGTAACTGCATCGTCATTGGTTCACTCATAGAAAGTTGTTGAACCAATGATGGCGCGGCATAGCTGCGCGGCCTCTGGCGACAAAGCGCGCGCGAAGAAGCCCGCCAAAAGAGGCGGGGCTTACGGCTATATAAGCAGGCATTTCGCCATAGGATTTCAGGTCATACGACAGAAGCGACGACACTGAAGCCGCAGCCTCGTGGCACGGCATGTAACGCAGTACTCGTTCCGTATCTCAGGGAACCGAGGTTACGTTAGTAACCGAGTACGTTCCCTTTCGATACTTCACTCGTACTGCGTATGGGGAACGAATTCAACCGCGCCGTGCCACGGCAGGGAACGACTGAACTTGTCTTGGACACCGTGAAGGAACCAGCGAACAAGTGAGAGGGCTGGAGCCGTCGAACCCATGTGTTACACTTGCAAGAGGGGAGCTAACTCCCGGGGTGGCATGAGGCGGAGCTCGATAGAGGCCGCTGTATCATACCGAGAGGACCCGAGCTTGTAAGGTCGGGATATCCAAGTTATAAAATCTGACAAAAGTGGACGGTGAGGACCAGCCAGCCGCCTCACAGATGTCTTTAATAGAAACTCCACTGGACCATGCCCAAGAGGAAGCCATTCCTCTAGTGGAGTGGGCTCTAACTCCTATTGGGCAGTTGAGGCCCATAGAGGAGTAGCAAAGAGCAATAGCGTCGACTATCCAACGCAAAAGACGTTGCTTTGAGACCGAAGACCCTTTGGTGCGGCCGCCAAAGCAGATAAAGAGCTGATCGGATTGCCGGAAAGGCTGTGATCGCTCAACATAGGTCCTCAATGCCCTGACAGGGCAGAGTAATTCCAGCTCTCGCTCGTCCGATGAGGGAGGAAGCGCTGAGAGGGAAATGACCTGTGCTCTGAATGGAGTCGAGAGCACCTTAGGAACATAGCCATGCCTAGGTTTCAGAACGACTTTGGAGTCGTTGGGCCCGAACTCAAGGTATGCAGGGCTCACAGAGAGGGCCTGCAAGTCGCCGACTCGTTTGACCGATGCTAGCGCAAGCAGCAGAGCAGTTTTGAGTGTCAGGGGCCTGAGGTCAGCTGAACGCAGTGGCCCAAAGGGGGGTTCTTTGAGAGCTCTGAGGACCAAAGAGAGGTCCCAGGTGGGAACGGTGAGAGGACGAGGTGGATTCAACCACCTAGAACCTCTCAAGAAACGCGCCACAAGGCTGTTTCGTCCCACTGACTAGCCAGCGATAGGAGCGTGAAACGCTGCGATGGCTGCTACGTAAACCTTGAGTGTTGAAGGGGTGTGACCCATATCTAAACGCTCCTGGATGAACGACAGTATCGGTGATACGTCACACTCCACAGGGTCTATGCCGCGTGCAGGGCACCAGTCAACAAAGAGCGACCATTTCTGGGCGTAGAGGCGTCTCGTGGACGGGGCTCTCGCCTGAGAGATGGTATTTAGCACGTCCCCTGGGAGGTTCGGAGGCTCCCATCGAGGGACCAGAGGTGCAGAGCCCAGAGTTCTGGCTGGGGATGCCAGATCGTCCTGTTCGCCTGAGAAAGGAGGTCCTGTCTCAGGGGGATCGGCCACGGGGCTTCCGTGGAAAGCCTGAACAGCTCTGAGGACCATATTTGGCTCCTCCAGAGCGGGGCCCCTAGGAGGACTCTGTGCTTGTCTTCCCTGACTCGTCTGATGACCTGAGGGATCAGAGCGATCGGGGGAAAAGCGTAAAAGAGGGTGCAGGGCCAGTTGTGGGCCAGAGCATCTTCCTCCTTCGAGAAATAAATTGGGCAGTGAGAGTTGTCTTCTGAGGCGAAGAGGTCTATCTCTGCCCTCCCGAAGAACTCCCAGATCGTGAGAACTGTCTGGGGGTGGAGCATCCACTCGTCTGAGGGGACGTTGTTTCGGGATAGCATATCTGCTCCCAAGTTTGTTCTCCCGGGTATGTGAGTTGCTTTGAGCGACTGTAACCTCGGAAATGCCCACTCCAGAAGATGTTTCGCCAGTGTGCATAAGCGGCTGGACGAAAGGCCGCCCTGGTGATTTATATATCACACCACTGTCATGCTGTCCGACTGGACTAGGACGTGGCGTCCCGTCAGGTGTGCCTGAAACGCCTGAAGGGCTCGGATCACTGCCAGCATCTCGAGGCAGTTGATGTGCAGATGGCTTTCCTCGCGAGACCATGAGTCGAAGGCCGGTCTGCCCTCGCAAAGAGTGCCCCAACCCGTGTTGGACGCATCTGTCGAGAGCACCGTCCTTCTGGACACCGCCTGTAGGGGTACTCCAAGACTGAACCATACAGGGTTCGTCCAGGGTTTCAGAGCTGTCAAACAGGCCTGATTGACCCTGAGACGCAGGCGGCCGTGCCGCCAGGCGTGAGGAGGGACCCGAAACTTCAACCAGTATTGCAGAGGCCGCATCCGGAGAAGACCGAGCTGCAGAACCGGGAAGGCGGAAGCCATCAGCCCTAGCATCCTCTGGAAGAACTTCAGAGGGAGGTGGGCTCTGTTCCTGACTGAAGCCGCGAGCTGCTGAATGGCCAGGGCGCGCTCTGGCAAGACTACTGCCGTCATACGGACTGAGTCGAAAACTGCTCCCAGGAAAGTGATATGTTGGCTGGGAAGCGGCGAGCTCTTGGCAAAGTTGACCCTGAGTCCTAGGCACTCCAAGTGGCTGAGGAGCACGGATCTGTGGAGTTCTAGCTCGGCTTGCGACTGGGCCAGAATGAGCCAGTCGTCGAGATAATTCAGAACACGGATTCCCATCTGTCTCAGTGGGGAAAGCGCCGTGTTCATGCACTTGGTAAAAGTGCGAGGAGCTAGGGACAGCCCGAAGGGAAGGACTGTATATTGCTAAGCCACGAATGCGAATCTAAAGAATCGTCTGTGACGAGGGGCTATCTGGATGTGAAAGTAAGCATCTTTCAGGTCCAGCGAGCAGAACCAGTCCCCGGGGCAAATCTGCACGAGGATCTGCTTCAGCGTTAAAACCTCTTGAACTTCCGTCTCACGAGGGAGAGGTTCAAGACTCTGAGATCTAAGATGGGTCTGAGACCGCCATCTTTCTTGGGAACCAGGAAATAACGACTGTAGAACCCCGACACGCTCTCTGAGGGGGAGACTGTTTCTATAGCTCCTTTCCTCAGTAGAGTCATGACTTCGGCTCGGAGGACATGAGCATCGTCCGTGTTTACTGAAGTCTGAAGCACCCCGCTGAAGCGCGGGGGCCTTCGGGCGAACTGAAGTGAGTAGCCCCGACTTATGGTTCCCAAGACCCAACTTGACACCCCGGGAATGGCTTACCAGGACTCGGCCCGTGTGACAAGGGGTTGTATGGCATCGGATGACGGACCGCCGGTTGGGGGCCCGTACACCGGAAAGAGTGGAAGAGGAAGTTTGCTCCTTCTTTGAGGAGGTAAAAAATTTATAGTGTTAGACTTAGCCCCATCCTCTTCCTTCCTAGCAGATCAGGAAGACTTAGGAGGCATCGGGTCCAGCGAAATCTTAGGCCGGGGTCCCTGACGTCTCGGGAAGGAGGAACGCTTTGCAGGGTGTGGGCGCTGGCGCTGTTCCTTGGGAGGTGCTGCCTGAGAGGTAGAGCGGGCAGTCTTGGGGCGGCTGGAAGCAGAAGCAGAGCTGGAGCGCTTGGGCAGGAAGTGTCGCATGGCTTGGGACGACTTCTGTGCTGCGGTGAAGCGTTCCATGAAGCCCTCTACTGCTGACCCGAAGAGACCGGAAGGAGAGACCGGGGCGTCCAAGAAGGCCGGCTTGTCCAGGTCCTTTATCTCGGTCAGGTTGAGCCACAAATGGCGCTCGAGCACGGCCAGGCTGGCCATGGATCGTCCAATGGCCTGGGCTGTGGCCTTTGTGGCACGCAGGGCTAAGTCAGTGGCGCTGCGGAGGTCACGAAAGGCAGGTGCATCAATGCCGGACTCGTCCAGAGAGCAGAGGAGCTTCGCTTGGAACACCTGGAAGATCGCCATGATGTGCAGCGCTGAGGCAGCCTGGCCTGTGGACGCGTAGGCTCTGCCAGCCAGGGCAGAGGTGTCCTGCAGGGCTTGGATGGAAGGGCCCTTTTCGTCTTCCAGCCCACAGCCGCGGGGGGACAGAGGTGAGCCACCACTGCTTCATCCAGGGGCGGTAGGTGCTCGTAGCCCTTCTCTTCAGAGCCGTCCACAGTGGTGAGAGGTGAATGGTGCATAGTGCGTAGACGGGCAGAATAGGGAGTGCGCCACGACTTCGTCAGCTCGTCGTGCACCTCTGGGAAAAACGGGGCGGAGCATTGGCGAGGGGCCTGGCGACGACCCGGCAGGAACCACTCATCAAGCCTGCTCCGCAGTGGCTCTTCTAGCGGGGCCCATTCGAGGTCCAGTTCCTCCACTGCCTTCGAGAGGACGCGGAAAAGCTCGGCGTTCATGCCCGGTTTGCAGTCAATGGGCTCCAGCGAGGGTAGGTGGGCGGGGTCCTCCGAGTCACCGGCCCATCCCTCTGTTTCAGAGGCCGCGAGAGACATGGAGTCGTCGAGCAGCTCTTCGTCCAATGAGACGAGGTCGCTCGCATCTGCAGAAGGACGCAGCTCAGGGTGTGAGAACAGGACGGGGGATTGCTCTCTAGTGGGAGAGGGCGAGGCACGCGGGGGCTGAGCCGGCGTGAGCTCGCACAACTCCGGGCGCTGATCCGCTCTGCCCCACTGTCTCTTCCTAGCCGGCTCGCAGGAGGAAGAAGATGGGACGGCGCAAGCGGCAGGACTGCTTTCAGTGAAGAAAGCGATCCGCGAGCGCAGAGAGGCTAGACTCATGCTCTCGCAGTGAGAGCATGAGGTCCCGGTGAGCGCGGCCTCTGCGTGGGACTTGCCCAGGCAGCCGACGCACTCACCGTGCCCGTTGTCATCATGCAGAGGGGCTCTGCATGTGCCACAAGAGTGGCGCGGCATTTGCAGCAACGCCGCCGCCATGAAAACGGCGTTTGAGGGGCTCTTTTAGAGTGGCGAGGGCCGCTGAAAGCTCTCTTAGAGCGGCGAGAGCCGCAAGAAAAAGCTCTTTTAGAGCGGCGAAAAACCGTGGGAAAAAGCTCTAATAGTCGCGCTGGATGGCGGCAGGAGACGCGCTGAGAGGCGGCCGGAAGCGGGAGGCTCGAGAGTGGAGCTCGAGGCGGCAGTCTGCGAGGGCGCCGCCGCTGTCTTCGTCCGGTGAGCTCAGCTCAGACCGCTAAGGGAGCCTCTTCAACGGCGGCGAGAGCTTCTTCAGAGCAGCGAAGGCTTTAGCTCGGAGATCAGCAAAGAGATGCGTTGTCGTCGCTGAAGGAGAGAGAACTGAAATCCTATGGCGAAATGCCTGCTTATATAGCCGTAAGCCCCGCCTTGAAAAAGGCTTCAGTAACGGGGAAAAAGGAGACCTTTCCCATACGCAGTACGAGTGAAGTATCGAAAGGGAACTGTACTCACGGATTTGTGGCCCCGCCTCCAATCTTTGCCGGCAGATTCAACCAGGCCACCTATTTAGGTGCGGGATGCATAGGCTTGTAAATAAATAAACTTTATTTTACAAAATGGAGAATTTCCTGAACTTCCATTCACAATTCATTTGAGAATTTCCATTATTTTTATCTTTTAAAGTCCATTTTGGGCAAAAAGCTTAGTATAATAAAATCACCAAAACAAGTCTTCATGTTAAGAATGAATAGTACACAAACATTTCTAAAACTGTAAAAAGTAAAAAAAAAAAAAAAAAAAGCAATCATTAATTATTTTATGATAAACATACTGTCTTAAGTGCACTCATTTAGTCATAAATTAATGTAATTGATAAATAAATACATTTAAAAAATAAATGCAATAAATAATAATAATTGTTGTTGTTATTATTATTATTATTATTATTAGCCTATTGTTGCATTTAGGCTACATGCATTTAGAAGAAGAAAAGAGGAACAAAGAAATTAAAAGTCAGTCATAATACACAATGCCAGATTTATTAGGCAATAATAATAAAGTGCTAAGATTATCACAAATAAACACAAGATTTTGATGCACATAATTCTTATTAAATCGTTGTGTTCCGCTACCCGTTGATAGAGAATCACTGCAGTTAATATAATTTGATGAGTAATACACAATAAAACAATAAGATTCCTTAACACGTACCTGGCCCAGGTGAAAAAATACTATAGTAATTTATAGTATATAGGCTACTATAGTGTTTTTGAACCATACTATAGTAAAGTACTTGAATTAATTTATTGTGGTAATTCTATAGTTGCTGTGATAATATAACAACTATATATAAACAAATTACCCGATATTGTAGTTTTCTACAACTTTAGGGTATATTATTCTACAATATACACTACAGTTTACTGTAGTACAAACTAAAGTATACTACAGTATTTATAACAGTTGATCAGATCACTATAGTTAATATTACAGTATGCTGTAGTATTCATTAACAATGTAAATATACAGTATACTACAATGTATTATAGTATGGTTCAAAAACACTAGTATTTACTATAGTATTTTTTCACCTGGGGGAGTTTGCTGTTCTTCTTCTAAAATGAATCCGTGAGTACAGTTTTTACAAACCCGTGGGAACGGATTTGCGAAAGCGTACGCACGGATTATGAATTTGTGGGAACGGATTTAAAAACCGAGGGTACGGTTTGCAAATCTGAACGCACGGATTGGAAATTAGTGGGTACGGTTTATTAATCCGTGGGCACGATTTGTTAAACCGAGGGAACAGTTTAAGAATTCGTGAGCACGGTTTATAAACTGAGGGAACAGACTGCAAAACCGTCGGCACGGATTGTTTCTTTTTTCTCATAGGTGACGTGCCGGGCTCCGTACTACGTTCATCTAACTTGAGTCTTAAGTTCATCAAAACATTAGCCAATTGGTCGTAACTGAAATCGCCATGGTTATAGCACTTATATTATATTACCTGTCGCCCCGCCCCAATCGTCCAGGCTCCACTCTGGGGTTTCTCGGTTTTTCTGGATAAAAACAAAAATAACGTTTACATTTATCAACCGATTTCAGTGGTTTATAATGTACGTGGTGTACAAAAAGTTCTAGTTACTTAAAATCTCTATAGTTAGACATATAAAATATTTATTTTAATAATAGTCAAAGCTCAGGCTTGTCATGTATTTGGCTACTTTATTCTTGCATAAGAGTTGTGAAAACGCCCATACTGAGATATAATTAAATTTTCACAATAAATGAAAAAGTTTTCTTATTGTGGAAAAGGCATTTTCTGGCTTAAACCCAATTTTAGCTTTTCTTGAGCTTAGAATTGACCACCATTAATAAAATGAAAAAAAAAAAAAAAAATCATCAAATACAATTCACACAGGCTACTTTCTGTATTTTTATAGCACCAAGAAAATAAAGATGCATATTTAAACTTCAGGAAATTTAGTTTATAAAATAAGATATAATATAACATAAAACTATATTAGAAATCATGTAAACTCATGTCTCTACTTTCACAGCTAACTAGCGACATCGCTAGCTATTTTAGTCTGACTCCGGTGGCCAACTACTATCAATATAATTATATAATGACCAAATACAACCCGAAACAAATGTTCAGTTTTACCTGTGAAAGGTCATTCCCCGAGAACTGTTTTCAATTGTGCAGCGATTTGTACAGCCCCATACGGAGCCCCGCACATGACATGCAAGAAAAAAAATTAAATCGTGCGCACGATTTATTAATTCGTTCCCTCGATTTACTAAATAGTGAGCACGATTTACTAATTCGTTAGCTCGATTTACTAAATCTACTATATTTTTTTTTCCTGCATGTCATGTCCGGGGCTCCCTCAAAACACACACACACATACACACACACACACACAAATAATCAATACAGTCCAAATGTATAAAGTGTGTAATATAAAATTAGCTCACTGGGGGCGTCAGGAAAATGTTCACAGACTAATTCATTGTGACATTTCCATTAGCTAATGATTTGAGGAAAGTTTCTCCTAATCCGAGAACATTTTAAGCATTTAATGAGAATGTCCCTTAGAAGGGAAGGAAATTGATTAATTTGATATTTTACAGAAATGTAGTTTACAGCTTTACTTTAAACTATTGAAGAAAAAAACTAATTTTCAACATTAAAGATGATTAGAATCCATTAAATCTACAGGTGCTGGTCGTATAATTAGAATATCATCAAAAAGTTGATTTATTTCACTAATTCCATTCAAAAAGTGAAACTTGTATATTATATTCATTCATTACACACAGACTGATATATTTCAAATGTTTATTACTTTTAATTTTGATGATTATAACTGACAACTAAGGAAAATCCCAAATTCAGTACCTCAGAAAATTAGAATATTGTGAAAAGGTTCAATATTGAAGACGCCTGGTGCCACACTCTAATCAGCTAATTAACTCAAAACACCTGCAAAGGCCTTTAAATGGTCTCTCAGTCTAGTTCTGTAGGCTACACAATCATGGGGAAGACTGCTGACTTGACAGTTGTCCAAAAGACGACCATTGACACCTTGCACAAGGAGGGCAAGACACAAAAGGTCATTGCAAAAGAGGCTGGCTGTTCACAGAGCTCTGTGTCCAAGCACATTAATAGAGAGGCGAAGGGAAGGAAAAGATGTGGTAGAAAAAAGTGTACAAGCAATAGGGATAACCGCACCCTGGAGAGGATTGTGAAATAAAACTCATTCAAAAATGTGGGGGAGATTCACAAAGAGTAGACTGCAGCTGGAGTCAGTGCTTCAAGAACCACTACGCACAGACGTATGCAAGACATGGGTTTCAGCTGTTGCATTCCTTGTGTCAAGCCACTCTTGAACAACAGACAGCGTCAGAAGCGTCTCGCCTGGGCTAAAGACAAAAAGGACTGGACTGCTGCTGAGTGGTCCAAAGTTATGTTCTCTGATGAAAGTAAATTTTGCATTTCCTTTGGAAATCAGGGTCCCAGAGTCTGGAGGAAGAGAGGAGAGGCACACAATCCACGTTGCTTGAGGTCCAGTGTAAAGTTTCCACAGTCAGTGATGGTTTGGGGTGCCATGTCATCTGCTGGTGTTGGTCCACTGTGTTTTCTGAGGTCCAAGGTCAACGCAGCCGTATACCAGGACCACTTCATGCTTCCTGCTGCTGACCAACTATATGGAGATGCAGATTTCATTTTCCAACAGGACTTGGCACCTGCACACAGTGCCAAAGCTACCAGTACCTGGTTTAAGGACCATGGTATCCCTGTTCTTAATTGGCCAGCAAACTCGCCTGACCTTAACCCCATAGAAAATCTATGGGGTATTGTGAAGAGGAAGATGCGATATGCCAGACCCAACAATGCAGAAGAGCTGAAGGCCACTATCAGAGCAACCTGGGCTCTTATAACACCTGAGCAGTGCCACAGACTGATCGACTCCATTTCACGCCGCATTGCTGCAGTAATTCAGGCAAAAGGAGCCCCAACTAAGTATTGAGTGCTGTACATGCTCATACTTTTCATGTTCATACTTTTCAGTTGGCCAAGATTTCTAAAAATCCTTTCTTTGTATTGGTCTTAAGTAATATTCTAATTTTCTGAGGTACTGAATTTGGGATTTTCCTTAGTTGTCAGTTATAATCATCAAAATTAAAAGAAATAAACATTTGAAATGTATGTGTGTAATGAATGAGTATAATATACAAGTTTCACTTTTTGAATGGAATTAGTGAAATAAATAAACTTTTTGATGATATTCTAATTATATGACCAGCACCTGTATATTATATAGAATTATTGTGCATCAGTGCTTGAACATAAATACATTTTCACATTTAAACCCTCCAGCTGTTTTGTCTGTTGTCTTTTATTGTTATTATAAACACATTTTCTGTTCTTTTTTGAGGTGTGGTTCAAAATGTTGTTCGCAGGCCACAGATGCTGCCCATAGCACTTTAAGGGTTCGTTCACCCAAAAATGAATACTGTGTCATCATTTTTTTAAATTTTTTTTATTAAAGTCAGTAAGGTCTTAACAAACATTGGACTCCACTGACTTTCAGACATTTTTCGAAGTATCTTATTTTATGTTTCACAGAACATAATTAATTTTGGGTTGAACTATGACATGCAAATAATGTACTTTGTACTTTTAATCTAAATTAAATAAGTAAATAATATAATTTTGTCCTTGTAGATGTAATTAGGGAGGAGTTAGGGTATCCTGTTTCAGTAGTAATTGTGCTTATAATTAAAATTCTTGCTACACAAGACTAACCCAATGCAGTGGAGTCACTATTCTGATTAATTTCTTGAATCAACCCTGGGGGGCGCTGATGCAGGCAATGGGAACCTGAACACAGGCATGCATGACTAATGAAATCTGTGGGTGCTTCTCATTTCTTATTTGTGCATCTTGTTTCCTTTCGTCGCATCTCAGCTCCACCTCTTTAGGATGTGAGGGAAGGACAAGTGGTGCTCACTACAGAGCCAAATGACGTCCAGCTCCACCTCTCTCTAATGGGTGGAGGGATACAGGTATGGGTAGGGTTAGGGTGGTTGTACTCTAGCTCCAACCATTACACCCGAATTACATTCAGAGAGGGGGAGCTGGACATCCTGAGAGGGGAGCTGGACTCCACGGAAGCAAGGAAAGTAAATGAGGACAGAGGAATGAAAGGAAATCTTATTTCAAATTGGAATATTGTTGATCACTCGAGCATCACTTCAAAGCATCATCAGCTGCGGTCAAGGGATCTGCCCTCTGGTTGTTGAAGGGCAACAGGGCATCTTGCTTTCTTATTATTTATTATGAATTTCTTAATCATATATTTAAAAAATTCATAATAAATAATAATAATGCAAGATGCCCTGTTGAAATATATGAGATGTCCTTCAAGATGGCTAACTTTGATTGTTTTCCGGTCACAGGCTGGAGGACAGAGGAGCAAGGAAATGAGAAAGCGTCAATTTGAGTATTGAGAAGCACCCATTATGTGCTTTTTTTTTCTCTGAGACGTAATAAGCAGGTCCCCGGCTCAAATATTTATTTTGTTAATATTTTTTTCTGCAGTAAGACAAAGTCTATTAGTAAAATCTGTTGACTTTAGCAATCTTTGTTGCATTATATGCCAACAGTAACAGTTCAAAAATGGCAAAAAACATTATTCAGTAAATATACCTCTGTGATATTTAATATTTTGGTTTTCTTCACTATTTATGTTTGTCTTTCTACAGAAAAAATATTAACAAAATCAAAAATTTGAGCTGGGGAAGTTTCTGAAATTTGTTTGATTTGACATGGAATGACCCTACAGTTTTTTTTTTTTTTTTTTTTTTTTAGGTAGAGAATACACAGAAAAGCGAAAACAGTTTTTTTTATTTTATTTAGCCTTTTTAGCACAGATTAAGCCTTATATGATATAAACAACATCATGTGCAAACATCAATGATCATTTGAATAAATATAAAACACTTGCTGTACTTTAGTATCTGTAGAATGTGGGACCAATAGTCTTTCACAACTGTCCTTCACTCTTCTTCTTTTCTAGTCAAGAGATGAACAGGTTACTCATTCACTTAAACTGAATTGACAAAAACCCAAGTCCCTATTGTTGCATAACATCTCCTTCATGTACCTAAGAAGAAAGTCATATGGGTTTGCAACAAAGTGAAGATGAGTAAATGTCAACTATTAGTTTTGGATGAACAATCTCTTTACAAATTAGAGCACACATAACAGTTTCTTGCCAAACTTCCTGCTTAATGCAGAAGTTTATTTTTAAGAAAGATTCTTCAGAAGCAGCTGCCATACAAGCATTATGCTATTTTAAAATGTGTTAAACCACAAGGAAACAACGGTGAATATCGCTGAGCATCGAATAAATGTCTTAAATGCCACCATAAAACTCAGCTCATATACACACACACACCATATTAAGTAATAAAGAATGGCAAGACATTACTGGGAATTTAAACACATATTTTCATAAAAGTCTGTTTTTGCAATACATTAAATGTAAACCATACATATAAAACAGATATCATCTTACATATCAGAAAAAAATATCACATCCTGTTAAATAAATAACATCATGGCACTATAAGTGGATAAAATAATCTTCAGCAGTTCATAGATTTACAATTAAGAACAAAGTACAAGTCAACAAACCTGCATTTCATAATTGGAATAATTATTATTACTAAACTTTTGTGAAAACAAATTGTTATTTCATACAGTCATTTTGTTACAATAAATTGTTAAACATTAATGCATTAGGTATCATAAACAATGAAAATTTTTTACAGTATTGAATTGATTGGTGTAGATTCATGTTAATTTATGAATATACTATTGAGCTGTAATGTTAACAAATTGAACTTTATTGTGAAACGTTACCAAACAAAATTTTGTTAAATGTAACATTGTCTAAAATCGCTTGATAGGCTATAGAACATGAACAGGGCAGTTTAGTGGTCATTTCAGTGGTTTATGTGCACATTTCCCATGGGTGTGTGGCTCAAGTTCCCCATTTTGGAAAACATATCATTGCAAAAGAATATGAAGATTTCCTGTGTGACAAAACCTAACCCACAGGAATGCTCCTCAGAAATACTTCACAACAAGTAAGGCAGTATTTTATGTTATAGTGACATCAGACACAAATCAATTGACCACCTTTATGTGCAATTTATATCACAAATAATCCTGACTCTTTAGCAGCACCACAACTTCTCCCTTTATGAACAGTGAAACTCTGGTATCACAGAAAACAAATAGCTTCATTCATCAGCATTAGCCCCTTTCAAGACATTAAACCCGGTAAATAACCGTTAAAATACCAGGTTGACTTTTCCAGTAGCTTGACTGTTCACACAAGCAATGGTGTTCTGTGTTTCTACCAAAATACCGGTAAACTCTGTGATGTTAATCATCAGAAATGACCTCTAAACGCTGAGCCATTTTCTTTATCCACCTGCTTTTGTTTTACTATCTGGCCAATTTGATAACATACATATATATTCTGAGTGCCAGGTGTAAGGGATGAAATTGTTTTTGCACACACAACACTGATAAAACACAACACTGATAAAACTGCAGTAACTGTATAGTACTGAGTTTACTATAGTATGAACAAGTGACTGCAGAGCCACAGTGCTGATGAATAGAAATGAAGGCAGGGTCTCGAGCGTAAAATGCGGTCAGACGTCCAACTAGCATGTTTACATAGAAAAACAATTAAAAGCAGCGGAGCTAATGGTAAAAAGCTCCAACAGAGCTTTATGATTGGCCCAAAGCAGACTTCTCACGTCAACACTCGCACATGCTCATACCGGCAATCATATTCTTTGTTCACACACATTATCATGCCGGTAATTTATTGATAATGTTACAACTTCTCATATAGGACTACTGAAAAAATTGCCAGAAAATTACCAATATTTAAAAAAAAAGTCCCATTTACACATGATTTCTAAATGTTAATTTATCATTATTTTATCAGTAAAGAGTCAAGACTGTTTTGAGTGAAAGGGGCTATTATGTCTAAAATAAAAAAAAATTTCTTCTGTTCTTATCACCTCACACTTCAGTCAGATTAACCAGCAGCATCCTCTTTACTCGTTTGTCTTCTTCATTCTACAGAAGACTGTCCTTATATGACAACAAGAACGAACACCACAGCATCTTTACCAAGAATGAGATAACGAGTTTGTTTGACACATATAAATGTAGGTCAGTTCCACCTACACAAGAGCAAACATTTACTCACACCCTAATGTTGTTACAAACCTACATGACTTTCTTCTGTGGAATATAAATAAATATTTTGAGTACGTTTCAGTGTTTTCTGCCCAAGTCAATGGGGTCCAGAGTTGTTTGAACGCCACTGACTTTCAAAATCTCGTCTTTTGTGTTCCTCAGAAGAAAGAAAGTCATAAAAGTTTGGAATGACATCAAGGTAAGTAACTGGTGACAAATCTTTCATTTTGGGGTGGATTATCTCTTTAAGAGACAATATGACAATATAGGAATCACATTATAAATGCTTAATGTTTCAGTATATAAAGCATTTATAAGTACGTGTTGAATAATCATGCTTGAAATAATCTATAGTTTAAAGGAGTTGCCTGAAAGAGGCAGCAATTGAAAGATGAACATCTAATTTTAAGTATCGATCCTTTGGTTGCATTACAGGGATAGTTTGCACAAAAATTAAAATTCTGTTAATTATTTACCCAGCTCCATTACTTTCTTTGGATACCACTGACTTTCGTTTCGTTGTAAAAACATTGAAACATTTTTAAACAATCTTATTTTGTGTTCCACAGAAGAAAGTCATACAGGTTCGGAATGACATAAGCAGAATTTTCATTTTTTTGGTGAAACCCGTTAAAAATCCAAACAGAACATAATTTTGAATTGAAATTAAATTCTGCTCAAATATGAAAGATTCAGAATAGGACTCTAACTGATTAAAATGAACACCATACATTTATCAGTGTGTTACTGTGTTATATGTGTTCTGCTCTTCGACAGCATTCATAATTCACTCTGATGTCTGCTCTTCAGTGACATAGCCGTGCTTAATGTGTTGCGCGAGCAGTGTTTGTTATTCTTGACCCTTGTGAAATGACCCTGGATGTATTTGCGGAACTTTGTGGTGGCAAAGCAATACACCAACGGGTCCAGGAGGCAGTTGATCCCCATAAGCATGAGGGTGATCTGGTGAGCATCGTTTAAGCTTTGGTGAGTCTCCATGCTCCAATAATTTTTCAGGCCCAGCACAGACAAAGTCCAGGGACCCTGCACCACATGATGTGGCAGGAAACAGATCACAAAGACACCCACGACACCACACAGCATCCTCAAAGCTCTGCGCTTGGTACCACCAGGACGCTTTCCTGTGCTGGCTCGAGGCTGACTGATGGGTTGGGCCAGAAGAGCTCGAGCGATTAGGATGTTGCAGACAATCACCAATGCGAAAACAAGAAAGAACAAGCCAATAATGATGAAGTGGGTGATGGCCACTGCTTCTCTAACAGAGCGTTCCGTGCAATGATAACCCTCGAAACAGCGAGAAATATTTTTGTTTTCAATTTCATTCATTTGGATTCCCGGATCAATGAGGTATTTAACCGATGCCGCAAGAGTGACGACCCAGATGAACGCTGAGACAGTTGCTCCACGTTTCCAGCAGTCAGAAGAGGCAGCCACCAGTGGCCTGGTAACAGCCCAGTAACGGTTAATGCTGATGACAGTAAGGAAGAGAATGGAGCAGTATGTGTTAATGAAGAAAAATGTGCCTGTGATACGGCAGAGGGCATCCGAGTATATCCAGTCACCGTGATTCACGTAGTAGCCAATCCAGAAAGGTAGAGCGGACACGAACAGCAGGTCTGCAACGGTCAGGTTGGTCATGTAGATTCGAATCTCATTCATAGCTTTAGACTCCCGCATATAGTGCAACACATAAAGAGCATAGCAGTTGGCCAGCAACCCCAAGACAAAGACTATGCCATAGAATATAGGAAAGAGAGTGTAACGAAACTCTGAGTCAATGAATTTGTCTGTTTGATTCTGATGGCTGCAATTTTCAGCGTTCGACATGGCTGTAGAAGTCGTCACCTTGCGTATCTGAGAACAAAACAGAGTGATAAGACAGCATACAATTAAATTTGATTCCTTCTAATATCCTTTAAAGTGTTCATCTAAAAAAACAATACTGGCCGACAACTGATCTGGATATCGGTATTCTCCTCAGTGTTTATGATGTTATAGTTCAATTATATTCATCCAACACTCAAGACTTCATAGTTTATTATAGTAAGTGTTGTTTTAAAGGTGAAGCATGTCATTTTTCCACCATATTTCAGACAGGTTTCCCAAACACCTGAAACTGGCCAAACTAATAGTACCGCCCTAAACTCACATTGGTCGGGCAATGTTTTGATAGTGTCACAGAACCAAAATATTTACACTTTCAAATTAACTTGAGCCCCACGTTTTTAGAATGCTGTGTCATCTAAGACTTTTAAAAAATGTTTCTTTAGAGCTCATGTGTCAGACAGCTCCAACCAGCTCCAAAACACCTGCCTGGAAGTTTCTAGTAATCCTGAAGACCTTGATTTGCTGGTTCAGGTGTGTTTAATTAGGGTTGGAGCTAAATTGTCCTGGACAGTGGCTCTCAAGGAACTGAGTTTGACACCACTTCTCTAGACCTTGCTTTTTTCCCTCATTCCACTACCATCAGTCTCATCCTTGTCTGTTATTTTTCCAGAAGTTACTATCAATTTACCCTTTTAAACAAGAGTTGTGGATCACACAGTATGCGTGCAATGCTGATATTTACATTGCATACACTATATGTTTAGCCTAACATACGTGTAAAATCCAAAGTTTACTTCAGGCTTTAGAGTCGTCACCTACAGAGATAGGTTAAAATGACACACTTAACATTTATGTGTTTAAATGAACAGGAAACGTGGGAGAGCAGCATTAAAAGTGGTGACGCCTATTTTCTCTCGCACACTGAGTTGAGAAAATATGCATTCTATCAAAAGTGTTCTTTCATTATCATCATAACATGTTTTGGAAGCTAAAGCATTAGGGTTTCTTTCTCTTCATTGCATATCTGCAATCTCTTGCTGAGAGCAGGAAATGAATTTATGAATCTTCATGTTCTGAAAACCACAGTGCACATATTACATCAAAATGTTTTTCATATCAGTGGTTTTACGGGACTTACAATGTCAGATTACAATCAGGTACTTTTACAGAATTTTTAGTTGTTTCAGAAACATGTATAATATAACATAGACTAAAAAAAACTATAGACAGTAGACCTTAAACTCTTGACTACAAAACAGCTAGTGAACATTTCTGCCACTATCACCCAGGAAGTTCACTGAACATGTTACCTTTTGTGACATGCAAAGGGGGCATGCTGTTGCACCACAAAGCATGTTGTCACATTATATGCAGTAAGCTGTCACATGCCATTAAAACGCCTATTATAGGCTTTTCAGCAACAGTAAAACAGTTATGAAAAAGTTTTAAAAGTTAATGCAAATAAAACATACATTTTAAACATTTAAAACATATGTGAAAGTGTCTCCCAAGAAGATTGTGATAACATTATATAGTAGACATTTGCCTGAATATATGTTAATGTGGTTTTATTGTTCACTTACTTACTAAACAGCTACAAAAATATGATTCTATTGTAATTTTAGTTTGGAGGACAGAATTCACAGATACAATGCCTGTGACAACAAGCCCCGGTCTCCCCTATAATGGATTACAATAGCAATAATAACAATGCGTAGGCTAATTATAAGCAGCACAACACACAATATTACATTACTTATTTACATTACATTGCAATATTTGCATTGCACTAATAATATATTGATCATTTGTACATAATATATTGTTCATTCAGTTAATTGCGCTCATTTAGTTAATTATTGCACTTTGAGACATTTTATTGCATATTAAACATACAATGGGCTTTTCCAGCATTGCATGTGTCAAAGTCTTCGTCATATCGTAGGGATTTTTGTCTTATTACAACATTTAACGGCATGTGTCGCAAGGTTTGGAGCAGAAAAAAAGGATATTATCGATAGCTACGGAAACACCAACAAACGCTTGAGTTTTAATAACTGATATGTAAAATGATAATCCTGCTTCTCCTGTTTCTTATCTGATGACAGGTCTGGCTAAGCAGATGATAGGCTATACAACACGTGAACACTAAGTATATATACTGCGCGCGATGCCAAAACTATCATCTGTAGATGTCTATAACACTTAAAGCTTTAACGTGTGCGTTATACTGTCGCGTAACTCGCTCGCGGAATATACAGTGTGAATATAGCTTCTAAATGAGCAAAAAACTACATTTATCGCTTAACCTACCTTGTAATTCCCAGTGAACGTGATGCTCGCGCGCTGCTCGCTCAGAGTTCACGCCTTCAGCTCACAGCTCCTCGTATTTAACATGCAGTCACACCTCTCGCTATCGCTTCCTATTTTCCCCAACTCCTTTCCAGAGAACTTTGTAGTGTATTTCCTATGAATGAAAATGAGAAGCATCTACTTATCCACTTATTCTACCTCGAGATAAACTGTTGAAGAAAAGTCTGAACTAATATTTGGATACTAATAACCCAGTTTTGTTTCTTGTGTCCTATTGGTTGATTTTGTTTAGGTCAACTACAGTCCCGGGCATTGGGGGGCCATGGGCGGGCATTGGGGGGCCTGGCCCGCCCTGTGAGTCACTAGTTCCCGCCCTGGATGAGTCAACTCCTTGCTTTTTTTTATCAATAGGCTACTGTTATTAAAAGTTATCATTTTGTATATACATAACTCTTGGATAAAAATAAAAATGTTGAAAAATGTGTTTGGTCTGATTTTTAAAAAAAAAATTAAACGGATTTGATTGGTTTGTCGTGCTAAGCATAGCGCTGCACGCTTAAGGTTAGCTGTAATTTTTTAATCAACTATGCTGAGCTATCTCGTGTGACAGTATAAGGATATACACGGCGTTTCTTTAATCAAAGACCATTAAAGTTGGCAGGAGAGATCAGCGAGGTAATGCTAGGCGAAAGCCCGAGTGTTGCTGTGAAACTGACGCACTTCTGCTGTGATCTTTGTTTGAACTATTTCCGCTGCTAAAACAGAACAAAAACAGTCAATATTGCGTCTAAAATGTAAGTAAATTCATATTAATTACTTGTTTATAGAACTGCCATATGAAATCAGTGTCACATTTTCAATCGTGATGGTATTATTCGGCCTTCTTGGTTGTGTGATGTTGCTTAACTGTATCATATGCCATAAATATAAAAACTCCACATTTTGAATTTTTACTGCAGTATTCAGTCGCGGCTCGTCTGTTATGGGCAGGTGGGGCAGAGCCCAACAAAATATTCAAAACATTCCAAACATAGACCTCTATATACACTGAATTAATAATATATTATAAATGTGTTCAGCATTCTGCAACAAATATTTTTCAGATTTTCTAGTCGTAAAGTGAGCCGGATATATTAAAATGTAGCGCAAGGATTCGGCAGGCATGAATCATGATGATAAGCGCGGCAGCCGGTCTCAGAGCCCTCCCCAGCTCTACAGCGCCCCACAAATTTCCAATGTAAACCTGTGATGAAAAATGGAACTGCAGCACCCTCTCATAGAAAGCCATTGGCTGCCCCGCTTATTTCCACGTGACGTTAAACCTAGCTCCAGGTCAAGACGATATCAGTCCGCTTCACATATGTGTCTGTATCAGGTCAGTAACTAGTTGGCATGTTTGTTCTTCCTATGTGGAGTAGCGTATTAAATTAATGAGAGTATAAACCCTTTAGTTTAAACATGCTCATGTGAATAACTTTTATATACAGTAGCCTACTTCTGTTGTGTTTGTTTTATGTTTTTCTGAGAATAGACATGACTGTTTTCTTGACTGGAATTCCTACATACTTTATAACATCCTAAAACAACATTCAGACGCAACAAATACTACATTAAGGCAATTCAGATGGTATTTTATGTAAAATTCTCTTTCACTTGCCCCTTTAAAAAAAATTACTTGTCCCGGGCAAGCGGACAAGCGCTTTAGTTCTTCCTCGTTTTTTTGTCCATTTAATTCACAATTAATGTTATTATGCAATGAGGTTGATCTCATTTGTGCCCCCCTGAAAAAAAATTTAATGCCCGTCCGTGAATTTGTGTCTGGCGCCGGGTCTGGTCAACTCATTAAGTAGAACCTCTGCCAGCAACCTTTAAAGCCTCAGGTTGTTCAGCCAAAACTCGAAAACCATATAAAGTATGAGCTGGAGTCCTCTATGCTGATCATTGCTTATCAAAATACAAGAGAAGTGGTCTGCCACTAAGGGATGGCAAGGTCCTCCGAAAAATGCATAACATGAGGTATTACAGGGCCATGAATTTACCCTATAAGCATAACTAATGGGACAAATTCATTGGAGAAAAAAAAAAAAAAAACACTCTTTTCACTTCCCAGGCCCAGGACTATAAAATAAATTAAGTTTTCATTATCTTTTTAAGTGAACATTTCAATAGGCTATTATTTACTGTTGTTCCTTATGGGGTGGTTTCCCGGACGGTGATTAAGCCTACTAATCCTAGAATAAAATGGAACAGAAATCTGCTTTCTCTGTCATGGTTTAAAATAGTCCTAGACTTAGTCTAGGCTAGAGTTTAATAAGCTGATTTCCTGGAGGAAGACTACTCCAGGACTAAATTGAGCCTACTAGGAGGCAGGTTTAACTTCAGATTAACGTTGTGTTTCAAAGAAGTCACATGTATTACTATATCAATATATATCAATATTGATATACACTGTGTATATATACATTTTGAAATAACATGTTTCAGTCAAGTAACCCAATCAAACAGGACTTTCACTTCCCATCATGCTTTGCACCGGGCTGAAATGTTGAAAAAGTGTTATTTTATGCATTTTTTTTTAGAAACATGAGAATATGGAGAGACTTCTGTTTAATGTTCTATTATGTAAACGTTTTTGTTATGTTTGTGTTTTTTGGAGATTACCGTTGTGGTGAAGTGTTGAGCTTGTGCTTGGGTTGAGGACCTGCTAACAAGAATTGCCTTTTTTATATAATGAAGCAACCACTATGATAGCCTAGTGCTTTGGATCAAACCAGTATCATTTCTAGAGGGCCAACACCGATTATCACATGTAAATAGTTACATTTAGTTTGTTGCTATGTAAAGGACAAAACAAAAGCATTAACAATCATAGGATTATATATAGAATTCATCTATTTAAATAGAATTCATTACAAACAGATTTTCAGGCATTTCTTTTTTTTCCACAGCTGATGTATTTTGCTTCCTTTAAAAGAACTGTCTCTTGTTTAGTAAAGTTTTTTTGTTTGTTTGTTTGTTTGTTTGTTTGTTTTTTGTTTTTTTTTTGGATTGCAGTCTTTTTCTGCTGCCATTGTTTTCCTTGGATTTGCTTCTCAGTTCCATGCAATTTTAAGATTTTCTTGGTTCGTTCCATGTTTTCTAGGCAACCTCTCTCATGCTAATTCAGATTAGCACAGTTGGTTTTAAATGAATCTAGTTTATTTTAATTCAGGACTCCATAGTCCAGGTTTTAGTAATCTGTACTTAATCTGTGTTTCAGAAAGCCATTTTTTAAGCCACAATTAACTATTCTAGATTAAGGCCTATTCTGGCTTAATTTTAAACCCTATCCAGGAAACCGCCTTTATGTATCTCGAGGGTTTTAAAACATTGCAACATTATGACAGGAAGGGAAGAAAGGAAACAGACTAGGTGACACATTGCCATTTCCTCATGCTGGAAAACAATGAAATTTTACTGTGAGATGCCGCAATGCCAGCCACACTTAAAATTATTTACTTGTGTACTTATTGCATTTTGCCTTCAAGATACTGTAGTATCCATGTCCACATGGTTGTCATGGTTGTCTGACACAAGAATCCTCTCAACTGATCAGTTGGCTCAGTCTTTGACTACTATTTGTAGTCTTCCCATGTTTGTTTATCAAAATGCAAGAGAAAGTGGTCTGCCACTAGGGGTGGCACTGCTGAGCATACAGGGGCTACTTGAGACCCACCCTTGTTATTTTGAATTTAAGCCAAGTCCAAGCAATTAGACACTTCTCATATCACACTCTATTGTTTAGTGGTTTTCTAATGGAGAATGAAGCACATTGGCATTAGCCACAGTAAGCAATTACTTTGAATTCTGAGCTGGTGACTCAGATCTGAAGTTCTGGATGTAGCCTATTATTTGTTTTTTATTCTTGAAAAGAGAAACTAATGGTGTTTAATTTCATGTACTATCTGTTGCATGTTGATTTAGGCAAACTCTTGAATATAACATATACTGTTATGAATATAAACAACCATTTCCTGAGTAGCCTATAAAGATCCTTTTAGTCAAAGCATGACATTTTTAAAGCTATCATGAAGACCATGAGAGCAATGGTTCATTTGTGTGTGTATTCATGTTCTGTAAAAGTTGAATTCTGCCTCTGAGCTTACATTGTTTTTCCAGCAAAAACAATGTATGTTAGATCACTGCACTGAATAAAAAACAAATGAATAGGAGGAAAAAAAAATTTGGTTGTATTTACTCTATTTATTAAATAATATGAATAAAATATGTATATTTAGATGTAATTCTCTATAAAAACAACTTATAGTTGATATTGTAACATGGAAAAAATATCTACAGCAGAGATTAACCTTTTTTTTTTCCCCCAAAATGAATATGTGCAATCTGCTGATGTGAAAAATTTAAAAAAAATGTAATTTCTCCTCATTGTCACATTCAGGGAAGTCCTGTACACCACAGGCAAGTCTTGACACATCATGCAGGCTGTCAAGTCAAAACATGAAGTAACGTCTTAACTACATGAAATATCCGGGAGGAAAAACTGGCCTGCTGAGTGTTTTCTATTAGAGTTTACTGTTGCAAAGGGAGTTAGCTGATGGAAAACAATGTCCATAATGGCTCCATTTGAAAGCGTTAGTAAGGCAGAAAAATAAATTCAAATTAGTGCAAAGAAAGAGGACGGATATTGTTTGATAATTAGACCGCTAATGTGTCCTTAAAGCCTGACATGGGTTAATGTGAAATTATTGTCTCTGTAATGCCATCATTAGTGGTTTGTTCACTCAAAATACTCACTTTTTTTTTCCCAAACCATTGTCTCTAATAGTGATGTCATTAGGATTTTAAACAATACACTTGTAATACAACTATACTTCACCATTTAATGAGCACACCCAGAATTATTTTTATCATTCCTTGGAGCAATAAAAACAATAACAGATTTTTTCATTAGCCTGCCTATGCCAAATGGTTGGGACAATGGTTGAAGTTAGTCTTTTTTTTCTGCATTGACTTATTGACCCTGAATTACTTTTCCAGGCCGTTTAATGTTTAATGAAGAAACATTTACATTAGTGCATTTAGCAGAGGTGATTTCTTAATTGTTATAAATCTTCATGTAAGAGAAATCAGATTCCCGTATGATTAGGCAAAATTAAATAATATATATATAAAAATGCATAAAAGCATATTAGTATACTACAATTATGAGTGGAGAGCAGTCTTACACAATCAGACTAACTTTTAGCAATATACACATCAAATGTTTTAAAAATATATATGTACTTGATTCAATCTGTTTATCTGAAATAAAAAATAAAAAAAAATCACAAAAACAATCCCACAACCCATACAAAAAATAAGTATACTTCAAGTTCATTTTATTAAGTATAGTAAATTTTAAGTATATTTTTAAGTATACTAATATTAATGTACAAGTAGTATACTTGTAATTGTATTATTTCAATATTTGGGACTAAATTGGCCCACTTTTTAGTGTATAAAAGTATACTTATAAGTATACTTTAAGTTTAACAGTAGTAAACTTTGAGTACTAGTTTACAACTACATTTTTCCATTTGTACTGCAACTATACTACAAGTGTACTTTGAGGTATGCTGATAGTTTACTAGTTGAGTAAAGTTATTTTCTAGTTTATGAAAGTATACACTTTGTAGTCTACTCTCAGTAAACTACTAGTTTAGTAATTGTATAATGCAAGTATACTTGTAAGTTTACTTAGTAACTTTATAAGACAGTATGTAAAACTATGTGGGGGAAAATATAACTCAATCAAAAGTGTAATCCCAACTACAAGAACAGAATACTGTATTTAATTTTACTTTTAAGTATATCTCGATCAAAAGATTGAGTATAAGTATAGGCCAAATATACTTAGACATTTTGTCAGTTTAAGTCAAGTATACTTAAGTTTAATTTTAAGTATATTTCTGAAAAGTACATAAAGTATGAGAAAATTTCATTAAAAATAGACTGAAGTATACTTTCTTCTTTTAGTTTAAAAGTATACTAATAGCACACTTTAACTTATTTTTGGAAGGGAAGTTATGATTTATTTCTTCATATCCTAAAATTATGAATGTGAGTATGATGACGCCTTGTAAAGTGCAGAGATATTGTGCTAAACATACATTACCCAAATGAAAAACCCAAATTGAGAACTTTTTAACAGGATTTATTAACACTAAATGTGCTCTAACAAAATGTTGAAGTGCCTGTTAAAGCCTAAAAAAAGTAGTCTCTCTCTCTTCAAGCTACAGATTTTATAGTGGCCACATGGGGGCTCCAAGTTACCAAGAATATTGTCTCTTATTCAGTTCCTGTATTGATTCCACAAATATAATAATAAAATAAAAATAAAAACATTCTGTACATAACTCCCAAGTCCCAATTAGGACCCCATCTAGGGTGAGGCTGCAACATTAGTTAATACTCATTTCCAAGTGGAAGTGGAAAACACATGATTTAAATCACCAAACTAACTGTGAACATAAAAATAAAATATTACAACAAAAATAATAGCGCTTACCCCCTATACAGCTTTCTGAATGTGAATGATCTATTTATCCATATTTACAATTCAATTAAAACAAGCACACAAATATTAGCACTGAAGGTTTAGCTATGGCTATGCAACAATAGAAAATCAGACAGAGCAGTTACTCCCCCTTCAGACAGACAGGTACAACAATTCCTTTTAAATGTTCTCTCACAGTGCTCACGTCAGTCACAGAGATCAATCAAGAGCAATCCAGTTCTGCAGAAGATGGACACACAAACAAAAGAATAAAACAGCAATATATATTCACAAAATTATACAGTTTCCTGTCTTTTTACTTTCCTATGCTAAAAGACAAAGCTCATAAATTTGAAGAGAGAGAGAGAGATGGAAAAATACGTGTTTACGGAAGAAATAAGTTGCCTCATGCAATGCTACTTTATTTTTAATAGATATTAACTTTAACAACATGCACACAACACAGACACACAAACTAACACACAGCCCTATAGCCCTGATGGAGCCACAAGCTAAATCCTGGATTAAGGTTAACGATAGTCTCTAGCCAAACTGCTGTTATGATGGGTAGTACTGCCTGCATCAGAGATGAGAAACACACTGCTGGAGCAAACAAACCACAGTGCACAGTTAAAAAACACAGAGCTCTTATCTACAAGCCATCTTTATAAAGCATTCTCGCTATGGTTTTTATGGTCTCTGAGATTATTTTTTTGTCTGTCTGTCAGTTAGTTAAAGGGTTAGTTCACCCAAAAATTAAAATTCTGTCATTAATCATTCGCCCTCATGTCGTTCCAAACCCGTAAGACCTTCGCTCATCTTCAAAACACAAATTAAGATATTTTTGATGAAATCTGAGAGCTTTCTGAATCCTCAACAGACAGCAATTTAATTACCAGCGTAGGAGAAGGCCAGGGATAAGAAGAGATTATTCAACAAAGTCGTTATTTTTGTTTTGTTTTGGGGCACAAAAAGTATTCTTGTCGCTTAATAACATTAAGGTTGAACCACTGTGAACCACTATTTTAATGATGTCTTTACTACCTTTCTGGGCCTTGACAGTGGTAATTAAATTGCTGTCTGTTGAGGAGTCCGAGAGCTCTTGGATTTCATCAAAAATATCTTAATTTGTTTTCCGAAGATGAACCAAGGTCTTATGGGTGTGGAACGTCATGAGGGGGAGTAATTAATGACAGAATTTTCATTTTTGGGTAAACTAACCTGTAGGGGGCAGTCATGACCTAATGGTTAGAGAGTCAGACTGGTAACCCCAAAGTTGCAGGTTCAAGTCTCAGTACCAGCAGGAAAGGACTGAGGTGCTCTTAAGTAAGGCACCTAACCTCCAATTAATCCCCGGGCGCCACAGCAAAAATAGCTTCCCACTGCCCCGGTTGTGTGTGTCTATGGATTGCAGTGTGTGTGTGTTCACTACTCCTAATATGTGTCCTGGATGGGTTAAATGCAGAGGACACATTCTGAGTATGGGTTACCATGGCCTTCACGTGTATAAAAAAAAAAAAAAGATTTAGTTGGACTGATGATATACAGTCCAACAGCAGGTTACATCCCCAAGATGGCGACTGTGGTTATCACCGAAACATTCACTGAACCGATTTGCTCAAAAACACATTCATTCTGGAATGAAACCACAACTGTGTGTTGCTTGGAGACATAAACTGTATCTGGTTGTGGCTTCATTTGGAACTATTTTTGATTGGGAAAGTAACTGGCAATAGTGTCTAAAATGTTAAGTCATGTCAAGTAAACTGTTACTTATTTATATAGCACTTTATACAATACAGATTGTTTTAAAGCAACTTAAAGGGTTAGTTCACCCAAAAAGTGAAAATAATGTCATTTATTACTCACCCTCATGCCGTTCCACACCCGTAAGACCTTCGTTCATCTTCATAACACAAATTAAGATATTTTTGTTGAAATGTCTTTGCTGGCTATGCAGGCCTCACTGAGCCATCGGATTTCAACAAAAATATCTTAATTTGCATTCCGAAAATTCACGAAGGTCTTACGGGTGTGAAACGGCATGAGGGTGAGTAATAAATGACATTATTTTCATTTTTGGGTGAACTAACCCTTTAACATTAATAAACAGAAAACTAACAGTAATGTTGTAAAATTCATCAATTATAATGAAACAAATTCACTTTCAGCTGTATGCAGCTCTACAGGTAGCAATAGTGTCATTATTCAGCTAAGTCAGTTCAATGTTGATTAAAAGTTAAAGTACTCAGAATGAACTTCTTGTTTATTTAACAGTATCACACTCACAAATCTGTTATTGATAATAAAATTATTTCCACTTAACTAAGGAACTGGGTGAATACTTTTAAAATGCACTCTGTCTGGGCAACACACCATCATTTTCATTGCAATTCTTAAAACTTCAGTCATTCCTTAGTGGGCAGGTCCTGCGGATGGAATCTAGGAAAGTGATGGGGCAAATTCACCCAGGTGCTCTTTGGGGAATGTTGGCCTGCAGCCCAAAGGCATCAAGCGATATTATGGAGATAGACAAAGCCACATTCCAGAAAAAGCTGAAGCACATTCATGGTGAGCACTTTTTACTGCATGCAGACTCCCCTCGCAATGACATGACATAACAACACATGGTTTGCTTACGTCTCAGGACTGTGCCGTAAACAATAGAGAGAGAGACATGACGGTGAGGCGTCTAGTTCTGACACTACATATTGTTTAGCTGAGAGTTTTAATATGCCTAGAGGCTCCTCTGAGTGTCCAGGTATTATGGATGATTCACAGCTTGGCACTTAAGATAAAACAGCTTAATATAAATCTCTTTTCTTTATATCTGCAAGTCGACATTTGAATGTGGGAGAGAGTGAAAAATATGCCAGCACTCAAGATCTCTCTCTTGTGTTGTGACATGATACCTGGGCATGTCTCATCATGCCATGCTTTTAAAGCATGCATTTCACATGATTGAGGTTAACATAAGAACCACTGAAGATTCTGGGATTCAAATGTACGGTGACCGGGAAGGGACATGTTCACTTCACTTATTTTTGTTGTGGCTGCGACATATTAACAATGAAATTGTGTAATTTGCCACAAGATAATAATTAGTAGGAACGTCACATCAACTCGCGATGTGAAGTAGCGGCCTCGATATGTTGAGGGAACGACAGAACAAGTAAATATTTTGTCTGCGATCTCCATATATTTTTTATTTATTTTCAAATTCCACCTTGCAAAGGTGAGGAGCCAAGTCAGTGTCTAGTATGTTGGTCACCGTGATTTTGCAGTAAGATATATTTCTGGATTAGCATATTTTGTTGATCCTGGGACAACATTCCTGTCTGAAAATTCATTGCTAACCCTATCCCTACCCCTAAATCCATAACATACCCTTAAAATCAGAGGGAAATTATATGTCAATAAGAATGGTGCAGAAGCCCCTAACCCTTGTTGTAAGCCTAAATTTGACATGAACTGTAAAAATTGGTTATGGTTAGTATAACAGCATCTTTGTTGATGCAGGAACATGTTGTACTTGGTGAAATCACCTTCAACCTAGTTGTATTATGTAATTTTCGTACATATTTAGCACACCGTTCACCGAACAGTGTGAACTTATGATGTTCTCCCCACCTACTGCCTCTCCTGCTGTGACATGCAGTGGCCTTATTCAAAAATAATTAAAGAGTGAAGGACTTTGTTTTGATTTAACTGATGACAGTTTGTGTAGGAGTGAGAGAGTCCTGAATGCCTCTTGTGCTTTATCCCTTGACATTCAAACTCATAACCAAAACTACAGGTGTTCAGATGTGCAGATAAATAAAAGCTAAATATATTGCTATATTATCATGATAGCTGCATATTTTGCTGTAGTTATTCATTTCAAACTTAATCCAAAACTTTCTGGGGAAATCATCTCTGAATATTGTTGTACACAAAAAGGGGCACTTGAGGCCCACTCAGTGAAACCATTCATTTATATACCTAATCTTCAGACCAAGTCTGCAAACTGCAAGCACATTATATGCTTTACACTTAGTTTGAAATTGTAACTTTTTGCAAAATACTAAACACAATTCCCTACATTAAACAGATAATTCAAAACTAACAGCTCTTGTGTTTCATTTAGAAAAAACTGCCATTTAAATGTTTGGAAATAACATCACATCGAATAACATGCATGTTTGGAAATAACATCACAACATTTGGTCAGATCTTGTATTGACAATGCAAGAGTCAAGCACTCTGTAAAGTCTACTCCAGCACAAAGACTTTCGATTAATTTAAAGGGTTAGTTCACCCAAAAATGAAAATTCTGTCATTAATTACTCACCCTCATGTTTTTCCAAACCTGTAAGACCTTCGTTCATCTTCGGAACACAAATTAAGATATTTTTGATGAAGTCGAAGAGGTATCTGACTCCTCCATAGACAGCAATTTAACCACCATTGTCAAGGCCCAGAAAGCTACTAAAGACATTGTTAAAACAGTTGGCGTGACTACAGTGGTTCAACCTTAATTTTATGAAGCGATGAGAATACTTTGCGCAAAAACACAACAAAAATAATTACTTTATTCAACAACATCTTCTCTTCTGTGTCAGTCTCCTACGCTGTTTATGTTCAGCGCTTCCAGGTTCTCTGTCAGATATTGTTGAATAAAGTTATTTTTGTATTGTTTTTGCACACAAACACATTCATCAAAGACTTAGGCTGACTGTCAGTTGAAATATTAGACTAAAAACATTGACTAAAAACTAAAAACATCGACATAACACATCACACACACAACAACCACGAATGGTCATCTTTCGTCTGGGACAGCCCAAAATCGTACAATGTGTAATAAATAATTATTCCCTTACGATCCATCTGAAATATTACTCAACGAGTAATTGTTAGCAGTAAAGCTGTAATGAGGTTTATTTCTACAGCATACTGCTCATTACGTATAATGATATAGAACTTGTGCAATATTAATTGAAGACTGTTTACTGTTCTTTTAGGTGTATCGGTGTATACTCAGTTGAATTATGTTACTGCTACACAAATTATTTGAATTATTTTTATGAGAAAATTGAGTAGAAATTATTCAAGGGTGCATGTTGAAGACATGTAAAAGCCAATTGGTCAAACACAAATTAGATGAGTTCAAAATACTTAGAAGTCTGATGCAAATAGTTGCCTCAATTTTTTTGAGTAAAACCAAGGCAATATTTTTTACAGTGTGACGTTTCTTGTGGCCAAGCAAGGTGTCCCATAACAATATTATTTGTGCTCTTTATTTCACCCATCCAAGTGTACACACACCCAGAACAGTGGGCAGCTGTTTTTTTGCTGCGGTGCCCGGGGAGCGATTGGGGGTTAGGTGCCTTGCTCAATGGCACCTCAGTTGTGGGTAATGAGAGTGGAAAAGAGCGCTGTTTATTCACTCCCCCACCTACATTTTCCTGTCAGTACTGAAACTCAAACCCACCACCTTTGGGTTATAAGTCTGGCTCTATAACCATTAGGCCACAACTGCTCCATCTGCCCCATCACATCTGTTTTCAAATCCACATTTGAATATCACAACGTCAATGTCAAAAAATAATGTGCACAGTACACGGTAGTATTTACGAGAAGCAGAGGTCCAGAGAGTACACCTATTTCTTTGAAAGCCCACACTGCCAGATGTTTGAATGCATCATCGCTTTCTGAGAAGAGGAAGAAAATGGCGGCCTAAGCGGCTTCGACGTGCTGTCTGTCAAAGACGATAACATGCATAATACATAACGTGCATAAATTTGTTCTTCATTCACTAAAATTGAATCAGAATAATCAGGGAACTGAGTGCAATAGCCTACTTCACACTGCATGCTAAAGACAATAAACGGCAATCCAATTGAAAAACTTTGTGAACATCGTTCGATGTGTTGGTTTTGACAGACATTTTTTAATGCACAAGCTTACGCATTCTGATTTTGACGTTCTTAATTTGAATATTTTCAATAATTTTCTATTCATGATTTTTATTTTTTTTCATAATTTTGGCAATAGATGAACTTTAAATTAGCGATCTTGAGATGTGGTCATAAAATTAGACTCTCATAGCTGTCATGTATATTATAAACTAGTGATTTTTATAAAATAAATACTATCTTCACAGCTGTTAAGCTCAGCTGTATTAAGGCAATTATCAAAGTTTTATAAAATGGTGTTTAATTTTCCAATAAAAGATGACAAATTTTACATGATTTGTTACATTTAATTTCCAGATTTTCACTCATAATCTATATGGCAAAATAACCCTCTTAACCTAATGTTTGAAGTTTGCAACACGCAGTAGAGACAGTTAACTAAGAGATATAATCCAGTACAGCATAGATTTGAAATAGGCAAAGTTAAATTATAAAAAATACTGTTAAATGGCAAAAACATAAATAGGATAATATAATACCGCATAACTTTCCTAAAACAGGCAAGTCAGAAGCATATGGTGAAGATTATCCTTAACTATGGCAGGTGTAACTATTGGTTGGTTACACTTCAGCTACTCTGAGGCCAGTAGGCTTTTTATAGCATTTTATTTCTGCCATGTGCTTATTCAGGATCACTGCCACTGGAGAAAGAGTCGTTTTAACTGCCATCCCCAACAGAGTATATATGAAGCTTGGACTGTGATAAAGTGAGTTTGGTTCATTGATGGCTCTTATCTTATTTTAATATGTTGAAAGCAACAAAACTTATTCATTATAGTTTTTAGTCCATCTAAAACCTCTAAATACCAGCCATGACAGCATAGAAGAGTCTAGGGTTTTAATTACTATTATTTTATTTTGCCCCAGGCTGTGTTTTGTCTTGCCATGGTGGGCAGGTTTTGCTTTTTCATACACTTTTCATGTTGTAATAATAATAAATGTATGCCTGGTTCACTGAGTTCACTGAGTGCTTAAATAGTAAATTGCAGTACAAGAATGAATCTTGGCCACCACACTAATTCTGTTGCTTTCAGAAATAAATGCTTTCCTGTCTTTTTGGACCAAAAACAGGATTGTGTGCATTGGGAGTGGATATAAATGTTTGTCCTGAATTCTCTATTGAAAATACCACTGTCACGCCTTTCTTCTCAACATCAAAAAAGTGGAGCGAGAGAGTTGGTTTTCTAATGAGAAACCACTATGCATTGCTTTGAAATGACTCTAATGAAGAGTAAAAAGAATGCAATCTAAAACAGCGTAGTTGCTAAAAATATAATGGTGTTTGTGATTTTGGTGGTTGCTTGCGGCCTAAGGCTGTACACCAGCAATCAAATTCTGGTTCAGATCCTGCTTTGGAAACCCTAGGAAGTCAACTTTCTACTGGACTGGTGTTTTTTCAGTAGTGCTTGCACTATTTCTGACCACTGTTTTTGTAAATGTGTTTAAAGAGTTAGTTCACCCAAAAATGAAAAAATTGTCATCAATTCTCACCCTCATGTGGTTCCTTTCATTCATCTTTGAAACAGAAATGAAGATATTTTAAATTAAATCTGAGAGATTTCTGTTCCTTGACAGTCCACGCAACTACTACTTTTGCTTCAAAAAGTTCACAAAGAGGTCATAAAACTAATTCATATGAATTGAGCAGTTCTGTTCACTTAAACCCAGAACACACCAAGCCAACGGTCGGCCGTCGGGCAGTTTTTGTTCGTTGGCCGACTAAGTTTTCTCAGTGTCTTCCGCACCTTCAGCTGAAGTTGGTCCTTGTCGGCTTTTTTTTTGGCCGATTCGACATGTTGAATCGGCGTCGGAGCTCGTCAGTCGTTTGGCTGTTCAGCTACTGCCACCTGCTGGTACGGAAAGGCATTCTTTACGCAGGCGCAGAACGGACGTGCTACTTGGCCATCGGGTGTCGAGCGTTGGTTTGGTGTGTCGGGGCAACTTTGGACCCAGACGCTGCCGACGTGAGCCAACCCTGCAGTCTGCTTTCGTCGCCACTAGTTCGTAGGCGTCGGCTTGGTCTGTTCCGGGCTTTAGACTGAATTTAGGTTTTTATTCAAATATAAACATTGATCATAAACAGAAGCCCAACCGTACTTGCTTGATGCGCAAGAACAAACCTCATTGGTTCTTGGGAAGCTCAAACCAATGCCCCTCTCAATGGCCCTGGCTCAAACCAGAGATTCTCGTGTAACACATCAGAATTAATCTCATTGGTTCTCGCACAGCAAGCAAGAATTCTTGAGCTTCCGTTTACCATATCTGATGTGTGTGTTGATGAATGTTCATAAAGCGATCATGTTTCTTTAGAAAATTTGGACTAAATCAGTAATTCTTGGATAGTTTTACCATCTCTTTATAAACTTTCTTGAAGCGTCAAAGTAGAAGTTGCGTGGAATGTAATAAATAAAATTTCTTTGCAAGCACAATATACATTAAAAAAAAAAAGATTTATACAAAAACGATAATAATTGAATAAAACAATACAGTTAAGGGTAAATTATTATTATTATATTTGTTACACTATATCTGGGTGGTAATGTTAATATCTTTTTTTTTTTTTTTGGCATGGTGGAATAATTAATATAATTAAAATTTGATTAAATACTATTAAAATGCCATTTAAAACATTTAGAATCATATGAACTACTTGCATAGCTTAAATGTTTTTTAATGTTTTTTAATATTTAAATGAGAATATTGCTATTGTCATATGTTGTTTTTTTTATTTACGTTTTTGCATTATCCATTGTATTTTTTTGTAAACTCTCTTCTATATAATTTCATATTCCATTTCATTTATTTACATTTTTATTTTTAATGTTTTAAAACTGTATTAATTGCAGTGCTAAAAAATAAAGTCCAGCTTGTGATGTGAACTGGGTTTCCGTTATTCCTCAAGCGTCCTCTAGAGCTCGGCGCTTGTCTGATCCATTCTCTTCCCTCTTCGGGGAAGGCGGGACCGTATTAGCCGGGCAGGGCGTTCTTTCCGCGGTCACAGGCGGCGTAGTCGTTCTAGGGGTGGGTCTTTCTTGGCAAAGGAAAACCCACCTTTTTCATTGTTTGGATCTCGAAGGAATGTGATGGTTTGATCTTGCGGCGCAAGGGAGGGGGGTGAGTGAAGGAACTAGCGAGGACCCTGCTGAGAGCTGATCTATTCATCCTCAAAAAGTCAAACGCGACTGAGTAGTTTGTCCTTCCAGAGACCTACCTCCGAAAAATTCTCACCATTCTTCTCCTGGTGCACAAGGTAAGAGAAAACCGAAGCGGGGCTATTTAGCTAGTTTAGTGGAAGTGGAGCTGAATGGTCGAAGCTTGCCCCCAGACACAACTCCAAACTGCGGCAACTTTGCCACCCTCCTCCCCCTCCTGTTCGCTGCAGCGCAGGAGCTCGATACGCCGGACTGCGGTGATTTTAGTCAAGCTATTTTGTGGCTGATGTAGGAATGGTAGCCTCGTAGCGATGCGGTTGTAAACTTAACCGGGACTTTCCAAACGACGGATGTTTAGTAGACGAGCGACAACCGAAACATAATGGAGTATGTTCTGATTTTAGGGGGCTGAACCAGAGATTCCCTCAGTATTCAGATTGTGATGTTTTACGTCAGCAGCATCGTACTATGTAGCGAAATAAAGTTTACATTCACAACATTTACGCTCGATTTCCACTTTATTTGTCGCTCGCGAGCATTGAAATGTCAAATCAATTTAACTTTCTCGCCACGTATACCCGACGTATCCTAGAATATTGTTTTCAAACAGGAAAAGTCGCTTTCTCTGAGAACAATACCACAGAGTTTAGGAGAACTTGTGTCGGTTAGACTTTAAATCATTTGATTTTATTCCTACAGAAAGCAGTTACCCTGTGCTTAACGCTGAACACGTTTTTTCCCCCTGCGTTCCTACAGAATATTGCAAGAAAGTCCGGGGTGGGACTGTGATTATGAAGTTCATGTTAGCTTGTCAGGTATCCCGTGTTAAACTTGAATTTCTGTATCGTAACGTGTAGCTTTTTTGACGCAGTGTGTGTCTCGTCCTGCACTACTGTAGGCACGGACACGAATAGAAAATGTATTTCAAGCCGTTGCTATTAATGTTGACAGCCGTTATTAGAGATGCGAGGTGCGTTCACACACGATGACAGGCACAATTAAACGCGTTTGATGTCTATAAACAGAAGCTTAACCTTACATGGCTCATATTTAGGCCTATATTTGAAGTGGAAATTCCTGTTTTTGCCTTGGCCTAAAAATCGGGTGTTTATTTTTGACCTGCGTACTGTAAGGGAATGGTGGGATGTCGACTAGAGGTCAGGAAGATTGAGGCAAGAATGTGTTTTAGCAGTCTTAGCATATTGATGCGTGTTCATGTCCGAGATTATAGAGACATACATTTTTATTCATCTCAGTGATTCGAGTATTTTGAAGTTGTTCACCAAAAGGGTTTGTTCTGATTTGTTCAGTTACATCGTTACGCCAGTAGGTGGCGAGACGTAAGTGCCCGCATTTCGTACTACTACGTAGTATGCGAAAAGTATGGCAGATAAGCAGAATGGCTGAATACTAAGTATTTATGAAACAGTAACAAAATTATACTTTACTACTTAAATATGAGGCAATTACTTCACTATCCCATCATGCCACGGGAGCTGAGGAGTCATCAGATTTGAAATGTAAACAAATAAATAAATTCGATTTGTTCACAAATTAAAAAATCCTAGTTAAATTGGTTGTTCATGAAACAAACATTTCCCAGTTTATTTGCTTGGTTCATGAACAATATATTCCAGTTCATTCAGTTTGTTCACGCATAAAATGTCCCAGTTTATTTGTAAACGGAAATTAAATGTCTAGTTCAATGTCCAAAACAGTAGGTGTCTCTCTTTTTGTACTTATTCTATGCAGTTTTGTAATAGCGTGAGCAGTGTGTATACACTGAAAATTGCAACAAGAAAAAGTGCACTTTAAATACCCAGATGATGCTCTAATTTAAAGAGGCTGTATGTAGAATTCAGAAACCCTCGTTATTAGTAACGTTAAGTGAACTGCAGCCAGCAACTTATACATGGAGAAGTTCTTTTTTGTTCTCCGCTTAGAAGTAAATATGAGGTTGGAAATATTTTTGCAGCGATATACTGTTAACAAACATCCAGACGCTGCCCATGAGAGCGACGAGGGCTACGTTTAGATGAACGTAAATATGTGCTGTGCGCTTCTCTCTTAACATAACAAAAATGACAGCGGTGAAAAAAACAGTAGTTAAGAAAGCATCTGATCATAGCAATGTGGATATGTTTGCACCACCTCTGCAATTCACCGGCATAATTTCGACAGATGAGGTGATTAAAATTACACTGTTTGATGATAGTTTGATTATAAAGGATATTTGAGACTATAGACTGTATTGATCTGGATATGTGAGACTAGTTTGAATTAATCCCACATTGACATAATAGTAAAGAATAGCTCTTTCAGCATTATTTTGAACATTGTACAAGCAAGCATTAGTTTCATGTGTCACTGAATGGAAGAAAGGCTCTCGGGAGTGTGTGTAAACATTCAGATGTCACATTTCCCGGCAAAAATGTCCCAAAACCTTTACATAAATATCAGTCTACAGGCTTTCATAGACAACCTAGGAAGTCGGTGAAGGTCTCAAAGTTTCGTTACAAACTATTGCCACATTGGCAATAAAAAAGAGATTAAAACATGAAAATTCTTACATATAGCCCGTTTAACTGGGAAAAAAAATTGGAATGTTGGACATTTCACACACTTACCTAGACAGTAGAGTGCATAGTATATAGTAAGTAATTTGGGACACAACTAATGACTTGTTCAGTAAAGGGGGACATTTTCATTCAGTAGATCCAAGATGATTTTCACTCAAATGCTATTGGTTTGCACTATAGTTCGTCTTTAAAGGCAGGAAAGCAGTTGCATGCTTTAAAAGAGAGAGAGAGAAACTTTACTGAAAGAAAAAAATGAGTCGTGTGTGAAAGAGAGTGTTTAATTGTTTAATTAAAAGACCCATTGAAAACACTTATTCGTTTATGAACAAAACACTGCTAACACATATACACATGAGTATTCATTTGTCAGGTAAGCTGCAGTGGTGATGGTTGGGGGGTTGGGGAGCTGACAGAAAAATGAAACACTAAGCACAGAGAGAACAGCAACCCCCATACAAGCTCCATTACATTAGGCAGGTGGGGCCCATAAAGCAGAGACAGGGAAGAAGAGTACAGAGAGGACCTGTCATGACCTGTCCCAGACTCAAATGTAGAGCACTGACGGCTTTCCAGTAATATAGTTATAGTGACTCCAGAACACTTGTCTATGTGTGTTTAGTATGAACATAAACTAGCCCATTCAACTAAATAGCGCTACAGTTACTGGCACTTGATAGTTTACAGGACTTCTTTTACCTTTAGACTTAGACTGTCTTGCTCTATCCCTGGGATTTTATGGAGTCAAGATCAAATATTTGAACTTTCCTGTGAGTGCTTTGATAAAGCAGCATCTGTGCTTTAATGCTTTAGTTTGAGATGCGTTCAGTGACTGACTAGAGAAGAAACAGACAGAATTAGTTTGTTGGTTTCTAAATGGAAGTCAAAGGGATTGTTTAAAACCAAGGGGAGATTCTGTGTTGTCTGGAGTTGATGCTTGTAAAAATGCAATTGAAAGTAGTTTTACATTGACTGAATTTATGATTGTGCTGTACCTAGTTTCACTTTTGTACAGTTTCTTGGTCCTCAGGGCTGGGCTGTGACCCAAAGAATGGGTGTTACAGGTTGTTCTGATAAGGTTGCGGACAGGAGAAAAGACCATGTTAATCATGTACTATATATTTAGACATTTAGATAATCCCATTTTTATTATATATATATATATATATATATATATATATATATATATATATATAAATATTTAATATACACTGCTGTTCAAATGTTTGAGGTCGGTAAGATTTTTAAAATATTTTTGAAGTCTGTTGTGCTCACCAAGACTACATTTATTTGATGAAAAATACAGTAAAACAGTAATATCGTGAAATATTACAAATTAAAGTAACTGTTTTCTATTTTAATATATTTTAAAATGCTATTTATTCCTGTGGTGTCAATGCTGGATTTTCAGTCATATGATCCTTCAGAAATCATTCTAATATGCTGATTTGCTTCTAAATAAACATTTCTTATTAGTGTTAGAAACAGTTGTGCTGCTTAATAGTTTTGTAGAAACTGAGATACATTTTTTCTAGGATTCTTTGATGAAATGAATACTGCTTTTATTTGAAATAGAATATTTTTCTAATGTAAAAGGCTCAGTATGTAAGTTTTGCCGCTCGAGGTCACTTTTTTAAAACAATATCAAAGGCGTATCTTTATGACACCGTGAATGAGAGTGGAATCATGGGAGTTGTCGTCTTCACCTCCACAGTCAATGGAAAGCAATCCGAAGAAACAGAAGTCATGTTCGTGGATGAGCTAATGTATTAAAGTTTTATTAACGTTATTGTGGTATGAAGCAGGGCAGGGCCGAGAGCCTGGGACATTTTACGCTGCTGTTTTTATTCTGAATATATGCCACTGTCAGCCGCTACCACTCCTTTCGCTTTGTTGTTTGTTTATTTACGATTAATGTTACTTTTAATGTCTGCCTCCTTCTTCCCTGAACTTTGTTTCAGTTATGTTTGATCACATAAATTCACATTATTTTATTTAATTCTAATGAAACGGCTGCAAATGCTGAATTACTACTCAAACAGGTCACATTATTTTAAAAATTAAAATTGTGGGTGAAACTTTTTTTTATATCGCAGACAAAAAAAAAAAAAAAATCAATTCCGTCTTTGCTGAATGAAGGTATTAATTCTTTAAAAAAATCTTACTGACCCCAAATTTTGAACAGTGTGTATATATATATATATATATATATATATATATATATATATATATACTGTTCAAAATTTGGGGTCAGTAAGATTTCGATATCGATATCAATTCTTAAATCCCAAGAATCGATTAGTCTAGTCTGTTTTCAGTTGATGAATGAGCAGAATATGTAGCGCCTCCCATCCAATAAATCACAATAATCTTTGTACTTTGTTACTTTTAATATGAAGCAGCTTGTAAACAGTGTCACATAACGTCACATTTACCTCAGAAAAACTTGAAAAACAGTGACCATAAACTCATTAGTCAGCTAGAAAAGTGAACTCTAGAAAGCAACATTCTAATAAATATAGCTATGCACCGTTACATATTCATTGTAATTTTTAATATTCTTCAATATTTGTGTTTGAATAAATCAGTTATGACAGCCGCGATTTAAATGTTTATATTTCAAAAAACGAATTGGAGTAGAAATATGATTATGTAATTCTAAACTTTATTTATAATAAAAACATTGAGTGTAATTTAAGTGTTTGTATATAAGTTAATTTAACCTTCAGTATTATTATAGTAGTACCAACTGACTTACATGTGTAGTTTACAGCATTAGTTGAGAGATTTTTTTCCTCTAGAAAAGTTGCCATGTACTGTAACTGAAATACTACATCCAAAGAAGCATGTGAATAGTAATCGAATCGAATCATGAAAATTTTCAATACCCAGCCCTATATATATATATATATATATATATATATATATATATATATATATATATGTGCAATTTCATCTGTCACTTCATAGATGCTAAGGAATTTAGGCAGATTTGATAGGTTGTGTAATATGCTCATCCTCTCAAAAACATCAATAAAAACTATAAGGTCAAAAAAAAAAATGACCCAGACAATATTAAGCATTAAGTATGGTACTGTGTTTGGTTGCCACTTGTAAAATCTAAAAAAAACCAAAAAAAACAGCTGAGAGCCACTGTATTAGTGTATGTTCAGCTGGAAATATGGACTGTAATCTAGAGCCGGATGTATTCACTTTCTGCCAAATGCGGGCCGACAATCTTGTGTTGTTCTTTGTCTGTTTCTGTCGTATCTTATCTCTGTCTGTCTCTCGTGTTTCATGACCTGCTATGCCATTTCACTTGTCTCTCACCTTAGAAGAGCAAAGGTTGTTTTATGATGAGCTGTTATTCTTGGTTATACAACAGTACATGTGAAATTTGTCAGCTGAAACAGGATGGGTGGGTGTTCATGTGAGAATGAAGGAAGGGGCAGTTCTCGCCCAAGAGAAAATTAGAAGACAATTTGCACGATGATCAAGCGACGAATACCGGTGTGCTGTAATTCCTGCCCTCCCTCTTCACTGTTCTTTATAAGCAGGTCCTGCTTCTGGTTTTGCCAGTCTGCTGATTGCTTTTCCACTCGGTGGAAACATGCAGAGAAACGCTTGTGATGGTTATCGGTGTCCAATACGAGTAATTACCAGACTTAGCACCAGACCCAGGGATTATGGACAGGCTAAATGACTAGTCTGAGGTTTAAATTAAATATTGCGGTTCACTCCTGTTGCTCCCTCTTTTTTTTTTTTTTTTTTTCTCTTTCTTTCTTGTTCATAAGAACTGATAGATTCTGACACTGTTTTGTCAGTATGTATCTGTTGCAAAATCTCATTAATCAAAACAGTTTTAGTTTTACAGGGACATTGTTGGACAGTTTGGTACTTTACATGACATTATTGTTCTCCTTTCTCTGTGAGAATGGGGGCTTTGAGTTGACACTTCTCCTCAAATTAAAAGGAAGTGAAATTTGTTGTGCATTTTACCAGATTTACCAAAATGGTAAAGTCATTAAATGTCATCGGCAGATTAGCTTTTGATAGTCTGTAAACAAATTCCCATCCCATCCCAGCACTGCCACTGACATTAAAAACCAGTTGTTTATTTTGAAAATGACCATTTTATAGTGGAATAATATATACAATCTTGAAAAAAATGACATAACTCTTTTAGTAATACTCTGCGTTCCTGCGAACTGTGACACATAATGAGGTGTTTATTAGAAGGATGACCAAATCTGGTGCACAGCTGAATGTCTCTTCATTTTTGTGCTGTCAGGGAGTGGGAGAGCTCGCTTACAGACATCTAGCTTGAGGAAGAGGTGTTAAAGTGTGAACACAAGAAGATTACAGCAGCTCCTCCTACACACACAAACACACACTGAACCAGTCCAGCTGTCCCAGTTCGCCCTGAGGACTGATCTTCATACACGACTCAAATCAAGAATGCTTCTTCTATGACTATGTTTACGCCTGGTTTTAAAGGGATCATGAAAAATTCTGTCCTTACTTATTCTCCCGTATGTTGTTTCAAACCTGTATGATACAAAAAGATATTTTGAAAAACTGTTTCTGTCCATACAAAGAAAGTCAATGGGGTCCAAGTTGTTTTGGACCCCACTGTCTTTCATTGTATGAAGAAAAAAAAAACAAACAAAAAAAAAAACATTTTACAAAATGTGTACTTTGTGTTTCTACAGAATTGATTTGTAGCCATCTGATCACAAGTGTGCTAATTCAGGTGTATACGTGGTCCAGAATGTTTTGTAATAGGCAGTCACAAATCACACTTGTAGTGTATACACTAAAAGGTGCGGTCACATTTACCATTGTTTAGTAAATGTTTGAAGGCGATATCCAGTCACTTCAATAAGAATCCAAGTGATTAGGAATTTTGTGTGAGGGTGAAAGATTTCCCCACGCAGATTTCACATTGTGTTCAGGTTGTTCTCACAAATTCCCTGTGTTGACCAACAGATAGCTGCTTGGTTTGAAAGTGACTTCTGTGTGAGCTGTGCTTCACATCACTATGCTTTTGACAATAGACAGTAGACATCACATTCGCTAATGTGACTGCACATTAATCTGTCTGTCCGTTTGAGAGGTAGGTTTAAACAGCAGTCGCATCACCCAAGATGGATCTTAAAGGGTTAGTTCACCCAAAAATTAAAATTCTGTCATTAATTACCCTCATTTCGTTCGAAACCCATAAGACTTTAATTCATCTTCGGAACACAAATTAAGATATTTTTGATGAAATCAGAGAGCTTTCTGATCCCCTATAGAAAGCAACGCAAATTACCACTTTCAAGGCCCAGAAAGCATTGTTAAAATAGTCCATGTGACTACAGTGGTTCAACCTTAATTTTATGAAGTGATGAGAATACTTTTTTTTGCGAAAAACAAAACAAAAATAACGACTTTATTCAACAATTTCTTCTTTTCTGTGTCAGTCTCCGATGCTGTTCATGTGAGCACCACAACGCATGCGTGTAGTGCTGACGCAGGAGCCAGGCAATACTGAGCTGGCGTTCTGACATAGAACCCGGAAGCGCTGCACTGTGTTTACAATGTGAAAGCATCGGAGACTGACACGGAAGAGAAGAAATTGTTGAATAAAGTTGTTGCGTTTGGTTGTTGGTTGTTGCGAGTTGTGATGGTGAGGAAATTAATCGGTTAATCAACACCGGTAATACCGGTATCACCGGGATTGGGGATGGGGGGGTTCCCTCTTTTGCACCTCACTTTTAAATCGCTAATTCGAAAATAAAAAAGACTGAGCGTTTTCAATTAATTTCTATTGAAGTTGAGTTTCCATAGGAATGAACTGAAAACGGTCCATGCCAGTAGACACGCACAGTTATGTATGCCCGTGCGGCCGTGCCTATTTTACTTTCGCTTTCAAATTAGTGGCAATTCGACGGCGACAATTGTTGTTTTTCTTAATGAAAAGCACAACAACTAGAAAAACAGCTAATCCTTTGCAGGTTCCCTGTTAGCATTGGGTTTAAATCCAAAATATTGCAAAAATACAAAAATCTTCCGCCATCATCTTGTCAGTCAGCTCCTCACTCTCATAATGGATGAAATCTGAATACTCCTGCTGATCTGTGCTGCGTCTCTCGTTCAGCTCATGCGGATTTGAGCAGATGCATTTAGTTTTTAATTGCAGTGTCTGTTTTCTACCTGAACTAAATGATTTTTATTACTATAAAAAAATCAAAAGGACAGTGGGCGCCGTGCCGCGGTGGGGAAGTAACGTAAACAGTGTTGCAGCTGAACACCGGTAACACCGTCAACACAGACTATCGCAGTAGAATCTCTGCAAGTAGCCTAAACTGTGTTCTGAAGTCTTTTTTTTTTAAATTTTGATCTTTGAAAGGGAGAAGATTCCTACATGTCTAGTTGATGTTGTGCCACAGATTTTAAGTTATTATATGTGTGCCCTGCTGTGTCTCAGATTAACATTTGCCATCATTCTGTCTAGTGTCAGATAGAAAACTGTTTTCAAAAATCTATTTTTTATTATGAATACATTTTGTTTTTAATAGGTTTTCACTGGCATAATGCAATTTTGTGCAGATTTTATTTACTGTCATTTAATTTATATTATTTATTATGTAAATTGTATGATTGTATTATTGATATTGTTCATTGGCCAACTTTGTTATAGGCATCAGCTATTAAAGAATCCACGTCAGTTGACCACTATTAGAATGGAAGAGCTCACAGCAATTACAAAGAGGCACACAGCAAGAGTTGATATCCTAGGTACTGCACTGCATCTGGGATTGCCAATGCGCTTGGATTTGCTCAGACCTGCTCCTCCTATGATGTTTTACATCATAGAAACTATTTGTAAGAAGAGCTCATCAGATTCCCCAGCTTTAAGCACTCAAAGTCATCTGTCTTTTCTCCTCAAAAACGCCCTTCCCTTTTCTCACTCTTACCTGCGCACAAACACGCCCGTGTTTACATTTGAGCATGTGTACAGAATACAGAAGGTTTAGTGTGCATGAAAGAGCAGGTGTGTATTTTACACTTGGAATTAGGATCTGTGTTGGTGACCCGATTACTAGTGGTCAGCCATGACAGATCACTGCTCACACCTAGTAGTAATGTGCATCTCTAATTAATCAATCAGCAAATTATTCCTCATTGACCTTTGACCCTGTTCCCCCCACCCCCCCGTGACGCTGTTGAGGAGTGTTGGTGCGAGAGTGTGTGTGTATGAAATATCTCTTAAGGTCTCCTGAAATAGCAGCTGAACCAAGATGATGCACACACAGCAGCCCACATGCTCTGTAATAGTGTAATGTTCCCTCGGTGTCCGGGACGGCACGCTGGACACAGCTGTAGCACTCTGCCGCTGCACAAAAGTGATTATATTTAAGTTCATTAGCTTCTGTGCATGTTTGTATTGGGTGGAGATGATGGGGAATTCCATCAGTGATCTGGCTAATGGAGCTCAAGCACTGTCCTGATTTCCTTCTCCTGTCTTGTAAAGTCTAGTGTGCTACAGAAGGCTAATAGTCCTCTTACAGAGTTTTTCCCACCTTTAGTCTAAGAAAGAATCACTACAAATCACTTGATTTGTGTTGGCTATATAAAATGAAGCAACACTGAAAATATTGCAATGATTTGAATGCATTTTTATATAGATAGTAAGGTTCTTTAAAGGATTAGTTCACTTTCAAATAAAAAATTCCTGATAATTTACTCACCCCCATGTCATCCAAGATGCCCATGTCCTTCTTTCTTCAGTTGAAAAGAAATTAAGGTTTTTGATGAAAACATTCTAGGATTATTCTCCTTATAGTGCACTTCAATGGACTCCAAACGGTTGAAGGTCAAAATTAGTTTTAGTGCAGCTTCAAAGGGCTTTAAACGATACCAGACGAGTAATAAGGGTCTTATCTAGTGAAACAATCGGTCATTTTCTTAAAAAAAATACAAATGTATATGCTTTATAAACACAAATGATCACCTTGCAAGTGCTTCGCCATTCAGCCTTCCGTATTCTTCAAAAAGCTTACGTCTGTTCTACTTACGGAAAAAACGGAACTGGCGCCGCGTTCGTTCCGTAAGTTGAATAGGGAAGGTGTAGGACATACAGCATAAGCTTTTTGAAGTGTTAAAATGTTTCAGTAAAAATATATATAGGTAAATATTCCTATTTATCACCATGTATTGTTACATATCTGTCACATCCAATCGCAGACATATCTGTTGAGCATGTGAACGCAGTGACCAATCAGAATTGTTTAAGTTAGTCAGAATCCGCTCAACACCACCCAAAATGGTGGAGTTTTTGCTCAGCGTGAGTTCTGCATGCTTACGAATCCTTTCATTATAACCAACAAAATATAAACACGATGTCAATAAGAGATTCATTGCACAGCGTAGACAGATTAATTGATTTATAACAGGAGTTTTTGCAAGAGTGTACCTCGCATTGTAATCAACAGCTTCAGTGATTATAATGGCAGCGATTTTTGCTCGCTTTCTGTATATAGTATATATTTTTTCATACTACTAACTGCATGCAATGTTTCTGGATTGACAACTGTATTTAAATGCACAATTGAATTCATTTGACAGTAATAACAAGTCATTCACCTAGAGACATTTTACTTATAAATAGTTTTAAGCACTTTGTCTTATTATTTGTCCTGACAGTGATTTTTTTTTTTTTTTTTTTTTTTTTTAATAAATAGGATAAGTTAATATTACAAACTATTTCTGCATTTATTTTGGATTTGTCAGTACTGAGCTCACAGTTCACATGAATGGGGTACTACTTTGTACTGTGTGTGTGAATGACTGTGTTCGTCCGCCAACACCGAAGACCTTTTTTGACCCAGGAAAAACCCTGTTGTGTCCTACCAAAAGTCACATCCAGTGATCCCGGATTCCCTGTTTCTTTACCATGAGGCTGTTGGTTTTTCATTCTGTGCTGCACTGCCTATTTATACCCTCCACATGGAAACACAAGCAGAGACTCTCGGGTCCAGCACTGACCTGATTTCCAGCAGAGAGGTTCAGGCATGGGCAGGGAAAGAGTCCGTGCCCTTCCTCCCTCTGCACAGTTTCTCACTGATGCATGAACTCTAGTTTTAGCTGACGTTTTAGCCACGTTGCTGTCTACACACAGTACTATAAAGTTTAGAGTGAGTGTTATCAAATAAACAGTGAATGAACCCATCTGTCAAAGATCTGACAGATAAAAGACTTTTTACGGAGTGAGCCATTGCCTTTATAATACTTGTGTTTACTGTACTCCAAGTGTAATGCAGCAAGAAGAATTTATATAAAATTTCCTTCATCCCGAAGCCTGCCATAACCATTATGTGTTTACGCTTTATAGAGGACAGCAACACTCAAATGTTTGAGTGTACTTGGGCCCTGTCCTAAATATCACAATAAGCCCTTGCAGTCCACCCCCAGAGTCTGCACTTTGACGTAATGCTAGTTAGTAGTCTAGGTTAGTAGTGCTCTTTGGCCATTATGATGTCCGCAAGTTCACATCAAGTTCACCATTTGGGACATTGTTTAAGCTTGTGTGAGACAGAATGATTATTAAACCAAGATCATGTCACGTGAATGCTGCTTTTTTTCGGTGTTCCTGTAAAATGTCTTTTTTCTTTTTCTGTTTTTTTTGGCCAATATTTTGGTACACCCCCTACTTTTTCAGTGGCCAACTCTTGATAATGATTTCCTGAATAGAATCGCAGAAGCCGCTCTTTTAGTTACAGTTTAGCTGCTCTTTTAGCAGAAGTTACACTTCGCTTTTGCGCTGTATGCGCCTACGTTCTGAAACAGACCTAAGTGTTTTCCACCCTACACACATCCTCACAACAGACGCAAGCTTATTTTTGTAATCAACTACATGCAAACCCTTAATCTGTTTAAAAATTGATGGGCCTAATACATTGCCCAGAGGGATGCCACATATCAAGCTAATGGTAACAGCATTTGATTGGCATTTTGAGGTACTATCTTTGCTTGGCATTACAGGGGTCCAAGACTGAGAACTGTATCCGCTGCATCCATTTTCTGGTCATGATTCAGCATCATACTGTAAAACCATATATGAAGAACAACCCCTTTTGAGGAATAACTTAACACATCCTTTGTCTTTACTCTCACTACATGCCTCTAGTGTGGTTTATCCGGGGACAGAGGAACTGCACTATCTTTTATTAGAGGCAGCATAGCTCTGACCTGTGAACTGTGCAAATATGTTGAGACTGAGGCTGACGCACTTTTGGTCTGCTCTGGTTCGAGGTCTATTATATCTTATCTCTGATAGAAAACATGTTTCTACTGTGACACTCGATTGTAAACATTTTCCTGGGTTCTGTAATGGTTTACATATGGTTGGGAATTTTTTGCCGTTTGAAAGGGCAGTTCAAGCCTAAAGCTCTGCCCTGCATGTCCCTTCCTGTTCAGATGTCATGCCTTATATAACTTACTCTACTTTTACTTTTACACCTGCAAGGTGATGTAAAAAAAAAAAAAAAAAAAACAGTTATTTTATTAGGACGACCCACTGAGTTCTGTGGACCTGTTTCTGTCAAAAAGTAAAACCTCACAAAAAGCAGTGTAAGATCTCAGAACCAACTTTTTGTTTTTGGTGTAGACAAAGCCAAACATATTCAGGACATCTTCCAAGAATGTTCTACAAAAGCTCTTTTAAGGCATAACAAAATAGAAATGACCTCTAGGAATGGCACACATTGTGTGCAGATGTTCAGAATATTGTTTTCCCTATTTTGAAGAAAATTTATTAGAGAAATAGACAAAATGTTAACATTAGGAATAATGTGTGACTGGATGGAACAAGACTTTCACAGTCAAAATAGATTATTGTTTCCATCTGGATTGGTTTATTTATGATTAATTGAATACTAAGCTCCACTACGTCTCTTGGTTGTTTGCTGTTGAAAAATAAACTGCCTAAAGAAGACTGTCAGACATATAGTGGACGAGATGGAACCTAAAACATGGGAATTCAAAACATTTTAAAAGGTTCAAGAGCAGGGATCTTTAAACTTGTGTCATATTACTTTCGTGAGTCTGAATCCTCTGGACTGGCTCATATATTTATGTCTGAGGCCTCAGGGGAGATTTATCAGGTTTGTCCAAGTCTGTAAGGGCCGTTCTCTCTCTTTTCTAGTCATCAAAGCCATGAGTTGTCAGCTCAAACCAGGCAGTGCAATGATTTCTCTTCCCTTCTTTCGTTCTCTCTGTTCTTGAGGTATTTTTGGAACTTAATGAAAAGAGAAATCTGAACTGCTTGGCCTTAAAAGGGATGTTTGGGTCAGCTGAGTGGAAAGTTGTGTTATTAATGCGTTTGACGTCTCTCTCACACTGTGTTTTGTTAAAGGGGCTGGAGAACACAGGAATGCTCTGGGTTGGATGGTTAAGTTGGGCTGGACTTGATCTTTGGGGAGGGAGAGTGGAAAAGGGGCATAGTTAGCATTTTTTAGAAGCCATTCCAGCTCACTTCAAGGTCCACATTTTGCCCACTGGGACATGCTATGGATGAGGCTTGAGTAACACTCAGAATTCTGTTCTGTACTGAGGACTTGAAAGTAACTTAAAAGAGTATTTACTAGAGAAAAACAGCATGAGTTTTGCCCATTAAACAAATCTCTCTGTCTCAGCAGAAACTTTAGGTTTTAACAGCTCATCATGTGGATACTGATCTCTTTCTTGTGTCTTTCCCTTGTATGATCCCATAGATTGTTCCAGAAATTGTACTCAGTTCCTGAAGAAATATTTTGACTGTATGGGTTGACTGTGTTACAGACCATTTGCATGCTTATTAAAGAATGGATAAAGAAAAATTATTGTTGAGATTGGAGCGTATTGGTGGTTTTCCATGATTATTATCTATAATTGTGATGAATTATAAAATATGAGCTGCAGAAATAAGTCTGTTTGTTTGAGGTTGACTTTATGTATTGCCTTTGTGTGTAGCAGAGAGAGCTTGTTACAGGTTGATTTGTGAGGGTCTGTTTTGTACTTTTACTTACACCTTGAATACTTGTGAGTGTACATAATTTATTTTAAAATTAAATCTTTTTTTTCAAATACCATGAATTATTTATAGTCGTGCAGGTATATCACTTTGTAGGCCAAAACGCAGAAACGATGTAGCATTTTAGCATTTCCGGTTCATCATAGAAGAGGAGTTTTCAAGACATTGTATTTTTAAAATGTTTTTAATGTATTTTTGAATACATTAACAGACAAAATGACTATCATGTCACTGACCCACTTTGTTGTTGTGTAGTTAAGGTGCTGTGTTCTGCTGTGGTTAGTTAATGTCTGGCCATCTCCATGTGTCACTGCAACAAAACTGTTCTTATCTCACTGAAAGAGGAGTGCCTCTGCTGCTGCTACTGAATGAAATGATAAAAAACAATCACTGATGTCATCGTCTCCCTGACAACACACACAGGATAAGACCAAGCTCTTAGAACCCTTGGTGATGCCTGGTGACCTGCGTTTCCATTGGAATGGCTGCCGCACATATTCTGAGACTGACCATCCCACTTCTTTTCGATTGGTGTCAAGGTAATTGGATTAAAGCTGTCAGTCTGTCTGAGTTGGACTAAAAGGCCTGAATAGAGTTCTTCCTTCTTGATCTATACTGACAGTTTTTAGACACTTTTATCCCCCCACCCCCTATTTACCAAACAAGATATTTATTAATAAGATATTATTAATATTGTCCTATAGAAGGAAGGAAAGGAAATTAGGAATAATAAAAAAAAATGCAATAGATTTTATTAGAATACACATAATGATACATAATATAAATAAAGTAAATGATACATAACTGTTTTCTATTATAATATATTTTAAAATGAAATTTATTCCTCTAATGGCAAAGCTGAATTTTCAGCAGCAATTATTCCAATATTCAGTGTCGCATGACCCTTCAGAAATCATTCTAAAGCTCTATTCGGACGGGACTAGTTTACATGGAGGTCGTTAGAGAAATTTGTGTTTTACAGGCTTACTTTGTGATTTTAATCCTGACCGAATCTGCCATGTCTGTGTTTTTCTCACACAACCTCAGTAAAAATTCCAGAGCAAATTACCCAGTGTTTTTCGGTTAACTCAACGGTCCGAATGTGAATGTCTGTGATTGCCAGTATTGTATTATCCTAACGCTTCTCCTCATGTGTTTTTTGACCTACCTGAGCTACCGTTTGCCCACCAATCTTTAGCATTATTTCATTTCATTTCAATATGGAAGATATCTGACAGAAAAATAAAATTAATAAATAGAGCCAAATCACGAATTTTTTTTAATATCAGTGTTATCTGTAAGATACTTGTCTAGATTTCTCTGCTCACTTATGTGGGTTTATTATAAACAGGCACTTCTAAACTTTTGTGACGTTTATTTTTTTTTTAAATTTTATATCTGTATATAATTCATAAAAAAAAAAAAACATATTCGTCATAGGTGATGCACGCAAGCACAGCAGATGAACTTCTGTAAAGCCCACATTTAGAAAACACACACTCCCACCTCTGTAATAAACACAGAGATGTTAGTCCCATCTGAATCGGTATATGAAATCACAGACAACGGGTGATTTAAAAAATTGTAGCTCAGACATTGTTTAGAAAAATAGTCCCGTCCGAATAGGGCTTTATTTGCTGATTTGGTGCTCAAACATTTCTTCTTATTATTATTATTATTATTATTATTATTATTATTGAAAACAGTTGTGCTGCTTAAAGGGTTAGTTCACCCAAAAATAAAATTTCTGTCATTAATTACTCACCCTCATGTCGTTCCACACCCGTAAGACCGTCGTTCATCTTTGGAGCACAAATTAAATTTTTTTTTGAAGAAATCCGAGGGTATCTGATCCACACATAGGCAGCAATCATGGTTAAACATGGTTAAAATAGTCAACGTGACTACAGTGGTTCAACCTTAATGTTATGAAGCGACAAGAATACTTTTTGTGCGCAAAAACAAAACAAAAATAATGACTTTATTCAACAATTTGAACCGTTGTCATACGTAGTGAACTCAGTGCAGGCTTCCTTGTTTACATCCGAACGCCAACTCAGTATTTCATTTCATTTTTGGATGAACGAACCCTTTAATATTTTTGTGAAAAACTATTTATTTTTACATGAATAGATAGTTCAAAAGAACAGCATTGTTAACAATGTTACATTTTTTACTGACACTTTTGATCAATTTAATGTGCCCTTGCTGAATTCAAGTATTAATCTAGTTTAAAAAACCCCTTTTGAACAGTAATGTATTTCTGTGTCATGTATCAGGCTTACAAAGGTCTGTCTCTCTACAGCAAAGACACATAGGAGACAAAACTAGATGGAAAGATAGAAATCAAATGGGTAGATAGAGGTTAAAGAGCGTCTGGATGTATGTGAGAGAGGGAGAATGAGGGGCGGTGCAGGCACCTGTATCAACATCCTGAAGCTGACTTTCATAAATCCTGTGCTGTGGTTGGTGGGATTGATTGGGTGGGGGGGATATCAGTGCAGACACACTGAAACAGGAAGCAGCTTGTAAGCGGAACACATGGGGGAAATTCAATTCCAGACGCTCGACTCTGAACAAGAAACAGGTTCTAGTAGCCACATTTCTGACAAAGAGAATGAGAAAGAAATAAAGAGTGAACATGAATGTAAAGAGGAAAAAGAAAGCAATTGGAAATAAAAAAAGAGCATCAGAGAAATCAGAGCTGAAAGTTGGCCGGCGTTTTACTCAGCGGTTGGATTCCAGAGCTGCTGTCAGTCCTTGTTATGTCATCATCCGTCATCAACTCTCAGTCCAAGAGTGGGACAATAACTCTACGTCTGTTTCTCACGTCCGACTTTCCATCTGTCAACGGTTGCTCTTTGATTAGAAACCTCATTAGACACACAATGTTCAGCCGATTTGTTTTGATTCGCCTGATTGAGTGTCAGCAGGGCTTTTGTGAAGTATTTCAATATTTGTTAGCATGTACAGAGCAACATGTTCATGCTGATTTAAGAGCTTATTAACTTCTTGATTAATTGCAAGCAGAGCTAGAGGCACCCGTGCTTGTGTTTGCCATTAAAGTAAGAGTTTGTTGTCAGTCTTCATTTTTACAAACACAGAAGGAAAAAAAAAATGGGTCCTGCGCTAGGGACATTGGCTTTGTTCTGGCCCCTTACACCGTGTCTACACCAGACGTGACTTTTATCGCATTGCGCCGCGACACAACAGCTAAAAGCTGTCTACACTGAACGCGACAAGTTGACCATTGCAAAGCACTTGGACTACGTCAGAAATAGAATGGGGAATCCGTTTACTGTCGGGAATCCGATGTAGACATTATCACTGATTATAATGGGTTCTATTGTCTTTTGACGCGTCGCATTGCGCCGCTCGCGTCCAGTGTAGACACGGTGTTAGACATGCTCAACGGTGGAAAAGTTGTATTAGAGGTGTGCTCTCACCTTCTGAAGAAGAACCTTCGTCAGCATAATCCTTCTGAAGTCATGAAACCCTTTTAAATCTTTCAAGCTGAGTTGCCACCATTGAGGCTTTCTTTACGTTTTTAAAGGGATTGTTCACCCAAAAATGAAAATTCTGTCATTTATTCAGCCTTATGTTGTTCCAAACCTGTACGAGTGTCTTTCTTCTGTTGAACACAAAAGAAGATATTTTAAAGAATGTTGGTAATCAAACGGTTGACGGCAGCCATTGACTTCCACAGTAGGGAAAAAAAAAATACTATGGAAGGCAATGGCTACTGCCAACTGTCTGGTTACCATTCTTCAAAATATCTTCTTTTGTGTTCAACAGAAGAAAGAAACTCATACAGGTTTGAAACAACATAAGGGTGAGTAAATGATGACAGAATTTTCATTTTTGGGTGAACTATCGCTTTAATTTGGTCTTTTATTTTGATAATTATGGATTTCAAACCTGGAAATCAAACCAAATAAATTTTATAATGTAAAATGAATATGATTTTGGAACATTCCCAAATCATGTTAGATAACATGATCATTGGGTTTTACCTAAAATTATGTTTATGCAAGCAAATTATCCAAATACTAAAACATTCTGAAATTCATGTTGTTATTTTTTTTATTTTAACTTTTCTCTTATTGTTATGCAATATATATATATATATATATATATTATACATATTTATTTTATTTATTTTTATTTGAAAAATGCAAAATAGATTTTCACTAGTGGTGTCAGACATTCTGATCCCAATGTATATTTATTTTTACCATCTTCATATTTCTAGTATAGTAGAAAAGCTCTGGTTTAGTTCACTTCAAGGCTCTTGGAGGTGTCCGATGCTTATGTATGCTTGAAAGACCTATAATTTTTCTTCTCTCTCTCTCTGTCTCTCTGTCTCTCTCTCTCTCTCTCTCTCTCTCTGTCTCTCTCTCTCTCTGTCTCAGCATGGGATCTCACGGCCCTTCTGTGCTGGATTGTTTTTCTCTGTGATCAGTGAAAATATACATGTTCTCAGAGAGAGGAATGTACAGGCTAACATGTTGCAGGTCCTCTGTCTCTTCTCTCTCTTTCTCTAATTCTCTCTTAAAGTGTAAAGCAGCGTGGACTTAGCAGACCTTCCACTCTCTCTCCCACTTTTCAGCCTGATAGATTGGTGGTTTAGACCCTTGTGACGAGGCGTTTGTATTGTGAATAGTCTGAGGGGCTTTTGGCACCATTGATGCTCCTAAAAGAGGGATGTTGTTGATTTTGGCTTGTGTCAAGTGAGGTTTGCTGTGTCTGACTCATAAATGCATCTTCTTCATGGTCTGGATGACGATGCATTTCATTTTCAACATTCCTCTTCCTCTGTTACGCACTCATTCTTTATCGGTCTCTCCCCCATACACACTCATCATTTCCTCCTCATCCTTTTTATGGCTATCTTCTCAATCCATTTAAAGTAGTTCATTAATTTCTTTCATGCCTGACGTCACTGTGGCTAAATCAAAGTCTGTCTTGTCTAGCCGATTAAAAGTGTTCTATGTCCTCTTCCCTGTCATTAGTTGCTTCTTGATATTTATAACCGAAAAATGAATACCTGTGTTCAGCTGGTTGAATTCCATACCGCATTATGTCATTTAGAACTGTGGAAACCCACCGTTAATCTGTCTGAATATCGGCTTGTGTTGCTCAAAGGCATATAATTATCTAGTGCGATGCATAACTTTTAAAATTTTAATACATTACAAATGTCTTAATTAGAGAGGAGGCAATTATTTGTTATTAAAAAAAGGAAATATGGAAGCTTAAAATCTAAATTTATTGAAATGGAATTTTAACAATTTCTAATTGCTTATTAAAGAGATAGTTAAACCAAAAAAAGTGAATTCTCATTATTTACTTTTTATGGTGAACAACTTTTTTTGTTTCTAGATTATGACCATTCTTTTTTAAATGATGATCTAAATGAGGACTGTCAAACTCCAAAATTATTTTATTTAGTACGTACGACTTGTGTGCTATATTCTTCTCAAATTTTCTGAATTCATACTATAGCTTTAGATCAGGGGTGGAGAACGTTGATCCTGGAGGGCCATTGTCCTGCAGAGGCCCTGTCCCAAATGGCACACTTCTATGCACTTTCGGTCTTGTGGACTTACAATGGCTGCCGCGTGCGCGTGTCCGTTAAGTCCACGAGACCGTAGGGTGTCCCATTTGTCAATTTTAGGCTTCAGAAGGGTGCTCGTGAGCACCCCCTTTGCAGCCGATATGCGCCCTCGATGCACACTTTTGCTGAGCCCGTAGGAAGGCCGTGAGTGTTTAGGGTGCCATTTGGGACAGGGCCAGAGTTTAGCTCCAACCCTAATTAAACACCTGAACCTAATCAAGGTCTTCAGGATTACTGAAGTTACAGGCAGGTGAGTGTTTTTTTCAGGGTTGGTGCTAAACTCTACAGGACAATGGCCCTGCAGGATCAACGTTCCCCACCCCTGCTTTAGATAATGAACAGACCGAAATGTAAATTTTTAGACACTGATCATCTTTCCTTCCTGTGAGCTGTTAACTGTTGTGGATCAAGTCAGTGAGCTGAACTTAAACTCATGCAGTCCGATTCTCATTGAGTCATTGAGACTGATTCTGAAACCGTATCAACTGATTTATTGAAAATATCTGACTCAAAATAATGATTTATTCAGCAATACTCTTAAGAAATCAAATGAACCCACCAAGGAGAGATAGGGAAAATGCAAGATTTTATCTGTTCCTCACAGAAAGATGTTGTATGACTTCATAAGCCTTGGAATATAGCATGTTTCATATGGATCACTTTTATAATACTTCTATCATGCTTTTCTGCCATTTTGGAGTTTGACAGCCCTATCTTCTAGTCCACTTACATAGTAAAAAGTGGCAAGGATATTCTACAAAAAATCACATTTTGTCTTCCACAGAAGAAATAAGTCATACAGAGCTTGATTAAATAATAAGTTTGCATGATGCTTAATTTTGGTCATATTTTGTACTGATAGACTCGCTCTGTCTCATCATGTCAAACACTGGTCATATGACAAATTGAGCAGTCATCAGTCTTCCATAAACTGTGCAATCAGTCAGTTAACGATTATTATTTCAGTTTTTACCCATGGCCCCAAAGCTGTCAGTCTGTCAGCCGTGCTGCCTGGAACTATGTCAACATGACTCTGACCTGACTCATTCCCACCCATAATAGGATATAGACATGGCCTCCTGCTGCGGCATCAGTGCCTTTTGCAGAGCAAAGTCTTTGTCCTACAAAGCACACACACATTGACAAACAGAATCAGGAATTCTTTAGCAGAGAGAGGCGGCCCAGTTCCTGATGGATATCAGAATTCCCAGACAGTTTTCAAATGTTCAGTAACTTCACAGGATGATGAGGCAATTGTCTTCCCAGGAATTCTGTTCATTTGCAGGCTGTTGTGTGTGGGAAGTGTTACCAGTTGTGCTATTGTGTAACTTATACCACATATTCCTGTTCCTGAATAGAAGCTCTAGTAATGCGTGTGTGTGTGTTTTTCAGTGTGTAAGTGTGTGTCCACCCAATTATTGAGGGCAGTTTGGAGAGGACTGCACAAACATACCACACATTCAAGAGATTTTTTTTTTTTTTTTTTTTTTTCCTGTCCGTTTGCTTTCCGTCTGTTTTCTACCCCAAAGTCAAGACAGAAAACAGTGCCAAAGGTCAAGCATATTAAACGCCCACCCACTTTGATATATTCATCCCTCTTTTTCTCTCGTTCTTGCTCTGGAGAATGCAGTGTAAATGATGCCGTTCTATCATTTTGGGCTTCTGGTATTGTGTTTGTAGGTCATGCCAACCAGATGGATTTAGAGTGAAAAGGCTCTTTTTTTCAGGCCTTATAAGGACATGATGCAGGCAAATCTCACATTTACCATTTGCACTTGGCATCTCTCTTTCTCTCTCGTTTGATCTACTCCCCCTCCGCAGCCAGGCACTTCACATGGATTATATAAGCCTCACACTTGTGTGGAAACAATTCCTGAATTTATTTGAATAAAAAAATAAATAAAAATAAAACATGTGCCAAGTTATTAGAGATGTACTCTTGGTATACAGGTTGAGTTCATATGCTTTTAAAAAATATCTTATCCTACACCTTAAACACAAATGCATGTACACATCTTATTGTTATATTATCGTTATGATCGTTATATTTTTTTAAAATGTATAGATATCAGTAGTTTTTGAGGGGGGTCTCAACTCATCTTTATCATAAAAGCTCGAATTATCTGATATTTAGACATCAAATTACTTTGATTTGGTGGACAAAGGTTTTTCAAATATTAATAATTTTTAACAAAAACCTCTTTTTTGTTTTTTTCTAAGAAATAGTATATTTATAAATATGTAATTAAAATACTTAAAGGGTTAGTTCACCCAAAAATGAACATTTCTGTCATTATTTACTCACCCCCATGTCGTTCCACACCCGTAAGACCTTAGTTCATCTTCAGAACACAAATTAAGATATTTTTGATAAAATCTGATGGCTCAGTGAGGCCATTGACTGCAAGATAATTAACACTGTCAGATGCCCAGAAAGGTATTAAAATAAAACAGTTCATGTGACTACAGTGGTTCAACCTTAATGTTATGAAGCGACGAGAATACTTTTTGTGTGCCAAAACACAAAATAATGGCTTTATTCAGCAATATAGTGATGGGCGATTTCAAAACACTGCTTCATGAAGCTTCAGAGCTTTCTGAATCTTTTGTTCCGAATCAGTGGTTCAGATCGTGTATCAAACTGCCAAAGTCACGTGATTTCAGTAAACGAGGCTTCGTTACGTCATAAGTGTTTCGAAATTTCAGTGGTTCACCATTGGGGGGCGTGACTTTGGCAGTTTGATACATGCTCCGAACCACTGATTCGAAACAAAAGATTTAGAAAGCTCTGAAGCTTCATGAAGCAGTGTTTTGAAGTCGCCCATCACTAGATATTGTTGAATAAAGTCATTATTTAGTTTTTTTGGCGCACAAAAAGTATTCTCGTCGCTTCTTAACATTAAGGTTGAACCACTATGAACTGTTTTAAATATGTTTTTAGTAGCTTTCTGAGCATCTGAAAGTGTTAATTATCTTGCTGGCAATGGAGGCCTTACTGAGCCATTGGATTTTATCAAAAATATCTTAATTTGTGTTCTGAAGACGAACAAAGGTCTTACGGGTGTGGAACGACATGAAGGTGGGTAATTAATGACAGAATTTTCATTTTTGGGTGAACTAACCCTTTAAGAATTTCTTTTCCAGAATTTCATTCTTTTAATGAGGCCTTTTTTTTCTTCTTTTTTTTACTTCATTATGATATCAGGACAAGTTGTATTAGCCAGATGTTTTTGACTTTATGACCCATTCGTCAAAAACGAGTGTCATGTCATTGACCCAAGCTTTTGTTTTGTTTTTCTTTACCTTCATCAGTCTTCTGTAATTGCTCATCCAGTTGTGAAAGCCTGTCATTTGAAATCACATTCAGGTTAATTCCTTGGGAGGTGGTTGCGAGTGTTTTGCATGTTGCAGAGAGAGTGTGTTATTACACACATTAGAGAACACGTTCTTCAGGTTGGACTCAGGCGTTTTATTTAACATTCCTGCCTGTCAGAAAATACGAACATAAATACAAAGCATTCAGCTGCCAGTCTAATGTGCTAGTTGACAACAAAAAATGGATTCCAAAGATGTTACAAGGTTTTTCTTTTCTTCTCTTTAATCATCCATTAACTCACTCATCCCTCCCCCCTCAATTCTATTCCACTCTTTCTTTCTCTCTCCTTCGCTCGCTCTCTCACGCACACACTCTGCTGTTTGTACCATCTTTTGAACTACGTACTTCTTTGGGCGTCCCGAATTCCACGTGTTTAATTCGGGCATTCCTTCCCTTTGCTCGCAGACAAAACAACAACAACAAAGAGCGAAAATTCTCTGGACCGTGAGCTCTCCCCTTCTAATCACTCACAGGAAATGGGCTCCTGTACAGCTTGAGAGAAAGAGGGCAAAACAAGCTTTGGATATACCGTGTGATGCTTCTGAGTTGATGATTGTTTGTGCTCCGGTAGGTTTCATGAGCTATAACTTCGCTTTAAAGTTTCTGTTAATGCGTCTTTAAGTGTAGTTAGTTTGGGTAGTTTTCAAAACTGGATTCAGAATGTAATTAGTAGTAGTTGTTCTTGATAGGTTGGTTTTTGTTCCAATCAGCTCACTTGTTGTTGGCACACTAAGCTGTGTTTGCTCATATCTGCACGTCCATAATCTGCTTTTAGGCTTCTGGTTCCTATCCAGATGTACACATTGGTTAACAGATAGTTATGCTACTCTTTGGATAAATTATTTTTGCAATGCTCACTGGGATACTCTATTCTGGTTGGTCAGTTATAGCATTCTTTGTCAAATATTGTTGTATAGTGATGAGTAGAAACACCAATGATTGTCAAATGATGAAGTCACTCAGTGTCGGAAGTTCCTAAATAATGAGAAATTGATCTTTACTTGATGATGATGATGATGATGATGATGATGATGATGGTGGTGGTGGTGGTGTGGTTTGCCCTAATTTCTCATGCTTGTTTACAGGTCTACAGTATTATTATGATCCGTATTCCTGCTAAGTGTGTGAGTGAGAGAGATATGGAAGTGAAATGAAAATTTGGTGCATCAAGAGGGAGAAAGAACTGCAACAAAGCAGCACTGAATGTCTGTGGTCTGAGTGTGTATATGTGTGTGTGTGTGTTCCTCTGGCAGACCTCTGTTTACCTTGGCCAGCATCTTGCAAACTGTTTACTCATCTATGAGGGCGAGCAAAACTACCAAACACACATGCATGGCTGAATGAAGACATACAATATGTTTCTGTAATTTATAAAAAGTTAATGAGAAATACATTAATAAAATATAATACAATATATTACAAAAATATAATAATTTAATTGAAATAATTATATATAAAATATAGATACACTGTCGTTCAAAATGTTGGGATCGGTAAGATTTTTCAGGATTCTTTGATGAATAAAAAGTTCGAAAGAACAGCATTTATCTGAAATAGAAAGCTTTCGTAACATTATACACTACCGTGCAAAAGTCTGGGGTCAGGAATTTATTTATTTTTTTTTTTTTTAAAGAAATTAATACTTTTACTCAACAAGAATGCATTAAATTGATCAAAAGTGACAGTAAAGACATTTAAAATGTTAAAGGGGGGGTATCACACACAGTTTCTGCCAATCTCATGTTAATCTTGAGTACCTATGGAGTAGTAGTGCATCCTTCATATCTCCGAAAAGTCTTTAGTTTTATCATATTTATAAAAGATACATACGCTGTACTGAGTCTTTCCGAAAACAGCCGAGCGCCTGGAGGCGTGCCGTGTGAGGGGAGCTAAAGAGTGATGAGCACGTGCAGCTTTTGCGTAGCGATCGTCTACAAGCTATCAATGGTCAGCTAAACAGCTGTATTTAAACACACACAATACACAATCGCATTATCCCAGGATAACTTTTGAATCACTATAATGAATATAGTGTATAATGAATGATGAATAATGAATTTATGAATTCACTACGTTCGTGTTGTTTACATTATATGCACTTAGGCGCCTATTGCCAACAAAACAGACATTTGAAGCAGTTTTAGTCACCACCTGTGGTTCCGACTCATGAACGGGATCATTATCGCTGTGACCGCTCCATCTTTCAGTTTCAAACGATCTGTAAATCCAGCGTAGAACTGGGCCTTGTTTATGAAACCATAAGCGCAGATCCTGAGGGCTCGAGCAGCCTCGGAAAAACACGAGATATTCTCCATTTATTTTAACCAATAAAAAAGTGATTGCAACTATCAGTTTTAAAACAGTTATTTTAAATTTTAATAATATTTCACAATATTATTATTATTATTATTATTATTATTATTTTTAAAATTTGTATTTTTAAAAATCGTACCGATCCCAAACTTTTGAATGGCAGTGTATACAAACTACTTCAAATAAATGTTATTTTGAACTATTTATCAACTATCTATTTATCAAAAAGTTTATCACAGTTTCTATAAAAATATTAAGCAGCACAGCTGTTTTCAATATTGAAAAGTATAAGAAATGTTTCTTATTATCAGCTTATTAGAACGATTTCTGAAGGATCATGTGATTGGAGTAATGGCTGCTGAAAATTTGGCTTTGACATCACAGGAATAAATTAGATTTTAAAATATATTAAAGGGTTAGTTTAAATTCTGTCATCATTTACTCACCTTCATGTCATTCCACACCCATAAGACTTTAGTTCATCTTTGAAACATTTTAAATTGTAATAATATTTCAAAATAATACTGTTTTTTTGTTTTGTTTTGTTTTGTTTTGTTTGTTTTTTTTTTATCAAATAAATGCAGCCCTTGGTGAACATAAGATACTTTTTTCAAAAACATTAAAACTAGACATGCACCGATATATCGGCCAATAATCTGTATCGGCTGATAAAAGCAAATTTTCACACTATCGGTTATTGGCCGATAGTTTAAAAACAGCCGATAGTCAGGGCCGATATATCCTGTCAATCAAAAGAGGGCAGGAAAATGCACTGAATTTATGATTTGTGTAAAGAAAATGCTAAGAAACCAGATTGATGTTCAATTTTAATAGTGATTATATAAATTAATAACATTCAGAAAGTTAAGAAATATGAATTTAATCTTCCGAATTTAGTTAATGTGTTAATATTAATATGAGTAATGTGTTTACATTTATAACTGATACCAGCTACTGTGAAACAAGTTGAGGAAATGAAGAGAATAAAGTTTTTATTTGCATTTCTTTCAAAACATAATTCAAAATATGATGATTAATTATTAATTATTAATGAAATTATCATTAATTTAAAAGAAGGTATAAAAGGCAGAACCTCCAAACTATCGGAATCGTTATCTGTATCGGCAGATATCACTCTGAATAATCGGCTATCGGTATCGGTGGAGAAATTTAGTATCAGTACATCTCTAATCAAAACATTTTACAGACTCCATATTTCAGAATAAGGATCTGAAGTTTTCTTAAATTCACACTCATGGACAGATTTCTTCTTGTTTTGTATACTGACTGTATTAATTGTCTCGACCTAATTAAAGTTATGGATATTGAGTCAGAGTTAATGTTCGCTCCACAGCAGGTTGTGATGGCTGATGATAGTAAGGTGATTCACTGATTTTTGTGTCTGAAATTAAAATGTGTTGTGGCAATAAAAAAGAGTGAGACACACCAAAGCTTGAACTCAATACTTTATAGCTTCATAGCTGAATAGGGAAGGAACAGTGGCGCCGGGTTTAAAGGAAGTCACTCACAAAGGGTTCAGATGGACTCTGGGACCATATACACACTAACAAACCATTTCCTCCTCACAAACTCGCACACATTGTGAATATGTTAACTGATTTTACACTAGCAAATAGCAATGGACTTTTGGTTATCTGGATGTCAAAGAAAGAGCAACACACACACATTCCAGGAATGCATCCTTTCAGAGTGTGTCAGTGTAAACACACATAACAAACAAGATGATAAAGAAACACATCACCACCATCATCAGCAGTCTAGAAGTCTTTCTGTGGACAATAACCTTTGAACTTTGACTCAGGAATGATGAACTGTCTTGTTGTTTTGTTTTGCATTGTTTGCATAACATGTTCTTGTACTTTATTCAAAATGATCTCATACTTTCCATGCGCTTATATGCATGGCGTGAATTTATTATGCCATATTTTGTGGCACTTTTGTTGCTAGGTTTTGTTCTCGAGTCTGTACTTTGTCCAGGTGGTTTGCTATGGCAATTGAGGCAATGTAAACTGTCAGAAGTATTTTAGTCTCTTGGGGTTAATAAATGCTAGTGGATCTCATGGATTAAAGCTTAGAACCCAGATGAGATCTAGATCTTTTAAACTGTAATTGTTGTAGTTTTATTTATGTAGTTCTGCTGTAGTATATCCTGCTGTGCTGTAATCCCCAAGCAGCAAAAGCAGGTCACCTAAACGGAGCACATGCTTGGTTTCTGTGTCATCCAGAGTGAGACCAGGAACTGTGAAGTGGTCATGAATTCATGTTGAATATAGACGACTGTTTAATTTCTTCCTGTGATGCAAAGCTGAATTGTCAGCATCATTACTCCAGTATTCAGTGTCACATGATCCTTCAGAATAGGGATGGGCATTTTTCAGAGATATTGCATTTGAATATTTGTGCTCATAAAAATCGAATATTCGTTTATTTAAATGACATTTAACAAGAAAGATGTTATTTATCAAGTTTTTGTCATCATTTCTGAACAAGCTTATCATTAGGCAATATATACAACAAACTTACTGTATGTTTCATTAATTTATTTGATCAAAAGTGATTACATTTTGTCAGATCATTTACATCTAAGTAATTCCAAACTTCGCAAGGCAGACAACGACATTATATGGTAAAATACTATAAACTTGTTAAACACGCTCCACAGCGCCACACATTTTATTAAATTATAACAGCTAGTTTTAGTGCTTGGGATTTATCATGGATTCACTGCATTTATGGCCAGCAAAGCAACGTGAAATTCAAAAAGTATTTTTAGTTTTATATTAATTACAGTTCGAATATTCCTGCACACCCTACTTCAGAAATCATTGTAATATGCTGATTTGGTGCTCATTTATTATCAATATTGAAAATGGTCCTATGATAAAATATTTTTTTTGTGTGTGAATGGAATGTTCAAAAGCATATGATCAGCATATGAAATTGAAATTGTTTATAACACTATAAATGTCTTTACTGTCACTTTTGATCAATTTAATGTGTATTTGCTAAATAAAAGTATTAATTCCTTTAAAAAAATTCTTAGTCAACAAACTTTTGAACAGCAGTGTACTGTCTCTTAAAATTTGTTCGATTTGTTTGTGACTTTAATGATAAGATCATCTGGAAGAATTCCTTGCCTTTACAGTCCCGCTTTATCACAGCCACACCTTTAAACCTTACGTCATTGTTACACTTGTTTGCTAAGCACAAGGAAATCCACACATTTCTGTTTCATTGAATGATTTGATCATCAATGTACCATCAAATGTTTTCACTCACTCAGGTATTTTGGAAAAACAGAAAGTGTTATCAAGTTTGTGTGAAAGACATTATAATAGTGTCATATTACAGTTGTTCAATTTTCAGGTGAGTGATTTATGACAGTGATTCTCGACAGGTTTTGCTTCAGGACCTAGATTTTATATTTGACGTTTATTTGGCGTTGTACAACAGTGAACAAAAATGCCCTTACAATCAAAAATATAGGCTATTCATTGTTAATTATTTGTTTAAAAAGAACTTATATTCATATATGTATTTTTTACTTCCAGAAGTTTTGTTCATGTTTGATTGGAAGCACAACCTTAACTTAAGTTTAACAATGCACATATAGTTAGTTACGTTTAATTATTAGCATTTTTCCTCACTGTCCATAGTCCTATCAGAACAGGCCCATTTTTAGGTCATGACCCATCAGTTGAGAACCACTAGTTAATGATATAACAGACATTGTTTCATTCAGTTCCTTTCCTTTCCTGTTTTCACTGCCAAAACTAATAATGAGAAACAATTAATCTCTTTCTGATGTCATAATGTTTTTCAAACAGACTAGCCTTCTCTTACAGCTGTTATATGGCACGAAACGTGTTATACAGACTCACACAGAGTTTTGTAGCCCTTTGGATGATTGTAAATGGCAATTATGCACGGTTTTCAGTAATGCGTCTGCTGTGTTCAATCTGCTGATCCTGAGGACAAATGCTTTGCAGTTCAGCTTAGCATCTTAAAATACACTGACACAGCATGCAGCGCTTCAAATACGCCAGTGAAATGTTGTATCCCTGCTTTATAGGGACCTAAACTGGAATTCTCAGAAATGCACACATAATCAAAACACAATTGCAAACATACACACAGCGAGCGAGAGTCTAGAAATCTCCACAGAAACTCAAATAACAGCATAAATTTTGCTCAAGTACCTGGGTTTATAACAAACATGTGTGGCGGATCTCTCTCTTGCTTTCTCCATTCTTTCCTGTTTGTTAAGTGCGTATGTTGGGCTGAAAACATTTCTGGTGTTGTGCTTTGTTTGTGTCTGCTAGGGTCAGTGACCTGTGTGATGGATTTGCCTCTTTACTAAATCAATATGGACGTGTAAATGTTTACTTGCCGTAAATCGAGAGGTATAAACCTCAAAATACTAAGGTAAATAACTAAGATTTTTTGAGTGTTTGTTTTTATTTGTCGTTGTTGTCCAGGAGATGGAAGAAAGTGTGTCTGATGTTGTTTTTGCAGATGCGAGGAGTCTTGAAGAGTTGAGAAAGATGCAAGAAAGATGATGAAAGATTAGAAGGAGCGTGACTATTTAACACTACTTCTGTGCACCATTTATGCAGTCATGTCAAAAAGATTTCATTTAGACTTTAATTTTTAAATTTATAGTTAAATTTATGATTTTAACTTTCAAATTTCAGACGCATTAGCAGAATTTCTGAAAAAAATATTAAGAATGTTGTTGGTTATTCTGACCTTCAGTTGGTTAAGTAAGAGAGAAAAATGTCTTAAGCTCTAGCATCAGTTGTTTCCAGATGCCACTTCGTTTGATATGTTTTGATCTAAAGCAATAACATTAAGTTCTTTTTCAAGTGTGTCTTAAGTGTCCAAATACTTTTTGAGCTGACTGTATATTTATATTCACTAAGTTTGTATTTTGAAGGGCTTTTTTGCTTATATATTGATTTGTGTTTTTCTTTTGCCTGATGGTGCTTAAAGGAGTCCTGTGTTCTTTTTTTTTTTTTTAATCTTTAACTCTTGTGAAAGTCCAAACAAATCTGAATTCAGCATATCTTTATTTTAAACACTAGGCTGTTCTTTTCTCACCAAAGTCTTTTTGTAGCCCTGCTGTCTGCTCGGCCGTTCAGACGTACAGCCCCACTAAAACATCAGACTTCCTGTCCTTACTTTGCCATTTTTCCAAACGCGGTGAAGAGAGGGAGAAGAAAATGACATGACTGCACAGGAAACAACAAACTGAACATTATAGGCTGGTTTTTGCTTTCATGGAAAAATTTTAAAAAAAAAATTGCTGCTTCAAGCCTCAGGTTGCCACTATTTTGTGGCTTGTCAGTTTTTGCCAGAACTGCACGAGTTCAGAGGAGGCCAAACACACACTCTCATCATCTCTCTCTCTCTCTCCCTCGCTCTCTTTAATTCAGTGTGCTTTCTTGGCATGACTTTTAACCACACAATATTGACAAATCATTCAATCAATACAGGATTAGGTAGAAATGAATGTTCACACGTAACACTGATGTGCAGCAACAAAGTAACTGAAAGTCATTAATTTTTCTTGTTAATTAGTCATTTCAGGTGTTGTATGCAGATGAGCGATGATGTGAGTGAGTGAGGTGACGTGACGTGTAGCCAAGTATAATGTGCCATACTCAGAATTTGTGCTCTGCATTTCACCCATCCGAGTGCACACACCATGAACACACACCCGAAGCAGTGGGCAGCCATTTTTGTTGCGGCAGGGGTTAGGTGCCTTACTCAAGGGCACCTCAGTTGTGGTAATGAGAGTGGAAGAGAACGCTGTTCATTCACTCCCCCCACCTACACTTCCTGCTGGTACTGAGACTCGAACCCGTGTCCTTCGGGTTACAAGTCCGACTCTCTAACCACATGTGATCCGCCTCCTTTCAGATACTTGGCATAATGGAGAAATTCATGTGACTGTAAATGATTTAACTATTCTATGCATTTTGTATACATACAATTAAATGTTAATTTTTAGCTGCAAAAGATTTTATTCCTTGTCAAAATAGAATTTTTTACTTTTTTTTTTATATACAGTGATTGTTATTTCTTATTTTTCTCTTGTATTTGTCTCAGTTAGGATAGTGTGACTTTAAACCTCACCTTTCAGTGATCACAAATAGTTTTTCATCTGGAAGCCGTGTTCGTAAAACATAAACTCCCTCTGTCTCTCGGGTGGTTGTGATTGGCATGATTTCTGGGGTTGAGGGATTATTAAGGGATGTTTATAAAGAATAAAGAGCTTCAGGCTGGCCAACCAAACTGATGTCAAGTGCAGGGGAAAGTCTTTTTCCCCCTTTCCTCCAGGGGAACAGAATGTACATGAGGGCGACGGATCGCTTAGCGTGGCTTGGACTAATGATATGGTGCATGATTGCATGTGTGGTGCTCTTAAGAAAGAGAGTGTGTGTGAGAGACTAGAAGCTAAGAAGCAAGAGGAAAAAAAGGCATTTTCTTTGCTTTCAGGTACTTTACCGGGCCATGAGTTTCTGTGATGTTTTTCCTTATGGCTCTGAATGAAATTTGTCATCCAGATACCAGAATTCACGGCGTAGAAAAAAATCGAGCCCAGTTATTGATCCACTATAAAATTCTTTCAATAGGATTTTTCTTCATGATTGTCTGATTTGGTGAAATCATGTTTGTGCTTTTGTAGCAGTTGCAACGGCGAGTGAATGTCCTATTACCCACCTCTAGATTTCCAAACGTTTTTAAAAAAAATTAACAATTATTTGCATTCTAGATATAAGGATTTAACACTTGAGGAAACCAGCCCATGTAGTTTGAGACCCATGTTGTAGATCCACTTTGTTGGCATGTATCATTGAATCGTTGTCCTTGGTAGATAGACATTATAGATGTCAATGTTAGTTTGCTCTTGTGTGCACGTGAATCATTGTGTGCTTAATTCTGACCTTAGAAGCCCCTTCCCTGAGGGATCTTGCCAGAGTGATTATGAATGTCATGTGTCATGGAAATCTGCCTTAGATGTGCTGGATCTCCATCCTGCTTGGCTGGTATATTTACTGGATGACTCGTTTCCTTTCTAAACCCTGAAGTACTGCTGCCTGCCTCTCACACCATAAAATTATGGGATTATGAAAGTATTATGACAGAATTCCTGCAATCCACACACAGCAGCTCATTCATTTGGGCCCGTCTCCATGTTGGTGGGCCTGCCAGTCGAACGGTCATATTGAAATTCACTTTAGATTAAGTTGTATAAAATGCTCTGTTACCTCTGGACCTGCTGTTGCTATGTGGGCTTTCACTGTATTTAGTGGAATATTTAATAAGGCTGTTTTACCAAAACAGCTGTCAGCTATCAAGACATTCTGCATTAGTCTTAATAAGAGTCATTTTGAGTCATCATGAGATTTTGATTGGTTGATTAAAATTATAAGCAGTAAATTAGTGAGAGACAGTGGCTCATAGCATCACATTTGTATTTTTAATTTGAGTAGGCACTGCTTGTAGGCTACTTATAGTGTGCGTTGCTGTGGCCAGAACTGTCTTGGCGTGTAAAACGCTCTAAATCTTGTTTAGCGTCCTGAGAATGTGAGGGGTGGCTGTCACTATGAATGTTGCCATAGAGACGGGCACATGAACAGAGGCCAATGTCAGTGAGTTATGCTGTTGTCAGCAAAAGTGCAGCAAGAAATCGATGCTGAAATTATCATAGGTTGTGATGAGGGCCAACAAAACAGTGGATGTCCTTTCTCCTTTGCCATCCTTTCCCACCTTCCGAGGTCTTCCTTTGCTTAGTGTCCTAATCTTTCCATGTGCTTGTTAATGTGCACTTTGCTAAAACACATTTTTAAAAATCACAAAAAAAAAAATGGTTAGTTTGAAATTGTGAATGTAAATTTGTGCACAAATACAGTATGTATTCAGGTTTTTGTTATAAACTCAGTGGTTGCAAACCCTAGTTATTCCTAGTATTTCCTAGTATATTCAATTAATGTGAAATCTGTAAACACAATTTTCGGAATTACATGCATTTCTCATCTGTTTTTTTGTGATAAATATGCTTTATCATATTTATGTGACGTCATATTTATATTCTTTATAAATATTAGGCACTGAAGCTTTGTGTTTCTTTCTTTTTGTCTTGCAGGTGATCAAAACTCACTTGGATCACTAATGATAGTGGAGACAAGGCTGAAATAAAAAAATATATATATATTCAAAACTTCCTCCTAAAGGTAAGAGGAAGACATGGACCTGAACTTCAAATCTGTCCTCTGATTTCTTCTTAAGAGTCCTAGAGCCACTTAGGAAACACTACCATACAAATGTTTACCCCTCTATCAAACAGTCATAAATACCTCACAGTAGATTAGTATCAGAAAGAAAAAATGACAGACACAACAAATCGCCATCTGAGACACAAGTTGCAGAGCTTAGGACGACGTCTAGATGAGCTTGAAGAGGCCAGAGGAAAACTACAAAAAGCTGAAGATGAACTTCTTGACATTCAGGACAAAATCATTCAGGCTGAGGGGAGTAATTCCTCACTTCTCACCGATGTGGAGACAATGCGAAAGAGATTGCTCAGAATTGAAGGCAAAGATGAAGAGGTCAGGAAAGCGGAGGATCTTTGTCGTGACGTTAGGGAGAAACTAGATCAGGAGGAGAAATTTACCAAGGATCTTAAAGTGGAGATTGAACGTCTTCAGCGCAGAATGACTGAACTTGAGAAGCTTGAAGAGGCTTTTGGTAAAAGCAAGTCAGACTGTACCCAGTTGTGCCTTAGTCTTAATGAGGAGAAAAATCTGACCAAAAAGCTTGCAGCAGAGCTTGATGCCTTGAAGGCACGTATAAAGGAAGTGGATACCTCTGAAGCTCGACTGGACAGGGCAGAAAAATCCCTTACTGCAGAGATGGAGAAACTAAAGGGTCTCACTCAGACGTTTGTGAATGAACGCAAAAGACTTCTGGAAAGGCAGAGAGAGGATGAGAAAATCATACTCAAGCTGACTGAGAAGCTTGAACGTCAGAAAAACAAATTAGGCACAGCAGACCACAGCCAGTTTGATTCTAGAGATCTTCGAATTGAGGATGAGTTCTCAACAGGCCTCACATGCAAACTGGCCAGGAAGAAGAGTTTTGAATACTTGAAGCGTTCAGATGACCTAGATTTGCGAAATGAGTCAAAGAATGAGAAAAATAGCTTAGAGGGGCAGGAAGATAATAAGGTTAAAGACCTCAGCCAAGAAGTGGAAAGATTGAAGAATCGTTTGAAGCAGATGGAGATAGTAGAGGAGGACTTGAAGAACATGGAATCCAAGAATGCTGAACTGATAGAAAAGTACCAGCAGGAGAGGAACCGTAGTCAAGCTCTCCATGACGAGGTTGAGCAGATGAAAATGCAGCTCAACGGTTGTAGCAATAGTAATGGAAGCCTCTACAATTAACAGCACTACAAAGGTCCTGGAAAATGGCAAGGCGGAAAATGAGGAGATCAATGTACGAGGAGGCTTCAGACAGGAGAAACCTAAAATCCTAAATAGGAGTCCTGCTGCTTCCGAACCAGTCACCTCCAAGTACAAAAGCAGAGATGCATCTCCTCAGCAGAGGCGAGAAACTAAGCTGAGGAACAAAGACCTTTGTCACTCCAGGGAAAGCTCCCCAAAGACTGTACGAAGGACTCTTAGTCCAGCACATAATGGCAGGAAAGGTTTGAAGACTGGTGCTTCCACTACTGCTTCTGACATTGAGATAAAAGATGGCAAGAAAGACAAAACAGTTGGAAGTGCCTCATCAAGTGCTCTCTGTGAAAGCAAGAAAATTTCAGTCCTTAGTCGCTATCCTCCAGCTGCTAATGACCAAAAGTCTTGGAAGCCATCAGTCAAGCAAAATGACAGTGACAGCAAGAGGAGTCAAATGGAAAAGTTGTCCAGGTACCCTGGAGGTGATAGTGAATCCAACGTGTCTGATAGGGCAGTCGTAATATCAACCAGAGCTGCTATCCTTGCTTCACCTGAGAAAGGACTAACTGAACCTGAGAGTTTAGATCAGGAGGCTTCTGCAATGTTGAGTCTGTCCAAGGCAAACGGATCCTTTACTGCTTACAGGTCTCATGTATCGCCATCTGTTCTGAGTGATCACGGATCTGATGGTCACTCCTCAGCCTCTGAAACAGAATCCACCGGCTCCAGGCGATCGGCAGGTGAGCAAAGTGACCCCCTGATGTCAAGTACAAGTGGAAGAACATCATCAAAGTACACCAGATACTCACAGCTGCAAGAATCTTACTCTGATGGTTCCTCAAAGGGCCCCTTTAGTGAGGAGCAACACAGGCCTCTTACGGTAGAAGGGGATACACAAGAGACTACGCATACTACCTCAGGTATTGAGATCCGCAGGGTATGCAGTCCTCGTGAAGCCCTCCAGTCAAAAGCTGTCATCAAGCAAGCCATTGTTGAGATTGACAGGAAGGAAGTGATGTCAGGGGGAATCACAGAGCCTTTGACTACCAGTGGAAAGCCCAAGATCTCCACTAAGCCAGTACTGGCTAGCAAGATGACCAGCAGTATCACCTTCTATCCCAATGACCCCAGCTCCTCTCGAACAAGCAGTCGGAGCAGTAGTTTATCAAGTGAGCCCCCTTCCAAGGAAAGGCACACTTCTACTAGTAATATTGTCATCGGCCCCAGCAATGAGCATAGGGGTAGCATCTCTATACCTTACGAAATATCCATCCCTAAGAGTGAGATCACTCTGCGTCAAAGTGAGACTGATGCCGACTTCTCTGAAACTCACAGTTACATTGAGAACGCTCCCATGGAGGCAGCCCTCCTGTCTCAAAGCAGCTTCAGCCTCCAGTCTTCAGAAGCTTCAGACTTAAATAATGACATTGAGTCTGGGTTTGAGAGCAGCAGTAGCAACACCACCGTGACCAGCTGGAGAAGCCAGAGACAAAACCACCACTCATATGATGACAGTTTGCCAGAAATGAGAAACATCACTGTCAGGAGCACTTGGAGGAGCCGTGGGGTAGCTTCTGTGGATGAATCTCCTCGAGCAATAAGGCAAGATGGCTCAGAGGATGAGGGTGAGTCTGCAACCACCTGGAGAGCGTATAGGGCAACTGCAGTGTTGGACACTCCATCAAACTCTAGCACTGTTTCTAACTTTGGAGGTAAACCAAGCCCAGCCGAGGTATACATGCGTAGGATCAACAACGCAGCGCCGTCTGTCCCTGAGTCAGGACGAAGGAACAAAAAGACTCCTTCGCCAGAGAGAGCTATTGCACACGAGCCTGTCAGTGCTCAGCAACTTCAACCAAGAGGCCGTAAACAGCCCATTGTGAGTACTGACTTTTTACCTTTTGACCATAACTAATAATGTACATTCCAGAAGTGTGATGCAAGAGATTTGTTCAGTCCACCAATAGTTGTTTTTCACTGTTAGATCAGTAAAAAAAAAAAAACATAAAATATGCTTATGCAAAATATCTGGTCATTTGGATCCAATCTTGTATGTTTGTTCTATATGTAGTTTGATCTTTTCCCTTTACTTTCTGTGTACTTGCTGTCCTGCCACCTGTTAAAAATCTCAGGAGAGCCTTTAAGTCTGTCTACATATTTGGTGCCACCATCTTGATTAATATTTTTTAGCCATGGAATTTTACACATTAGTTTCTTAAAGTGTTGTTTGATTTGGAAGTCTTTCTTATAATCCTCTGCATCTGGAAGAAGGTGAAGTGGACAGAAATTTTGTAAGCATGAAGTATTTTTAGATCGTTCTCCATCTGCGGAAAGAGAAAAATAGGCCCTTGAGGTATCTCTCTCTCTTCTGTTTTCTTGATATGAATCCTTTTCAGTTGTTGTGGCCTGGGAAGTTTTTGTGTTTTGTGTCTGTCCTTTACTAGACATTTACTTGTACTTATAAAGCTAAATCGTGAAGAGATAAACTAGACACAGCCGACTCTGGGGAAAAAAAAAAAAAATGACGTAGTTCACTAATGTTTTTTTAAATATTTGTATGAATAAAGCTGTTGTTTTTTTACTAGTAACATTTGAATGTAATATTAGATATTGATACATGTGTGAAGGGTGTTGAAAGCTAATGATGGGCAGGTCAGAGGTCATGCCTTTGTTTTTAGAAAAACTTAGTCAGGTCAACTGGCAGTTTTTGTCCCCACAGTTAAACCAATTTGAGTCTGGCGTCACCCCAGCAGTCAAAGCAGACCCTTTTCACCAGCTTTCACCCTTTTTCACTGTACTGAGAATACAAGTAAGAGAATAGAGCTGCACCCTATCAGAGCACCAATTACCATCATCCTCTCATTAAACATCTCAAACAGCCCAGCCTTCAAATTTACCCACAAAGACCTAATTAAATCACTGAGATGGCCCTCAAACATGGCCCCTTCCTGGCACACGACTTCGAAAACAAAAACTGCCCCTTCTTCATTCTGCCTCTTTCTGTTTTCTCACGTTCTATTTCATGCCATGTTTGTTTTCTTTGTCTTTTGACCTGATGGATGGCAAATGCCTGATAATTTATCTGAGAAAGCTGAAAGATTTATGCACAAGTGAATTTTAGCACTTCCATAAGCAGAGGTCAGATCATTTGTTTTACTCCCTTCTCTCTATCACTCAGTGAAGGTTAGTTTTCTTTGTACTGCAGATGGTTCTTCATACTGTCATTGCAGCTGTAAGTTAATATACTGCTATTGTGACCCCATTCACTCCTTTTTTTCTCTCTTTCTGTTGGGGATACTCCATCATTAATCTTTTATCTTTTTATCTTTAAAGCATCTTTCCATCTGTAGAAGTGAACGTGTTCTATATTTTGTACTGTATTGTACTACAATTTGTACTATAAACCTCTGGAAATTTCGATTTAAAAAGAAAAGGAAAAAGTTGGTTCCATAGAGTAAAGATATGTAAATACATAAGTGTTTCTTCAATTGTGAGCATTTTTGGCCTTGTGGACTTGTAGAAAATGAACTCCCTTATAGGGGACCTATTATGCCCCTTTTAACAAGATTTAATATAAGTCTCTGGTTTGTCCAGAATGTATCTGTGAAGTTTCAGCTCAAAATACCCCACAGATCATGTTTTATAGCATGTCTAATTTTCCCCTATTTGGGTGTGAGCAAAAACACGCCCTTTTCGTGTGTGTGTATGCCTTTAAATGCAAATGAGCTGCTGCTCTCCTGCCCCTTTCTAGAAGAGGGCGGAGCCTTTACAGCTTGTGTTTCAGATACTCCAGCAACAACAACAACTGGAGAATCTCACACAGCTAAAATGTCAGAAATTGTCAGTAACGGTGTTCAGCATTATTTGTTCAAACACAGATTGAGAGACTCAAGAAGAAGTTACAACTTTTAGAATGCAACAGGACTTTTCTGAATGGCTAATGAATTTATGTAGTTGTTGTGGAGTTAACTTTATTCAAAATATCGATTAGCATGTTCCATCATGATGATCATCTATAAATCATCTACTCCTCAGTGGCTCAGATGCCAGGAGTCTATGGAGACACTTATGTTCGTTAATACTTTCAAATACAGAACATTTGTGAAGTTTATGTGGTGCAGATATTATATTAATAGGTGCTATAGCGAGGATATGAACATGTAAAATCTGGAACAGCATTGTAATTTGTGTAAAGCTTGACAGTTTTATACATAAAAATATTGAAATAATTTATGCTTATTTCACTTGTTTAGGTAATTATTATTTTTAAAATGAAATATATTTTATAATGGATTATCTATGTTTTATATCGAAAGTCTAGGTCTTGGATGAGGCTAAAACCATAAAATCAATGTGAAAAGTAGCATAAATAAATAAATGCCCTTATTTGAAGAAGCACCCACATATTCTCAGCATCTGATTGAAAGCAAACTTCATCCATTCCCACTCAATCTGGAGTCCATTAGGAAGGATTTATCTAATCAGCCATGGTCAGGCATGCATTCAGCTTTATCTCCAACTCATGTGATTTCTTTTTTTCCCCCTTAAATTTAGACTAATCTTCTCAATAAATACCTCACTCTGGGTGTGATTGTGACACACACACACAACATGATCAATGTTTAAGTGAAGAAACCCTTAACACTGAGAATTTGGTCTGTTTATCAGTTGTTTGTAGGTTATTACGTGTTACATTGTAAAACTTCAGCTAGTAAACGGAACGGAAGTAAATTGCAGTCACAGCTGTGAATACAGTATTGAATTTTTGATTCCTTTATTTCTATTGATTTATCTTATTGCGTCAATCATTTTTTTATCTCTGCGTACTCTACAGTGGAATAGCTTGACCATGGATGTCTTTATTTAAACCTTCAGACAGATTTCTAGACTGTGTCTTATATAAGATCAATACCACAGTGATTTGAGGGAGATTGAATCTGTCCATCAATGATGCGGTGTCGTTGTGCTGACAGAGGCAGAGGTTTTATCTCCTCCATTATTAATGAAGGCACATGTCCAGGACTGTCCTCGAAGATCAAGGTCATCTGTTTCATGTCTCTGACACAAAGCCTATGTGAGTCAAATATATGTGCTGAAGTCATTAATACTCCTGCTGCAAGGAGAGCTGTATAAAGTAAAGTAATCCGTTCAGCCAGATGTCATGTTATGTTAAGAGCTGGAATGCCTTTTCATCCGTGCTTATAAAATTACACAAATCTGGAGTGATTTATGGAGGAATTTTGATCACAGGTTCATTATGTTTTTTTTATTTATTTATATTATTATAATTTTTCTGGAAGTTAATATGGGAATATTAAGCTTAGGCAGGCAGCCATAGCTGCTTACTAATGTAGAGTACTGAAAGTGCCGTTCAGATACTTAGCTTAATGGCACGTGTGTGTGATTTAAAATCTTTTAAAAGCTTGTCTGGACAGTCACAAAAATTACTTTTTTGATCCCTTTTATGTTCTTTCACTTTGGATGTGCTGTTATCTTGTTAAATGTTTCTTAATGAGGAGACACTTCAACTCAGTGAAGAAAAAATGTGCATTAGCACTAAAAATAATTGGATATTCATTTTTATTAATTTGTAGTTTTCCTAAAACTGCATAAACCTTACAAATGGAATGTGGCAGTACTATACATTAAAATGGATAGTTCACCCAAAAATGAAAATTTTGTCATCATTTACTCACCCTCATGTTGTTCCTAACCTGTATGAGTTCCTTTTTTATGTTGAACACAAAAGAAGATATTTTAAAGAATGTTGGTAATCAAACAGTTGACAGTAGCCATTAACTTCGATAGTATTTTTTTCCTACTATAGAAGTCAATGGCTACCGTCAACTGTTTGATTACCAACATTCTTTAAAATATCTTCTTTTGTGTTCAACAGAAGAAATAAAATCATAAAGTTTTGGAACAGCATGAGGCTTTTTCAAAATTTTCATTTTTGGGTGAACTATCCATCTAAGGTAATACCATAGTACTTTAATATACAGTATGCCATGGTATCATGGGATTACAGGATACTTAAAAGAATACCTTATTACTGTTTGACAATTTTTATTGTATTTTTAATTTAATCAATTGGGGTATTTTTTTAATAAACTAACTACTAACTAATGATTTTAGTTTAAAAAAAAAAAAAAGAAAGTTTTTACAGAAATAGTTTAACTCAACTTACATAACCACAGACTTACATAAACACGTACTTGAATCCCATAAATCACACTAGTAATAAAATAATGGAATTTATTGCATTGGCTTTTATTAAAACCTTTTCAGAATGTCTTGTAACAGGCCACATGTTCTACTCTTGGTACTGAATGCATATGCTTGACCTGTGTTAGACAATTGTTTTAATAAAAAAAAATAATAATAAAAAAAACCTAGACATTTGCCATTTCAGCACTATCACTACTAATATTCACGTGTTTTAAACTTCCTGTACCATGGACTTACATGGAACCCTTTCCGTCATGACATCTTTCTGTATGATTGTGCTTTTGTCATTTCCACCCGTTGCCCCTTCCTGTGTGACACAGGAAGTTGCAAGGTTGCGCCTGCCCATTTGGCAGCCAATGCATCGTAACTGGTTTCCTGTACACCCACCTCTCTTATCCCAGTAGGTCTCAAGCCCTATTATGGACAATTAGCATCTGTCTGCTGCGTACGAAATTCCACAGCAGTGTGTGGCATATCCTGCTGCCTCATTTGGGAACTTTTTATAACTGACGTCATAAACCATTTGGTTGGCTGTGTAAAGTCTCCACCTTCATGGTAAAGACAAGAGACAATAGTCGTTCTATATTAGGACTTGTTCTGCGGTCTGAGCAGTTTCTTTCCTCTGACATGTCTGATAAGTTTGGTCTGTAGAAAAATTAAGAATTATTATACTCTTTGGTCCTTGCTCTGTTCACACTGATTAATAATGTTTTAAAAAGCCATGGAAAACGTCCTGGAAGTTTCTATTGTAAATGCTTTATTATTATTAAGTACATTTGTTTATTAAAAAATCTCTTTGTCAGTCTGTGAATTTCTATAAAATTAATCTTATACAATACACAATCACAAATGAGTAGGAAGCAACGTATAAGTCATTGGTCAAAAATTATTGTTTATTATTATTATTATTATTATTATTATTATTATTGTGATTATTGTGATTATTAGAATATTATGCAAGAAGTTTGTCTTTCCCCAAATGTCTTTAAAGGGGACCCTATTATGCCCCTTATCAAAAGATGTAATATAAGTCTCTGGTGTCCCCAGAATGTGTCTGTGAAGTTTCAGCTCAACTTGTCAAAAACACGCTGTTTTTGTGTGTCCCTTTAAATGCAAATGAGGTTTTTATACTTCACATGATCTTAACGCATTACTGCAACATAAAGAGAGAAATTTAAATACATTTCAATAATCATGGTCAGGCAATTATGTGATTGTGACAGGCCTGTAAACAAGTTAAACAACCCTTCAGAACATGACCGAATTTGTTGGATAATTGGAAGAGCACTATATAAGTGGAAAGTTTTGAGTCTATTGAAGTCATAAGTATACTGTATCGCATTTGTTCTATGTTTGTTCTCTTCCCAGTCTGCAGATGATGGAGAAACTGTTCCGTCCTCATGGCGAAGGCAGCCCACAGGTGACGTGGACTCGTACGATAGGCCTGGGAGTCGTGGAGCATGGTCTAGCAGAAACCGCACAGCAGATGCAAGCCGGTCGTGGTCAAACCGACATCTGGACAATTGATCCATAATACCCACATTTCTAACTAGGTATGTGCCTCCTTATAGCTTAATTCAGTTAAACTTATCAAAAGTAAGAGACCATAGAGGATTCTGGGTTATACTTAATTAAAGCAAGCTAGAAGCTAATTACTCTCATGTTAATGAGTCCTGACCTAAAGTGTCCTTGTGTGTTTTTATTACCTCAGTTGTTACATCTCAAAGCAGCCCCTGTGTGCAAGGAATGAAGCTCATCTCATCTCTTCAGTTACGCCATGACTTTAACAGACCCATCAGCTGATCAGATTTCCAGGTAGACCCCGAGTGACCGCTGGGAACTTTGTCGTACTCATACATCAACCTGTATGAATTCACCATCTTCCAGCTGTCGCTTTTTCGAATGGAAGTCACATATTCCTACAGCGATGAATCCTCTTCTGCTCCTTGTAGTGTATTAAAGTCGTCAAACATGACAAGGGAGAGGTGCAGACATGTGACTGCCTTAATGTTGGGAATATGTAAAAGGGGTTTTGGGTCATTTATCAGCATTTTGAAAACCCCACACAGACCTCGTTGTTGCCACAGGTCTTGAATTTCATGTGTTATTCTCACAAGGAGCAAGTTACAGCTTGTGGCTTTTCAATTAGTTCTACAATATCACACTTTTTTCTTTTCTTTTTTTTTGCTGGATGGTTTAATTAAGGAATTCATTGGGATTATTGCACACAGCTAAAATTCATTTGATTATCCAGGCAATCACTCATAGGTGTATACATATTTTTTGTCTTATGTCTTAGGAGCAGGAGAGTCAGCCACATTCTAGAAGTACAGTCTTCATTATGCATTGATGTACATATGCCCAATTTTTCATCCTTACAGCGCCTGGTGTCCAAGTTTATTTGATCTCATTTGTAATTTGCTCCTTGTATCATGTCAATTTATTACTAGTTTGTCTGTTTTCTTCATCTTTTCTTTAACTGGATTTGATGATCTCACAACCAGCATAGTGAATGCACAGGGCCACCGACACTAAAGTTTTTAAGAAAAGCTGGGAAACGCATCTGCATGTTGACCTTTCCCCGTCTTAGTGGCTCTGAAGGGATGCTGGCTTTGGATTCCCAACCACTGGAGAAGAATCCGATCACCTAGAGCTCATCTCGATGTGACCTTGTCCATCTGGGTAGCTAACCGGGATTAACCCAAATTCTGGACATTTATAGAGGATTTTCAGAGCGGACTCTTTACAGCCGCTCTGTGACTCTACTCGCAAACTTTGCACAGAAAGACAGTGAACCGAATTCTTGGTGTGTCACAGAAAACCAGCGTTTGGGATTCTGCTGGTTCGAGTCAGTCTAATAAACCCCTAGACGGGTTGTGTTTTCATGTTATTTCAGCCGTAGAGCTTGTTGAGCCTTGAGGGTGGCTAGCATGACACCACAAAGGATCCAGAATGCTTCAATTAGGAATGCCTATGCCTGGATAAACGGCTTCACCATCGAAAACATCAGAATGCCCATCACTTCCTCGTGTCCTCATGTGGTTAGTACTTGTTGAAATATTACTGAGTAGAGCTGCTGCAGTTGAAATGTTGTGTACTGTTTCTATTAGATTTTAAACAGTTCAGTGCCACCAATGATTATTTTCTTATTCCGGCTCAGATTCCTTTTCTCCTTGTACACTATTCTTAAGTGTCCATGTGTATTAATATCTCTCTTATCCAATACCTTGAATCCAACGATGACGACAAAGGGTCAGTTATCCATCGGCCCACCAGATGATCTCAATCTCCAATGTCACTGGAATGTGGGATGTTTTATTTTTCTGTTTGTTTTAAACTAATGCTGTATGTGTAATGTTGGTCTGGGGGTTGATGTTCAAGTGGACAGTTTGCTGTCTTTGCAGCGTCTCACTTGGTTATTACAGATTTAAAAAGATCCACGCCTCACCATCACGGTCAGTTTTGCTTTGTTCTGGTTTCCTGTGCTTCTGTGTCCTCAATAGTTATTCGCCTCTCTGGCTTGGGCTATATGGAGTCTTTGAAACAAAAATGGAAATTTCTGTTTGTCTATCAATTTATCTTTTTTATTTAAGTCATTCTAATAAATTTGTAATTGCACTTAAATCATTAAAACAGTCTTATAAACGTAAGAAAACAGACTACATCTTTCTGATGTTTAAAAAATGTTCTCTAGCTTTGGTTGTCTCAGAAGTAGAGAGACTACACATGATTGATGTGGCTTAACAGCAAAAAGTCTTGCTTACAAAAGTTACCATCACATCGCTAAATAATATTGCCAAACATCTTAAAATGTATTACATTTCACCAAGCTGCCCATGCAAAATGTATAATATCTATATTTTTTGTATTAATCTCTGAACGTTTTCCAATAACTCATTTGACTTCGGGCGGCAGTTTGGCTTTGTTCTTCTCAAATTTGCCCTACTTTATTCTGCACGGTAAAAACAAACGTTTGTCTTTCCAAATGAATATCCCAGGCTTCACTCTACTTCCTGTTCAGGGGTCTTGGGCTGAAGCGAACATGCTGGCTTCTGTATCTCATGCCCTTGCTTTCTCAGAATACCCTAGTGCCCTGGGCTGCTGTAATCCAAGCTGCCGGTCCCTAAAGCCATTTTATTGGCTGGCTGAAGCAGCGGCAACAGGCCTGATATACGGTCCCTGGGTTGGTTGCAGGTCGGAGGTCAGCGCTGCATTTGATGGGCTTATAACTTCTGAGGGAGAAAGTGGGACCAGCTGGCAGCAAAAAAAAAAAAAAAGCAAAAGAGGAAGCAGAGTTGGTGACCGGGATGGTGTCCATGTGTGGTACCAAGAAGAACCAGGAGGGTCAGCCAGGATTCTGTAGAGAGGGAAGGTTTTAGCTGTTTCTCAACTTCCGTAAATAGTTTTAGGCATTATGAATTGTAAATCCCTTTATAATAAAATTGTGCCTACTCAAAGCTTGCAAACATGATCCTAAAACTGCAGCATGACCCAGATTGATGTGATGATATAGAGCAAGTCTGTACTGGAAATACCAGCAGACTACATCTCCCTTTCCCAACCCCCTAGCCAGGCAAAGGTCTCTCGGCTGCTCTGTGGCTTCAACGCTCAACCACAGCTGTCGGAAACCGTAGATTTTATGTGCTCACAAGACAGTCCAGAGTTTCTGAAAGAACTCTTTTAAAGAGGCCGACTGAAACCACAATTCTCAAGGAATTCTTCTTCGTTTCTCAACACCATTTACTAAAGTGTCAATGTGCCGTTCACCCTCAGAAGTCATCTAACACATGTCTCTGATTTCCATTCCTCCACTTTTGTCTTTTGCTCTCTGTGGAAATAATCAGTGCGAGATTCGGTTACACGTCTCAGAACGGATCAAAGGTCATATAGTTTCACATATTGTTCATTTAAAAGAACTAAATCATAAAAATACTTCTTCCTACATCAAGGTTTTCCCATCTACATCACTTTTATGTACACCTTAAGTAGCCAAACTTAACCTAGCTATAACACCAGTCAAGAAGCATTATCATGTCTAGCTTCTGACAGTTGGTGACGACTCAGAATGGTTTTTAATCATTTTTAGTGACAATTTTTAAAGGAAAGTAGTTGTAATTATTTTATAAAAGCCATTTTAATAAGCAATAAAGTAATATTGAATGTACAGAAGAGAACATTTGAAGGCTTTGACATGTTGTGCCCGCATTATAAGCTGGCATTGGCCCTAAAAGGCCAAAAATAGGTCATAGTGTCATGAAATATGCAGAATCTGCACTTAACCAGCACTTAAATGACTCTTTTAACCTATTTTCTTAACCTTTATGGGTTTAATTTTCTAATATGGCTCCCCTTCTTTTCTTTTTTTTAATCACTTATCCCCGAATTAAGTGAATGTACAGCCATCAAAGATGTGTATATATGTACATGTGTTTGTGCACTGGCCAAAATAGCAGAATAATTTCACCTGCAGCAACTGTGAGACACCTCTTGTATTTTTCTGGGTTGAGAGGTGGACTGTCCACATTATTTGTACAGATTGCAAAGCGTTTTATTTTCATTTGTGTCATCTTTTTTTTCCTGTAAGGCCATGTGCGATATATATTTTAGTTGACACAATGTGCCAAAAATCATTCCAAGGTATTTTTGTAGTTTACATGAAAACGAATAGCTTCTTAAAAGCAATTATGAAATTAAAAGGGTAAATATTTCTGTTGTCAAGCTTTTCCTTCTTTTATCTGCTTTTTTTTTTTTTTTCAAACTACAATCAGATAGTTTTATTTAAAAGTATCTTGTAATTTTGTAAAGTGGGCCATGTTTAAGATATGTTAAGATTTTTTTTCCCCTTTTTTCGTTTGTGTAGATGTGTACCTTATTGGGCTCCTGGAGAGTGTTTTTTTGATTTTTAATTTCAATCTTGTGTTTTATTCATAATTTGTATAAACTATTAAAGTTAGACTCAGTTAAAAGTGTTAATTAACCAGCTTTTCAAACATTACCAACTTGTGCTTTTTTTTTCTTTCATTCTAAGAGAAGTGTCTGGGTGAAGTGTTTACTAAATGTAAGATGGATATGTTGAGCCAGGGGCTCAGTATGGTTCAGTTCTGTACTGTTCTCATCTTTTATTAACCGCTCAGACTGTGGGTTTCCCTTCTGTTCATTCAGGGTTCATTCATCTCCTGTGCTGTATTAAAAGTGCTGCCAAAGACAGATTTCAGGCCTTAACACACACGCCACACACAGTAACTGAATTAAATTTCACTGATACTTGCTTACACAGTCTCTTAAACACACTGCACATATAAATACAGGTCTGCATAGTTAAAGAAGGGAGACAGAAGTTGAGTGGTGTTTTCCTGATAAAGCAGTGTTTGTAAATGGCTGTCAAGCAGATGTTGGTGTAGAGTGAACCTGCGGTGAGGACACAGGTGAACATGCTCATTGTATTCAGCCTCTCAGTGTCAGCAATAACACACACACTGTGTTTCAGTCTTACACCTTTGTACTGTAATATTTGTGCATGTTTCAGCATTGTGCATGGAGCTAGACATCTCTTTAGGCTGAACTGCAGACTATATGTATTCCAGCTAATATAATAAAAAAAGCAACTTGTTTGTAACAGGTTTGGTTGTGTGTGTTTATCTAGTGGCTCATTCTTTTGTCTTTTTTTCAGTTCATTTGTTGGCAGTTGATTACCAAAACTATGACTGAATGGAATGATGGTGTGATAAATCACTTTACAGAACTGCATGTACATCTAAGAAGCTCTGTTGTCATTTAATAGATGAATTGGTGATAACAGCAGTAATCAAACACAATAAACCACTGGAATTTCATAGCCCTTTGGTTTCAGCTGGCAGAACATATTCTTCAGATAGATCTAAATAACTCTTTGGGTCTTAAGTTAACTATATTCCAGTCACAACAATAAATAATTCTGTTTAGCCTAATGAGGGGTTTGTCATTATACCACACACACATTTTTGTCATTTTAAAGCTTGATAAATCTGATCCTTATTCACTTTCCTTATGTGAATTTTTTTCTTATTACTATTGGTTTTGAGTACATTTTAAAGAAAACAATTTTCTTCTTCTGAATTTCAATTAATTTTTTAATTTAATGTGTCACTTGCCAATTCTTTGTGAAATATATTAGCAATTTCGAAGTGAAATTTGCTTCAAAGTAAATCTTACACCATATTTTTTAATAGCAACTGAATTGCAAAGGAGGCTCTCATCCTAAAATGGTCAAATTCCACTTTGCATCTGCCACTTATTCTTGTAAATATATTTACAACAATAAGTGGCAAGTGGATGGGATGAATGCTGCAGTAATAAGTTGTATGAAATACATCCTAATATCAGTGTTGCGTTTAGTAGGTGCCACCAACAAGGGCATTCAAGATTTACACATGGGGATTTACCAATAAGTGAAGAACCACCATCATGCTTGCCAAATTCCTATGACCATTAAGACATATTTCTGGACTACACTGTTCTTTGAAGTCATCTGGATTCTGATTGGCTGTCAATGATTTTATTGTACATCAGCTGGAATAAATCATTCTAAAGTGACGTGTAGCCAAGTACGGTGTCCCATACTTGGAATTTGAGCTTTGCATTTCACCCTTCCAAGTGCACACACACCCGGAGCAGTGGGCAGCCATTTTTGCTGCGCCGCCCAGGAGTGATTGGGGGTTAGGTACCTTGATCAAGGGCACCTCAGTTGTGGGTAATGAGAGTGGAAGAGAGCGCTGTCCGTTCACTCCCCCCACCTACATTTCCTGCCAGTACTCGAACCCACAACCTTCGGGTTATGAGTCTGACTTTCTAACCATTAGTCCGCAACTGCTAAAAAGTGATTCCACAAAAATATCGGTCCACAGTTGGGATGTGGACTTCCCTATTGTCATATATTTTTTTGGAATGATTACTAAAACTTTTAATAGCTATAGTTACAGTCCTTGGTGTGAACAGGTCTTTAGTGTTTCATATAAGAAAGTCACAGTTTGGAACACAAGGGTACCCTTACAAAAAAGAAGTTAATTCAAGTGTGCTATTAGTCTACTTCTTTTAAACTAAGAAATAAAGTATACTTTCAGTCTACTTTTTATGTACTTCTCAGAAATATACTTAAAATTATACAAGTATACTTGACTTGAAAAGGCTTAAGTATATTTGGCCTATACTTGTACTCAATATTTTGATTGAGAGTATGATTAAGTATACTTGGCTTATAGTTGTGTATACTTTTTTGCATAGTTTTACATAATGTCTTATAAGCTTACATTGCTTGAAAAAAAAAGAAAGAAAAAAGAAGATTTATAAAGAAAACAGACATGTTCCTAATTCTAAGTATGTGAATTTATGTTGTCCACTGGTAGTGCACATAAGAATTTACTTCAAATCTACTTAATGTACAGTTAAAGGTATATTTTAAGTATAAAAATGAATCCCTAAAAATATCCATTAATATTTACTTATACTTCGTAGCATACTTAAAGTGCAAAAATAATATATAAATAGTAAACTAAAAGTATGGTATGTTCATTTAAAACTCACAAGTATACATGCAGTATAAAATTACTAAACTAGTAGTTTACTGAGAGTACACTTCAAGCTAAAAAGGCTAGTATTTAACTAGTAAACTATCTGTATACCTATAAGTTCGCTTATAGTATAGTTGCAGTACAAAAAAAAGTTATTGTAAACTAGTTGTGTACTCAATGTTTACTACTGTTACACTTGAAGTATACTTCACTAAAAAGTGGGCCAATTTAGTCCCAAGTAGTATTGAAATATTACACCTACAAGTATACTAATAGTAGTATAATTACTAAATAAAGTATTCTTAAAAATATACTTAAACTTTATTTAAATGTACTTAATAGAATGAACTTGTTTTTGTAAGGGTGAGTAAATGACTTATGAACTGTTCCTTTAAGGCACCAGTACGTAGTTAAGTAAATATATGGTCTTCATTTTATGGCCTAGTAGTGATAAGTTATATTGACTGAGATATTTAAAGTTCATAAGAGGTAACTAAGACTTTTTAGATTATTTAGGAAAGACACCACAAATCAAGATATGACAGAATGCTGCACAGAAGTTTAAAACCTGACTTTCAGAGTTCACTCAGCATCAGAATTCACTATTGTTTGTCCAAGTCCTTGAAACGGCTCTTAAAGCTTTAATCCTGTTCTGAGAATGAGAATTATCAGATTTAACTGGACAGTTATTTGAAAGACATTCAAATTTCAACCAACTGGATAAGTGAGAAAAGTCTAGACAGTGAATTCAATCTTGTTCCTGCATTTTCTTCCAGTCTAGAACATTCATCAGCATTACAGAAGAAGCTTTTAAAAGCATTTTAATGGAGCGTTAACACAACCGACCAGGTGATTTAAAAAATAAACATGTTAGACAGCCTATCTCTGTGTGGAGGTATTGTATGAGTGTTTGTGCGTATATATGGGTATTTTATTCCATGTGAAATATATTTCTACATTCAGGGTGTGTGGGGGTTTCTGTGTTGAAGGGCACATTGTGAAGTTGTTGTGTGGGTGATTAAGTGTAACATCTGCCTGTGAACAGGATGAGTCAGGTTTGAGTTCTGACACGCTCATGAACCCATTATTGCAAGGCCTGTGCATCAGAAATCACTCTCAAAACGAGACATACTAAAATAACATCGAAATATTGATCAGAGATCCCTGAGGGCATCCAGGTGTCTTTGAGAATATTATGAAATGTCAAAGGTGTTACGATACAAGTTATATTGTCTAAACTGAATTTTAATATGCAAACAGATTGTAGAGTCTGTCTTGAGGCGGTGCAGCTTGTGCATCATTTCCTGCTAGCCGTTAACATTGTGGATCTAGGAAAGTCAATAAATCTTCAGGAACTCTAGAGGAACTGGTCTTGAATTTGCCTGCAGTTAACAGCTCAAGATAAAAGCATCCACAAAATACCATAATATCTAATACACATGATTTGAGGGCAATCTGGCTCTGTGGTCAATGAACCAAATGTACTCACATTATCAAAACCACTGGTGGACTGCAGTATTATGAATAAGAATATGGTTGTGGCATCTTAGTGCAGGCTGCTCAAGGCTCTAATCACGAACCAAACTGCTGGGGCCAATATCAGCTCAGGTCCCTCAGACTCCCACAATACAGTGCAGCTGCCAGGGCCCACACCACACAAGCTGGGGCTGAAGCCAGAGGCCTGGAGGGGTTATAGCAAGAACAGAGAGCAGGAGAAAGATGCCAAAAAAGCCTCTGGGCAGCATGACATGTGAAGAGACTGGATAAACGAAGAATTAAAAGAAGAAAAAAAAAAAGCAGACAGAAAATTGAAGGAAATGGTGACAAAACAAAGGAGGAAGAAAAATGAGAGTAAGACGTGTTTGACTGAAATATTAAAGCGACAGTCTGTAACTTTTTGGTTATAAATGATTCAAAATCAATTTGAGCAAGTACATAAGCAGCCAGTGTTCAAAAGTATCTCCTTACCTTTGCCCGATTCACAAAGGTAAGCTTGTAATAATGTTTCCTAACCCGGATGGTACTGGTGGGTTTCCGCTGGAAATTCGAGCATGCAGCCATTCATCTTTGCGTCATTACGTCACGTCCGTTTACATAGAGGAGTCCCAGCTAGTAGGCTATAAGGCATGTGGAGGATGCTTTATAGCCTTTTCTCACAGCAGCTGCAATAATGAAACTTCTCATTTAGATGGCGGATTGTAATCCAGAAAGGTCCAAATGACAATCATCAGTGACAACTGGAGATTCACAGAGTAAACTGCAGTCAAAAGCAAAAGACTTCAGACTGCAGAGTGGCTACAGAAATTGAAATCTACAGGTAACAGTAATACACACTAAATACACAGTCACGCAATGCTGATGTTGTTAACATTAACAATTTGAGAACAATGTATAACAATAATATGCACGGTTTGATGTGATCAGAGCTAAACGATCATTAGACTTAAATCACCATTGGCAGCATGATTTATTGTAATGCTTTTTTTTCCTCAGTTGGTCAGAACAAAAGTTGCAGATTTGTTACTTACTTGTTTAGACATTTTCCGGTGAAAATTCTTATTTTGGTCATACTTCCAAGACGTATTGTGATTGCGAAGTGGTGACTGACAGCAAACAGTAGATTCATCTGATACACAACCCACATAAAATTGATAATTCCGCATATGCAGTTGCAGGTTTCAAACAGAGATGGCAACAAAGAGGCACAACTTACGGACTGCAGCTTTAAGTATATATATATATATATATATATATATATATATATATATATATATACTTAAATTTTTCACTCATTGTTATATTGCAGCCATTTGCTAAAATCATTTAAGTTCATTTTTTTTCCTCATTAATGTACACACAGCACCCCATATTGACAGAAAAACACAGAATTGTTGACATTTTTGCAGATTTATTAAAAAAGAAAAACTGAAATATCACATGGTCCTAAGTATTCAGACCCTTTGCTGTGACGCTCATATATTTAACTCAGGTGCTGTCCATTTCTTCTGATCATCCTTGAGATGGTTCTACACCTTCATTTGAGTCCAGCTGTGTTTGATTATACTGATTGGACTTGATTAGGAAAGCCACACACCTGTCCATATAAGACCTTACAGCTCACAGTGCATGTCAGAGCAAATGAGAATCATGAGGTCAAAGGAACTGCCTGAAGAGCTCAGAGACAGAATTGTGGCAAGGCACAGATCTGGCCAAGGTTACAAAAAAATTTCTGCTGCACTTAAGGTTCCTAAGAGCACAGTGGCCTCCATAATCCTTAAATGGAAGACGTTTGGGACGACCAGAACCCTTCCTAGAGCTGGCCGTCCGGCCAAACTGAGCTATCAGGGGAGAAGAGCCTTGGTGAGAGAGGTAAAGAAGAACCCAAAGATCACTGTGGCTGAGCTCCAGAGATGCAGTCGGGAGATGGGAGAAAGTTGTAGAAAGTCAACCATCACTGCAGCCCTCCACCAGTCGGGGCTTTATGGCAGAGTGGCCCGACGGAAGCCTCTCCTCAGTGCAAGACACATGAAAAAACACCTGAAGGACTCCAAGATGGTGAGAAATAAGATTCTCTGGTCTGATGAGACCAAGATAGAACTTTTTGGCCTTAATTCTAAGCGGTATGTGTGGAGAAAACCAGGCACTGCTCATCACCTGTCCAATACAGTCCCAACAGTGAAGATGAATGCGGCCAAGTACAGGGATATCCTGGACGAAAACCTTCTCCAGAGTGCTCAGGACCTCAGACTGGCCCGAAGGTTTACCTTCCAACAAGACAATGACCCTAAGCACACAGCTAACATAACGAAGGAGTGGCTTCACAACTCCGTGACTGTTCTTGAATGGCCCAGCCAGAGCCCTGATTTAAACCCAATTGAGCATCTCTGGAGAGACCTAAAAATGGCTGTCCACCAACGTTTACCATCCAACCTGACAGAACTGGAGAGGATCTGCAAGGAGGAATGGCAGAGGATCCCCAAATCCAGGTGTGAAAAACTGCATCTTTCCCAAAAAGACTCATGGCTGTATTAGATCAAAAGGGTGCTTCTACTAAATACTGAGCACAGGGTTTGAATACTTAGGTCCATGTGATATTTCAGTTTTTCTTTTTTAATAAATCTGCAAAAATGTCAACAATTCTGTGTTTTTCTGTCAATATGGGGTGCTGTGTGTACATTAATGAGGAAAAAAAAATGAACTTAAATTATTTTAGCAAATGGCTGCAATATAACAAAGTGAAAAATTTAAGGGGGTCTCAATACTTTCCGTACCCACTGTGTGTGTGTGTGTGTGTGTGTGTAAAAACGCAATTCACACAGGACACGTAATTGCATTTAAAACAATGAGACGCATCAGTAAAATTGCGGTCACATTAGTGAATGTGCAAAAAAGGCCCATCAAAGAATGAAGCTGAATGCTGCACCAATGTGCGAGACGCTGAAAAATAAACATTTAGCGCATGTTTACCTTAAAGAAAAAATGTTGTGGAAAACAAAAATGCTTTCTGTCCAAACCAGCTCAAATTTGATAATGAAATGATTCAATAGAATAAAACTCACAAAGAACTACAAAGAAACAGACAGCAGATTTCATATCTATTTTTAATACCAAAAAACAAAATAAAAAAAAGATGACCATAATTAAACAAATAAAACTTAAGAAAAACTTCAGCTGCTCACAAAAGATACAAAGCTATAACTGATATTCTATTTTAACAGAAACAGACCCATTATCAATACTTAATATGCATTCCAGCTATTTTTCCTAACAATTTTTTCCTAACAAATCATTCAAACTACAAAGTGAGGGACATAGCAAAGTCAAAACATCTGCTTTTTTTTTTGCTTTTTTTATTATTCTGAAAAAATAAAAAGGAAAGGGTTGTGTAGGCAGTTGGATTTCATCAAATGCATTAATGTCCATCTCCTATCTTGTTTTTACAATTGAAATTTTAATGCTCTGCCTGATACTTTGAGACTGAAGACTTTGCATGAATAGCGTTAAGTGTAAATAATTGTCCTTGGCTTTATATGTGCCTTAGTGGAGAGCAAACCGTTCCAGGTAAATTCCAACATACCTGGGAATTCGTCGGGAACAATCCACCTGTCCACTGAGATGACTTAGAAGTAAGCGAGTAAGCTGGCATGACAGGAGGGAACTGAGTGAAAGGTTCCTCAGCTCCAGCTCCCAGATTAGTGAATGATTTCCCTAAAGGCATGTTCTTACACGCAGACAAACTCTCCCATAAATACACACATACATTCCCAGTCTAAGGAGTCACCCAGTGTCCTTACTTGACTCTCCCCGCTCTTTATCTAACAAGACATTCTTTCACAGACAACCCCAACTCATTCTCTCTCTGGCTGCATCATGTGCTGGGTTTAGACGTTTATTGGATGCTGGGGGAGGGCTGTGGGTTTGGATTGGCTGTGGCTTGGCGCGGCATAGTGTACATGGCTCCCAGGAACTGATCTGCGATCCTTCCTGCCTCCCTCAGTCCACTCAGCAAAGCGCCGTGAACCGTAGCGGGGTAGTTTCTAATGGTGTGTTCACCCGCGAAGAACAGACGTGGAACAGGCTGCAAAACACACACACACAATCAGCATGACAACTGCTTCAGGTAACAAGCATCTCGGAGGAAAATAGCAATAAACTACGACACTCACCTGTGAGGCTCCAGGTATGGCAGGACCAGGTGTGATGGGCTGGGCCATGAGATCATAATCGTTACCAGACGAACCAGCAGCTACGTACGAGTAGGACCCACGAGCCCAGGGGTCGGCCCGCCAGCGACTCACCACCGTCTCTTTTGGCTGCCATGACAACAGACACATAACACATAGTCAGTTTGTTGTTGTTGGAGCAGAGCCAGACGAGCCATACAAGGAATGAGCCACAAAGTCTTAAGTGTTTGAGCGTGTACTGAGTAGGGATGGGTTTCGTTAAGGTTTTAACAGTTTTACTACTCTTACCGGTACTGCTTATCGATCCGGTACTTTAACGGTATTCTTATCGGTTCTTTTGTGTTATATTTTTATAAAAAAAAAAGAGCTAAAATGAAGAATTAAGTGCTTTATATTCTGAAAAGTAAAATAAATATCTACAGCAAAAGAAACCGCAATGTTTGAACTAAAATGAATATAAAACATCGATATGCAAATGCACCAGTGTGCAGGCATTTTATGTGTTTTATATGCATAAGAACAAAAACAAAGAAACAAAGTACAATAAATCGGACAAATAAATACAATATAATTAGATTAATGCTTATTAAAACTCAAGTTATTCAGTCAAGAGCAGAGAGTGATTTTCTCTTTTTCTTTTGTTGTTTGATTAACATTAATGTCAGAAGCAGCAGCCGAGGTTTACTGGACTATTAAACTGCTGTCACTTTAAGACCGAATGCACGGATCTAATATACCGATACACATATTTTCTCAATGTGATTTTCTCTCAACTGTTTCTCTCCACTTAAGATATAAACGACTGTGTTTAAGTGAACACTCCCCAAGCTGGTCATTTTGACATTTTTGTGTGTATTTAATCATTTAGACGCGCATCAGAAAAGTATAATTTCGTTGTGGTCCGCTTCGGAGCACGCACACAGAAAGCCGCCTTGGGAAAGTGCCTTTTACATGGATTATTGTGTGCTTTTAATAACTTTTTAATCAAACATGTCCTACAATTTGACAAAATTAGACTGCATGACAACATGTTCAACATTAGGCTGCAAAAACACCAATTTTACTGATTTCGACAATAATTTTGGGCTTTTTGGAGGTACGAATGCGCAACGCTGTGAAGGAAATGAAAGGAAAGTCGGCAAGATGGAATGCCACTAGTTTTAAATAGTTTTACCTCAAATATCTTTTTTTTTTTCTCTCCATAATCCTTGGAAGCCAAATTCAAAATTAAATTAGGTAAAATAATATTAATCACACAGCCCTGAAATAAAAGCAGCCTCTCTTCCGGACTGCAAATATCAAAAAAATGCATCATAGACAAATGTCATAATGTTATTGCATGAAGAAATGTTTGACAAGATAAAATTTGCAAGATAACATCTATATAACAATAATAAATACAAGTGTATTTTCTGAATTTCTCCAGTACTGACAGCAGAACCGATAACGTCGGAGCTTATCGATACTGTGGTCTTTCATAATAAAGCCCCAGGGCTCATTTAATACCAGGTTTCAGTACCCATCCCTAGTACTGAGATACTGAGAGAACTGAACTCTTCTCAGTAGATTTATGTTGACATTTCCTCTCATGACTATTCACACAATCTGATTTGTTGTACAGTGTGCAACTAAAAATAGAGCAAGCTACTCTAGCTCACCTGAGGTACTGCACTGCTTCCAAAGATACCCTTGAGGATTGCCAGACAACGGCCAACGATGACATCATCACTTATATTCTCCATAATGCCTGCAGCCTCTCCTGCCATCAGAGCCAGCAGTATGGGTGCTGAGAAGGGACAAAAGGTCAGATTTAATGGGAGCTCTAAATGACATAATTATGTAATATTACGTAATAATTACCATTGTAAAATGTAATCTTTAGCATATCTCAAGATGAAGATGTTATAAGGTCATAATATAAATAATGTTGTGATGATTAAAATTATTCTTGCATTTAAAATTTTTTAGAATTATTTTCTTTTATTTTTCACTAAATAGTAAAGATTTTTATTTGTCATTAATGGGTTATCGGGTTATGTATAATGGGTTATTGCCCATGAAAATCATAAAATATTAGTGCATCGCTAAATTGAATGATTACCTTTGTAGAGGTTCCAGAAGAGAAACAGTTCCCCTCGACTGGCCGTGGTACTTCCCACATGTCCAAAGAGGTTAACACTGGGGTCCCAGAATACTCTATCAAAACACAACACCACCTAGGACAAGGACAACACCGACTGAGTCAGAACAGATTTTTTTTAATCACACCATGGTTAGTGAAGGACAGTAAAGAGATAGTTCACCCAAAAATGACAATTCTATCCTCATTTACTCATTCTCATGTTGTTCCAAACCAATATGATTTAGGGTGTGTTCACATTTGGCATGTTTGGTTTGATTAAAATGGTCCCTGGTTTGAATGCACTATCAGTGCGATCGATTTGAATAAGCATGAATGCTGCCATCCGAACACTCAAAAAAAAAGGTGGGTCTTGGCCCATTACCAAACAGACTCTGGTGCTGAAATACGAATGCAACATGGACCAAAGACATCTAAACGAGCCAAAAACAGGATATATCACATCACACAATGCTACGCTAAAATGGACAATTCTCAAGCATATCACTTTTTTCTTGTCATAGGACCTACATAGCCAACTGCAATTTGGTACAAGCATCAGAAACACTGTCTCCTTGCAGCAGGCTCTTCATTTGCATGCGCAACAGAGGAATTCCTGGTGTTGTTTTTAGTCCTTTACACATTTTATAAGCTCTTCACGAGTTCTCAGCTGGTAAAACTACAATCATATGTACCCACATACAACAAGCACATTTAGCCCAGCACACAGCATTGTTTTGTAAGTTAAGTTCCGTTGCAAAAAAAAACGTCACAAAAGCCGCCTTTTTTTTTTTTTTTTTTGCTTTGTATTGTCAGTCTTAAAAATGACAGTGTGAATGCTAAGCGAACCAGGACTAAATGTATAGTCTTCTTTTCTGGTCCTGACCGGAAGAACCAAGATAACTGAACTACAACTGTACTCTAAGTTTACTCTGTGGAATATAAGATATTTGGAGAAATGTATGTTTTTGCCCTTACAATGTAAGTCAATGGGCACCAAAACTTTTTGGTAACAAACAGATTCAAAATACGTTCTTTTGAGTTCATACAGGTTTGGAACAATATGAGGGTGAGTAAATTGACAATTTTAATTTTTGGGTGAACTATCCCTTTAATTAAATCCCTATAAAATACTAGCAGTCTAATGCTGCATCAACATAATTCAAATGTATTCAAGAGCACTTACAACTAGCCCCTATAAATTAAAACACCACCATAATGCAATTTCTTTATCATATGTACATGCGTTTCAGCAGATGCTTATGAAGCAAAATCACTTTCAATACAGTGCACAATACCCCAGAAGCTAAAAACTATTACTAAGAGCTTATTTTTGTCACTAGAATGATACAAATTGATAAGAAGGAAAAAGAACACGCAATCTTAAAAAAGTAGCTGAAGCTTGCTTTCAATGGAGTCAAAGAAAAAGCATTTCTGACATCCTGCGGTGTATACAGACAGCTGTTTCTGATATAGCAGCACTGTGAATGAATCTGGGACCACACTGTGCCCCCTTGTGACAAAAACTGAGAAATGGAGCGGGACAATTGCATAATACTGCAGTATTTTTCTGCTGCAGCTGAACTAGGAGAGGGAGTGAAGGTAGAGTGAGAGTGCAGTGGAGGAGGATGATGATGACGCATTCTGGACACTTAATGTGTGTGGGGGTAAATTTGTTAAGGACACATTAAATTCACATCTATATCTATCGTGTTAAATATGATGTGAACCAGCCCAATTTAAGCTTCACTCTGTATTAGCCAAAGTGGATTAGTTTGATAGACACATAAAATGTCCCATGCTGACACAGGCCAGCATTGTCATTACATCAACGCCTGCAAAGGAATTATTCACACCTTGTTGAGGTTCCCAAAGCCCATTCTCTGGATGGCAGCAGTCTTCCATTCCGGCAGGGGAGGCACAAACTGCACTGCTGGCGGCTGCTGCTTCATCACTCCCAAAGGAAGAGTACACAACACGGCATCACACTTATAAATAAACGTCTGGGTAGTGGAGCGGGTATTTACCGCTATCACCTCACAACCTGAGATGGAGAGGAAATGATGCTTAAACTTAAACATTAAAAAGCACACCAAAATACAGGCATAAACAGCAGGAGCTGGACTGACTGACTCACCAGATGATGTGTATCGGACCTGTCTCACTGCAGTGTTGAGTTTGATATCCAAACCCTCTGCAAGTGCCACTGGGACGCATGAGTATCCATTCCGCACAGTCAGGTGACTTCCTGTGAACTCGAAATCATCGTCCTACTCAAACACAGAAGAAAAAGAGACAGGTTGCAGAAGCTTTGTTTTCTGTATTTCTGACTTCTTACATTTATATGCATTTGACTGGGAGTTGAAACCATGACCTTGCCAACATAAGAACCATTTTCTACCAGCTGAGCTACACGAAAACTATAAAGCCATTAAAGGTGTTCTGCAAGAAAAGGTAGGTGTGCAGTACCTGATCCCAGTGTTTGAGCGAGAGCGTGGACAGAGGTGTGGCGTTGGCAAACTCTAAGTTTGCAAAGTGCCAGTCAAGAATCTGTCTGTCTCTCGAAGACAGATAAACATCACTGAGAAAGAGATCCAGAATGACATTACTTGGACTCCATTCAGGAGGTTAGACAGGTATGTTAATGTGACCTCAATGGGTTTGATTATTTGCATGGGTTTTATGATTACCTGGGTGGGTTGGCCTCCAGTTCTTGCAGTCTCTCCTCTAGCTTAACCTGCATCTCCACTAGTTCGTCATACTCCTGCAGCAGAAAGACAGGATTACAGATCAACACATTTATACGTTTTTTATTCTTACTGTATATTAAGGATTACATATTCTTAAGAGGAAGTGGTTACATAGAGGTTGAACCAATGAGGGTTTTTAAATGACAAAACCATATGTAGAGAGCAGGGTGGCCAAAGGCTGACACAATACAGACTTATAATACATTTTAAAGGTAGATGGAGCAATTAATATGCAGGCTTTTTACACAATTTAAAATTACCAAAAAAAAAAAAAAAAAAGAAGAAAAAAATCATCACAAAATTGGTATAATCACAAGTTGATTCTTAAACCCAGAACAGTTAAAAATAAGATCGTCCTCTCTCCCCAGCACCTGAGTGTGAGGTTACACTCTTCGGTGAATAGCTGAAGGCAGCGGGCAGTGGTTTCATCCCAGAGGGCAGAGTCATCCCTCTCTGAACGGGCCAGCCGTTCACACAGCTAACCAGCATAGGACTATTTAAAGAAAACTCTACCCTTAAACCACATCACACATCTCTGAAATATCCTGCTACAGTTGCTCTGTGACTGTTATAGTCTGCAAGAAGAGTCTTTTTAGTCACATGAAGACCACAAGCACAATGGATGGTATTGCTCTCCACACAAGGTGAAAGCACATACAATAGCATGAAAGACAGAAAATGACAGGTGTAGGTACACATTTCTGTTGCTCTCATGAGTTCCTTTAAAGGCATACACTACCATTCATAGGTTTAGGGTCAATAAGATTTTTTTTTTGAAAGAACAATTGATCAAAAGTGGCAGTAAAGACATTTATAATGTTACCAATGGATACATAATGTTTACTTTTAAAACTTTATATTCACCAAAGAACCCTGAAAGAAAAACATCACGGTTTTCAAAATACTATTAAGATGCACCACTGTTTTTAACATTGATAAGAATTGTGTCTTGAGCAGCAAATCAGCATATTAGAATGATTTCTGAAGGATCATGTGACACAGAAGACTGGAGCAATGATGCTGAAAATTCAGGTTTGCCATAAGGATAAATTACATTTTAAGTTATATTGAAAGATAAAACAGTTATTTTAAATTGAAATAATTTCACACTTTTACTGTTTTTTTTATTTATTTTTTTTTATTTTATTTAAATCAAATAAATGCAGCCCTGGTGAACATGAGACTCTTACTCTTACTAAAATCTTACTGACCCCAAACTTTTGAATGGTAGTCCATGTCATGGAAAACAATGATTTTGCCCCTTTGAAAACTAATAAGCCAACGTGTAATGATTAATAAAAGTTCCTAATGTAGTCAAGTTTTGATTTTGAATATATGCAAATGTGAATAAAACAGTCATTTTTCCATACAATAAACCTGAAGGCCAAGGTTTAAGACTTCATCTCTGAGTCATGCACTAAAAGTATCTCAAAAGTTTAAAATTAAACCAAACCCCAGTGTGAGTGAGCAGGCGTCAAAATTCATGTTTCAACCATAAATGGTTCAAGTGCCTCTAATGGGCTACAATTGAGAGTGATTATGTGAATTAACATGCTAAAATCTCACCAGTGTAGACCGCTTAAGTTAGGAATTTAGCTTTCTGCTCTGTGGGTGCTAAAGAGAGTCCGACAGTGTTAGACAGCGGTTTGGAAAATGTACTAAAAAGAACCCAACTGAAACAACAGGCTGAAATGGTATTATGCTCCATTACCAAGCGCAGAGGTGTTTGGCATGGTTGGAAAACACTGCTGTGCAGTAAAAAGATATTAAGATCGAGCATGATGGATCCAGAGCTGTCTGCAGTTGCTACCAGAAAAGATCTAGGGCCTAATTAGGAAGATTGCATAAGGGATGCTTGGCTGTCGAATTTGCATTCAGCATCGGTGGCAAACGAGTTTCATAGTTTGATTCGGACCTTGGTTTGATTAAAAAAAAAAAAAAAAAAAAAAAAAAACTCCTTAAATTTGACAAAAAAAAAAAAAAAAAAAAAAAAAAACAACAGGCTGAGAGGGACAGAATTACTGTTTTTTACAGCCCATATTTACCAGTTTTTTTAGCCACTGCAATGGAATCAGGAAATGAAAAGACAGAACTGATTGCATCATTGACATGTGGTTTCCTATCTAAATGTGTAAGTGTGCACAATGTTTATATGGCCAGTGTGGGGTGATATCTTGTGGATTTGGTAAATGTGGGGATTTTGGTGTACTACCTTGCAGAGAGCTGTGAGGTCTCTGTGTTTGCTCTTCACCAGGAACTCAGCTGTGATGTCTCTGGGTGGCTTCACCTCACTGGCCTCTTTATACTGCTGATGCAGCTCCTTTACTTTTTCCTTAGTAGCCACCATCTGAACAAGAACACGAACAAGCAAATTAACTGTGTGATGAGTAAGCTGAAACTGAGGGATGTGTAACTGTGTGTTAATTACCTTATTCAGAAGGTCTCTGAGCTCCTCTTGAGTCTTCACAATCTTCTTCCAGTGTTCAATCTGTTCATCTTTCACATGTTTTTCCTGCAGCCTGAACAGAGAAAAGCAGCATATCAGTGCCACGCTATTGTCTTTTCATTTTAAAGGACTGCTTTTATTCTCAGGCTCAATTTTTAAAGCTCTTAGACAAGATTAAACAAATAAACCAAGAGTTCACTCACTGTATGACAACTTCTAGAGCTTGTCCCAGAGACACAGGTTTGTTGTTAAGAAAGTTGAAGTCCAGCTGGTGGCTGAGATACGATGTCGCCTCTAACAGGCGATTGAACTCTTGCTCTACCATCTCATCCTTCTCTTTAGGGACCTTCAGCAGAGTTCATGAACCATTTAACCATTAAATTAACATATATGGATGATAATCTATCTGTGTATGTTGTGTGCTAAAAATGTCCTTTTGTCTTTCACAGAAGAAAAAAAAAAAAATCATAATTTGGAGAAACATGAGGCAAGTTCATTTTACGGTGAACTATTCTTTTAAGTGTAAAAGCCTGTGCATATCAAACTGTAAAGATCAATTAGCATTATATTTTTATAAACAAAATGTAACATTTTATTAATGGAGACTCATTTTCCCAGAGGGATTATATTGACCTTAACTGACAGACAGAGCTTAATAATTCATAATTTCCATTGTATCACCAAACAATGCAGACAATTAACCTCATGCATTTAGAAGATCATTATGAAAGTAGGATATCTGCCATTTAACAGGTGTTCATTTCCATCATGTTCTTGGCATAAAATAAGGCATAAACCTGTATTGATTATGCAGTTGTTGGGTGTTGTTTCTAAGTATGTGAATAAATTCATTAGAACAATTCCTCTAATTATATATGTTGTATGAAATTATAAACAGAAATACTTACACTTGTGCAGCGCTCTCCCTGTGTATTCCACCATTTTAAGAAATGAAAATGAAGTGAAAGCGAGTGAGAGAAAAACAAAAAGAATAGGATGGAATGTAGCAAAGAGAAAATGTTCAGGGGTTAAGAGGGGGCAGAGAGTGAGAGAGACAAAAAGACTGTTAGAATGTTTTTTCCTCTAATTAGAGTCTGAGTGCTTGACTTTAAACATAGTTAAGATACCAATCAGAAGAGAATGGAAGGAGCACTGACTTTTCATGTGATTTAAACATCATGTTAACTGGTCTGAGAAACAACTGCACTGTAACATTGTGAATACACTGAGGTTAAGGACGCTGATCAAAATTGTGACACTTTTTACATTATATTCCTATTTTAACATTACATTTACTTTTGATATATTACTTAATAGTTTAATACTTTGATCCTATACATACAGACATATGAGTAAATGTAACTGAAATGTGTATGAAGCCAGAGTGATGTGTGTCTGTCAGTGTTTCAAGAGCACTCACAGCCTGTCCATTGGCCTCATAGAGCGGACACTTCTGTTTGATTTTGGCCAGCTCCATGTTGACCTGTTTGCTGATTACAGCCATAGGGTTTCCACCTGAAAGAGAAGTACACTTCAATTTCAAACTGATGTAAAAAGTCTGAGACTTCTGCCTGAACATATGACTCTTTTCCGTGGTCAACAGTGCCACCTGCTGGAGAGAGGAGCATTTGTTTTTCTTACCCAGTCCAGTCACCACCATGGCACCCAGGTCAGCTACATAGTTCCCTTTCCTGAAAGTGGCCACTCGCCCTCCTACACGATCCTATCAAGAACAATCAAGGTTTGTAAAAGAAAAAAAAAAAAAGAAAAAAAACTTGCAGTATGCTGTAATGCTGTATCGTAGCAAAGTGTACTTACTCTTGCTTCCAGAACAGTCACATCCATCCCAAAACTCTGCAGTTGTCTTGCTGCTGCCAACCCTGACACTCCACCTCCAATCACTATCACCTTTCCAGTCTTCTTCGCTACAAGAACATAAGAGAGTATAATCAGAACAACATAGAGTTGTCTCTACAACAAACAAATTAAACATAATTATGAAAAAAAGCCTTGTATGTTGTCATCCTGTTCGTTTGGACATGAATATCTCTAGTTCTGCTCTAACATTAACATTACATTAAGTAACATTAAGTCTCATTTACTTGGCAGAGGCTTTACTCTCTTGTAGACACCAAAGTTGATAAACCCATGTCTCTCCAGGTAGCTGTGTATCCGGTGCACCAGCACAGCATCACCTGCAGAGAGCAACAACAGGCAAATTAAAAATATATACAAGAATATTTAACAAATACAATAAAAGGTACACTATGTAACTTTTTGTTCAAAATTAACAAAATTTAAATGAGTCAATACATCAATCTTTTTTCCAAAACATTTTTTTGTCTTACCCACTTTTGATTCACTATTATAAGGGTTTATATTTTAGACCTGTCAGGATGTTTTCACAGGGAATTGAGTACATGCGTTATGGGCCTGTGCATGTCTCGTTATATCAGTAAATGGAGAAAAGTTGCTCTGACTACTTTGACGTGTGTATGGTGTGGGAGTGGCATAGGTTAGTTGTCACAATGATCGAGAATGGTGATTCAAGATTTTGCGTGCTTCATGTCAACCTATCTCAAAACCACAACATGGGAGAGTCTGCTGTCAAAGACTGAACACGACAGAGCTCGTAATAAAACAAGAATAAACATTGGCTTGGCTTTTTGGAGATGGCGAGAACTGAGGGATTTGAAATGTTTTAAAAGCAAAACAAAGATGGCATTTTTATTGGCGAGTAAGGTATTTCATTGAATAGATAAATTGAAATTTGTAGCTCATACACTGTAAAGCATTATCTATTATTAAGTGTCATTTCATTATGGGTTGTTGTAGCGCTGTGTTGAAATTTATTTTCAAGGAAGTTGGGCCAACACTTGGACCAAAGCGTGTCTGAATGTAACAAATGGGGAAACAAAACTAGACAGCTGTCTAAATATATAACCTCATGAATTGAGTAATGAAGAAATTTGCTTTTACTTAGTAACAGAAGGGTTTGCTGAATTATACATATGAAGAACCATAATACTGTAGAAAAGTGATGTAATGAATCAAGTCATCTTTTTCATGCTCCTATTCTATAAAAACTGTTGTACACTTTTTGTTGGGGGGGATTCTCTGTGATTGATACGAGGTCCTCCCGGCCGTGATTAAAGCATATTCGAAGGCATCGTTTGGAGTTTGATTTGTTTGATTACTGCTGCGCAGCAGGTTAAACACTAGAGATCTTATTTCCATTCTCAAGTGATAGTGCTGAAGGGGAACACTAGAGATCTTATTCCCAAGTGATAGTGTTCATAACGGACGAGACGTCATAACGGACGGGGACGCCAAGGAGACACCTAGTAGAGTATAAATTTGTCGGGGACACCTAGTTTAACTTAAGTCAGGTGCTTAGGGGAATTTCTACCACAAGGGCCAAAAGTTACATAGTGTACCTTTAAGTCTATACATTCAGTGTAATAACATCAAATCCTCTGAGAGAGGATTTTTGGAATCAGAGCAATGTCAGGTGGAACAGACTTACTGTTGTATGGAGCTTCTAGCTGTTGCACAGTGGCCTCAAAAGTCAGCTGAATTTTGGGGTTGTCCAACCATAGCTGAAGCTAAAAAATTGAAAGAAGACATTTTGACAACTGACTGCAAAACACTAGAGATCTTGTTCCTGAAATGTTTCTGTTGGAGCAACTTTAAATATCTACACTACTATTCAGTAGTTTGGGGTCATTAAGTATATGACTAAAATTTAAAATAACTGGTTTTCTATTTTAATATATTTTAAAATGTAATTTATCCCTGTGATGGCAAAGCTAAATTTTCTCAATGTCACATGAACTTTCAAAAATATTCTAATAAGCCAGTTTGGTGCTCAAGAAACATTTATTATTAAAAGTGTTGAAAACAGTGGAAACCATTTCTTCAGGATTCCTCAGTGAATAGAAAGTTCAAAAGAACAGCATTTATTTGAAATGGAAATCTTTTTTAACATTAATTTATTAATGCCTTTACTGGCCATTTTGATCAATTTAATGCTTTCTTTCTGAATAAAAGTATTAATTTCTTCCTCTTTGAAAAAAAAAAATCTTACTGACCTCAAACTTTAGAACAGTAATGTCAGCCAATAAGACTTCTAGAAGAGTTTCAGCTTCAGAAATCAAATCAAATCAAACTTAAATCAAATATCACAAAATGATGTCTCCAGCTATGAACTCACTGTGCGGTTCCGGATGTATAAGAACACCTTCTGAGTGTGCTGTGGTCCACTGATAATGTCAGGGAAGCATGCAGCTTCCTGTGATGTCATACGGTCATGTGGGAGACGGCTCTGGAAGGCAGCCCCCTCTACACCTGAAAATCACAATATTTATAAAACTTTCTTTTATAAACACCTCATTCATGTCAAAATGACAATTTTGAAATGTTTGTGAAAGTGCTTTTAAAATTCAGTAAAAGGTGCGAAATTATAGATTAGGCCAACCTCTTTCCATACCTGATGGTTCCTCAGGCTCGCTGTCATTCTCCTCCTCTATTGGTGGGGCTGGTGGAGGAACCACCTGTTTTCGTTCTTTCTCAGCTTTAGCGTTCCTCTCTTCCTCTGAGTAATACTCATCCTCCGACAGATTAGCGAGACTCTCGTCCATCTCCCTGTACTCCACCTGCAGCAGGAGGCACAATAAAAGCTACATTAAAACCTTGTTCTGCTTCACCTAGGGTAAAACAGGACCATTATTGTCTACTTAGGCAGAATCTCACAAATGGTCTTACACCAATGGCACTTTTTTTACATTTCTTGTGTGGTAATGTTTTATCCAGTTTCTACTTAAAGGTAGGGTAGGCCATTTTCGGAGGCTAGCAATAGCGGGCTAGCTTTGAAAACATAGGATCCCACCCTCCCTTCAGAGCGTCTCCAAAGCCTTGCCTCCTTCAAAACAAATGAACATGTACAGCAGAGCAAACAAAAGCGTCACGAGAGATGCCGTTAAACTACCTTGTGTCTCAAACCACATAACATAACAATATTAATGAATGTAAACAACTTAAAAAGCACTGACCTGTATCACCTGACTGAATGATTTTACTGCACCCAGTTTTTAGGTTCTCAGTTCAACTCAGTTAAATAAATAAGCCTGGCTCAATCATTCCTGTTCTCTCTTCAAAGAACAGGAAACGTTAATAGAGATGTTTACCTTGGCCCTTTTGCGGCGACTGGTTCTGCGCCCCTCTGCAGAGTCCTGATCAATCCCTCCTGGCCCAGGAGGGTGTGAGAGAGGGGGTCCACCTGGTTCCCCACTTGGGGAGGCTCTCTCTTTCTTTTTCACATCTACTAAACCCGGGCCAGAGGGACCGGCCGGACCAGCTTGAGGGGCAGAGAGGGTTTCAGGAGCACGGTCACCGCCGTTACTCCCTGAGGAAGAGGAGCCTGGGTCTGACTTCTTACTGGACAGCATCACAGGTGACAGAGGCCTCTCCTGAAATGAGGAAAGAAAAGCTGAATGTAGGTGTACAAACAAAAGATGACCAGCAATCTAAAGAGAGACAATACAACATGCTCTCTATCTATACATCTATGAGTCCCTGTCATAAACTATAAACGCTTTAAGATTAATAATGATCATCTTTCTTTCCACAATGTTTGGTTTGGTCCCATACATAACATAGTGAATGCACTGTTGGTTGCCACACAGCACATGTACCAATGGATCTGAATGCTTATCCTCATTTAAAAAAAAAAAAAAAAAAAGAGCTGTGCATAAGTTTAATGTCGCACTTGTGCAAACAGGCATTGTTGGAGACACTCAGGCATGAGGTCAGCTTAGAGATTTGGGTAAATTTTGCTTATTAACTGACTGTAAATTATAAGAAAACTTATCTTATTTTGGCCCAATTTCTCTGCTCAAACAGATCGTGAACAAATTCTGTAGCATTAAACCAAATGAAAGCTATATTTTAAGCAACTTGACTCTTTTATTCGGACACTAATGCAATAAATGAGCGGCCTGAATATAATTTGCAAGTTTAGCTGTATTAATAGCGATAGCAGATAAACGTTATACCGCAAATATTTAAAGCCAGAACACTAGTCGCAGCTCTGAATGTGGGCTAATGTATTAACGAATTTATTTTATCAAACGTACATGAACAATATAATTTGAAACTATGAAGAAATAAGACTATAACTGATGCGCTCATGCACTGGTTAGCTAATATGCTATTGCTAACGACACGAGCTCTTCCGTCTGCTTAAGATACTAGAGAAAATCCCAGTTGTTCATTACTGTTTATTTATTATATTTATCATATAAATATTAAATGTTATGCGTTATATAACGCGTTATGCTCGGTTTATAAAAAAATATTATTTATATTTACCTCCTCGCGGCTGTGGGAAGTCTTGCACAAAGAAACAGACGCTTGTCCCTGCCGGAACCGAACAGCCAATCAGGGTAGACGACAAGAGTAAAGAAGGCGGGATCCAAATTGCCCAGTGTTGTAATTGGGTAAAATGCCATCGATCAAATGTTTCGGAAAGTCAAGTTTAATTTATGCAAATTCTACTTGCATTGTTCAACTGTATGCAAACTAGTACCCCCCAGAAACCCAACCCATCCCAAAAAAATAATATTTATGATTATGAGATTTCTCCAATAAATAACAAGGTTTAAGACTTCTAAACAATATATTTTTATATTAAACCATCTTAACAATCCACCAGAATGAAGTGAAATGAGTGGAACTGGAAGGGGTAATGTATGTGACGTATGCGCTTTAGGAGGAGCTATGTGTGACGTATGCGCTTTGGGAGAAGCGTACGTAAAACGGAAATGTTGATCCAGGCAGGTGAGTGCGGGACAGGTAAAACAAGTACGGGACTGTGTGAAGGTGTGTCTTCTGTTTGTTGATGTACTCTTCCTCGCGATTTTTTAAAGCGGGCAACTAAAATAGGCCAAACTGACCGCGCGGATCTTTTTCTAAAGGTTAGTTTTAATCTGTATATTAAGCTTTGATCTTTCTGCTCTCAGAGTGAGTAATTACTGATCGAGATTCATGAAGCATAGTTCTGTTTTCCTGTAACGTCACCCGTTGTTGTTGTAGTGCCGGTGATTGTCACAAAAACTTGTTTGACTGTCGTTAACTGACAGCAAATATATTTGTAAGGATTCATTAATAATAATTCCATTAACGCCAAATATATTAAACCTGATATTCACCAAAAAAAAAAAAAAAAAACATATTTTTAATTTATTTAAAAAAGAAACTGTTTAAAACACTTATTACTGTCACTAAACTATTTGTTTTTACTGTCAATATCTAACTGTCTGAGCATCACAGAATAATTGTCTTTTAAGACACTTTTTACTCAAATCATGTATTGCATTTAATAAGATTCTGTAATGGAAATTTATTAGAACAGCAGAGCAGTGTATTATTTGAAAATTGATTTATTTATCCTGAATACACATAATTAAATGACAATAATGCTTAATATAAATGTAAGGTGATTTACTTTTTTATTATTATTCATTTAATTATTGTTTTATGTATTTTTTGTGTGTTCAGTACACATCACATGTTTTATTTTATCTAATATTTATGCTCTTAATTATTGTTCTGTGTGTGGAAATGATGTCACAGCTGAGGGGTAATTTGTTTTTTTTTTATAAATGTATATGAATAATTTCCACACAAAAAATATTGTGTAGTTAATCTGGTGCAACTTCACATGATCAACAAGGTGCATGGTTGTTTATTTTGACCCCTTGACTTCGCAAGTGTTGCTGGTATTGTCCACACAAAAAATATTGAAATGGTTTATAATAGTAGATAGTTCATATTAATTCATATTTTTATGATGGATTTTCATATTGTAAGATTCAAGATTTTAAGACATCGAAAATAATAAAATCTATACATAAGTCATTTGAAAAGTCATTAATGATGAAAGTTTACAATACAATTTTAAACGTAACCTTCATAAAACAAAAAGATAAAAGTTAAAATCTAATAATTAAATAAAATATCAACCCCTGGGATATAAAAGTTCTCAAAGATGAAGAAACACCCCTTTTCTGATGTATTATTTGTTGCATCGAACTCTGTTTTCCATTAATGTTTTAGAAGAGTATTATTGTTTTATCAGTGTCATTTTGGTGCACACAGTAAGCTTGTCTTTCCTTTTTTAAAAACATCAGGATGAAGAAAGAGGGAGAGACGGCTGAACGGCCTGACAACACAGCATTCACGCAGCAACGGCTCCCGGCATGGCAGCCCATACTGTCCGCTGGCATTGTCATTCCTGGCTTTCTACTCATTGGCTTGGCCTTCATAGGCATCGGAGTTGGCCTCTTTCTGACCTCACAGACCATTACCGTGCTAGAGGTAAGCATTTACTGCATGACAAGTTCAACAACAGGAGCAAGTTCCCTGGGTGGATGACAAGGCATTTTATTGTAGAGTTTGTTCAGCCTTTCTAGTAGTTTAACAGTTGTACTGAGATCAGTTTTTGCTTGTTTGTTAAAGGATAGACTCTATTTAAACATTAATGTCTGTTTTAGAGTTACTTAACCCTTGGCTCTACATTACACTGCCTAGTAGCTGAGTTAGTTTGGAGGTGTTATCATGCCAGGGTGTTTTGTGCAAGGTGAGAGATGTTAATTAAAGATTAATGCTCTGTTTTCTCACCATGTCACAGATGGATTACACAGGCGTTGAGAACGATAAACCCTGTTTTGGCTGTACGATCCCAACAATCCAAAACTGCACTTGTGAAATCCAATTCTCCCTCAGCACATTGTTTAAGGTAAAGTCGTTGAGTTTTAAAGCCTGAAATATTTCTCTTTCAATGTTAGAAAGTGACTGATAACGTCTGTGGTGCTTACAGGGTCCCGTCTTCTTTTACTATGGCCTGTCTAACTACTTCCAGAACTTCAGGAAATATGGCGTGTCAAAAGACTACTATCAGCTCACTGGCGATACACAATACTTCACGGTTTGTTTTTGCAGAGAATGATCTTTTAAATGTTTTATTATTATTATTATTATTAGTATTATTTTGGATCTTTCTTTCCATGTAATGGATCATACGTTCCTTGTTTTAATTTTCATCTGACTTTCCAGAGTCCACAAGAGGCCTGCTCTCCATTTGACTATGACTCTAAAAAGAACCCCATTGTCCCATGTGGCGCTATAGCAAATAGCATGTTTAATGGTATCATTTCAGTTTTGTGCATAACTTTATGTATATATTTAGCTCTGGAATCGATTACTAATATATTTTTTTCTTTGCTTGTTTCTGCAAAGACACATTTGAGCTCTACCAATTAATCAATGGTACAAAGAAGCAGGTTCCATTAGATGGTAAAGGAATCTCCTGGTGGACTGATTACAGCATCAAGTACAGGAACCCTTCACCTGTGAACGGCTCTTTTGCAAATGCTTTCTCTGGTAATTAGCCTTTAAGTTTGCAGTAATGTAAAAATTCGCTATGAACTTGATTGATTTGAGACTTGGAATAGAACCTTAATGCTTTATCTTTATTAATGCTGATTAACAGGTACAAGGAATCCCATAAACTGGCCCAAGCCAGTATATGAGCTGGACCTCACAGACCAAAACAACAATGGTTTCCTGAACCAGGACTTTCTTGTGTGGATGAGGAGAGCAGCACTTCCTGATTTCAGGAAGCTATACCGACGAATCACACAGGGTGATTATGCCGAGGGGCTCCCTGCTGGGAACTACTCTCTGACAGTCCATTACAGTATCCTTCATCTGAAAGTTAAAATTTACTCAAGACATTACTTGGGAATTAATATTAGGATTATCATATTTTATTCATTCATTCAGAGTTCTAAAGTTAGTAGGATTTTATCTAAGCCACGTCATGGTTACAGTCAGGAAGTCTTCAGATATCTGTAGTCTCTAGACCTCGTCAGATATGGCTTCAGTCCTGTTTCGCAGATGTCTTTTGACAGGGTTTGTGATCCAGGCAAACAGGTTTTACAGGTTGGGTGTGGCTTTTAGCTGATCCTGAGCAGAATGTAGAAGAAACAGAGGGGTTTTTTTTTTGAATATGCATTATGTGCCTATGCAAATCATTGAAAAGGCATGACAGTCAAAAGAGCAGCTGAGATTTGTCTTAAAGGTGCACTTTTGTAAAGTTTGTTTTCTTATCCACCTTATTTTGAAATATGGAAGTAAGCTATTTACTGTGAATGTGCGAGGCTTCCGATTCATTAGCTACTATAGGTAAATATTAACTAGGAATAATAATGTGCAGTAAACTGTAAAACTATTTTTTGCTACAAAACGGTATGTTTATAACTACAACTACACATTAAAATAATATAAGAAATGCAAGTTTTCAAAATCATGCAGTATAACAAGCTGTTTTGTATAGTTAAAAATAAAACTTAAAATGATCCCTTCAAATGGCTATGTTAAAAATAAGGTGAATATACAAGTTTTACACAAAAGAAAATTTATTTAAATTTTGAAAAATATGTTTATGTGCAATACTGGTCAAATTGTTTGGGATCAGTAAGATTTTTTTTAAAAATGTTTTGAAAGAGGTCTCTTATGCTCACCAATCATTTATTTGATCAAAATAAAGTACAGTAAGGAATATTGTGAAATATTCCTTACTGAGTCTTCAGTGTCACATGATACTTCAGAAATCATTCTAATATGCTGATTTGGTGCTCACGACACATTTAATATTATTATCAGTGTTTAAGTTCTGCTTAATATTTTTGAGGACACCATGATACATTTTTTTTTTAAGATTCCTTGATTAATAGAAAGTTTAAAAGAACAGCATTTATTTAAAAACAGAAATCTTCTGTAACATTATAAACATCTTTATTGTCACTTTTGACCAATTTAAAGGTGGGGTATGCATTTTTTCAACAACACTGTTTGGAAGTTAGTCGGGCCGACACCAACAACAAACTTGTACCCAATCAGCATAGTATGACGGTCGAGGAGAGAGGGATATTTAAAAATAAGAAAGAAAAAAATTCAGAACGAGAGATGGGACGCAATACAAAACAGCTCAAAAGTATATCACTGGAATGAAGGTTTATGACTGGGCAAGCGCTTAAGGACCGCGTTTATATTAGAAAAGCTTTCCAGTGCTGGGAAGGCCTGAAAGCAGATGCGGAGGCTGCTTTGATTCCTTCTCATTTTGTTGCACGTCAGCTGTGATAAACAGACACCCACTCTCGCATTGCGTGTGTAACAGTGGCCAGATACTGAGAGTTTTGCAGTTAAACCACTGCACACCGACGGCCGCTAGAGAATGCGGTGTTTAGTGTCATTGTTAGTGCACTTGCCTCGCCTGCCAGCAGCGGCCTTTCAGGGTTCGAGACAGACTCGGAGCAGGGTGGTTGGGATTGGAGTGTGAGTTTTGGAGGCGGAGCAATGAAGAGAAGGGGGGTTTGTTTGGGTTGATTTCAAATATCAACAGTGTTCAACAACGAATTTGAGAAATCGCACACAGCACCTTTAATGCATCTTTGCTGAATCTTACTGATCTTAAATTGAGTTTACGGTAGTGTACATTCACATAAGATTAAGACTCGCTGTAATAAAAGCAGATTTAAACCTCCAGTTATTGGACAACTAGAAATACTAGAGTATTTCTAAAATGCTATTGTGATTAAAAACATCCTTTTATATTAGTTGTCAATATGTGTCCATATCTGTCTGTCTGTGCAGCATAAACTTAACATTATTTAGTGCACCTTTAAAGGAAGCTTTATTTATCTGAGGAAGCTTTATTGTTTTGTTTTTTTAAATGTAATAGAAGTGCTCATGTGCAGCATGAATGAACCGTGTTTGTTCCTTAACCACATAATTTTCCAGACTACCCAGTACTGAGTTTTGATGGACGTAAGAAGGTGGTCTTCAGCAATGTGTCTTGGATGGGAGGGAAGAATGATTTCTTGGGAATTGCTTATTTAGTGGTTGGCTCCTTGTGTGTGGTCATGTCAGTGGTTATGCTCATTGTATATGCAAAATTCAAATTCTCAGATGATGATGATATGTAATGATACATCCAAAAACATGAAAGGATAGAAATAAGGGTCTCATTAAAGGGATAGTTCAACCAAAAATGAAAATTATGTCATCATTTACTCACCCTCAAATTGTTCCAAACCTGTATGAATTTCTGCTGAACACAAAAGAAGATATTTTGAAGAACATGAGTAGCCAAACAGTTCATGGGCCCCACTATATGGGGGAAAAAAATACTATGGAAGTCAATGGGGACCATCAACTGTTTGGTTACCGACATTCTTCAAAATATCTTCTTTTGTGTTCAGCAGAAGAAAGAAATTCATACAGGTTTGGAACAACTTGTTGTTCAACAACAAATGATAACAGAAATCTCATTTTTGGGTGAACTATCCCATTAAGATGGAACCATATTTTGCTTTCAAACAATAACAAGAAAAATCAAGTTCTAGATAATCATTTTGCATTCACTTGCTAAAAAGTTTTAACTTCAGGTCATTTATTTATTTATTTTTAATCAGGAATTGTTTGTTTACTAAAATAACTTTAATAACAGAATATGCAAAAACTCAATTATGCTAATTGTCAAAGAGCAAAAAGCTTCAATGTGACATTTTCAAATGAGTTCACTGAAGATTAAATTGGTTATCTGAGGTTATTATTCAGGACTGTTACAGGTTTTTAGTCTACTTAGACTGTCTCAGGTATAAAAGATGAATTAGCAGTTCAATTAGTTTCTGGACAATACAGATAAAAAGAGCTCATAATATTTTTAAATTTCTTTAAATTTGATCTCTTGACTACACAAGAAGTTTAACAGATATATAGACAGAGAGATTTAGGTGCCATGTATACTTGTCAAATCCAGGTTTAGTTTAATATATTGAAAATTTAAAATGTATTGTGACTTGTTTATTTTCTCTAATAAACTTTAAATGCTGTTTTATAATATTAAAGTTTACACAAGCATATTATTGCTGTCTTATAATGTTTAGCCATAACAGCAGCACTGTTTTGTTGTGAGCTTATGACCATAACAAGCATGAAAGATTGTATTTCCAAGCAAGGAAAACCTTGTGCTTTTACAGTGCCATTTGTTCTGGACAAGTTAAATGAAAGTGAAGGGCGAATCTTGACTGACTCACAGAGTCTTCGTTTGCACGCACCAGTGATATTGATCCCTGTTAGTGAAAGATTTTATTTGGGAGCAGTATTCTCTGCAGAGTTTAGCTCTAATTCTGCACAGTGGTTCGCTGTTTTGTGAAGTTAAGTGTTTGAGAAGTGAGGATAAAGCTTCAGATTGATCTCACTCATAATTTAATGCTTTGATCAAACTGTAATATTTCAAACTTTTCATTGTGTGGACCTGATTTTTAAAGAGGCAGTATGTAGAATTCAGAAACCTTTGTTATTAGCTACACCGGTGGCCGTTAAGTGAACTGCAGCTAGCAATTTATTTCTTATGTTCAGCTCATGTAACATATAAGAGACTGAACGTGGCTGCGTCTGAAATTTTAAAAATGTTGCCCCTATGGAGGATGCTTTTCAAAGTAGGAAGGCATCAAGGCACGCCCGAATCCAGTGTTTCCAATATTAATATTATAAAGTGACGAGAATATTTTTGGTGCACCAAAGAAACAATATAACGACTTATATAGTGATGGCCGATTTCAAAACACTGCTTCATGAAGCTTCGGAGCGTTATGAATCAGCGTGTCGAATCAGTGTGTCGAATCAGCGGTTCGGAGCGCCAAAGTCACGTGATTTCAGCAGTTTGGCGGTTTGACACGCGATCCGAATCATGATTCAACACACTGATTCATAACGCTCCGAAGCTTCATGAAGCAGTGTTTTGAAATCGGCCATCACTACATAAGTCGTTATTTTGTTTTTTTGGCGCACCAAAAATATTCTTGTTGCTTTATAATATTATTTTGAACCACTGTACTCACATGAACTGATTTAAATATGTTTTTAGTACATTAATGGATCTTGAGAGAGGAAATGTCATTGCTGGCTACGGAGGCCTCACTGAGCCATCGGATTTCAACAAAAATATCTTAATTTGTGTTCCGAAGATTAATGAAGGTCTTACGGGTGTGGAATGGCATGAGGGTGAGTAATAAATGACATTATTTTCATTTTTGGGTGAACTAACCCTTTAAGTCCATGATTTGTCATTTTAGGTTTCAGAGGTGTACTCGTGAGCGCCCCCTTTGCGGTCGATATGCACCCTCGATGTGCACTATTGCCAAGCCCGCACTGAAGTGAGCTCCGCAGCAGACTTCTTCCCGACAGTCAAGGCAGCGTTACGTCTTGAAAGTGCGTATTTGTGGAAGACCGTGAGTGTTTAGGGTGCCATTTGGGACAGGGCCTCTGACTGGGAATTATGTGTTTCTATGGCAACACTATCAATGCCTAAATGAATCTGCAGCAGTCAGATGGTACAACGTTCACAGGGTACAAGTAGGAGCTTTCAGAAAATTCCTATTTTATAAGCTGTAATAATGAGCTCTACGAGGACATGAACACTTTTTACAAGTTGAAACCTCGTAATTACAGTTATTACAACATGGTGTGAATGCACCCTTAGCATCACTTCCTGTCTCCTGAGATGTCTTCATCTGATTAATTTTTGAAGGCAGCATAGATGTATCCTTCGCTGCATTTGATATCCCACAATCCTGTGCGTTCCATTCCATGACAGTTAAGCTATGAAAGAAAGATGGCGTCTGAGAGTTGCGGTTGTTGGTCAGTTTGTGTGTAAATGTACGTTTTTATGAACGTTTTCCACTTTTAATGACATTTCTACTTTGAAATATTCACTTAGTTTCCACCAAAGCTCTCTCTATTTTGCTGTAGAATAGATCATTAAACCGTTAAGCTGCCTCATAAGTCTGTCTAAAATCAGTTTCGTGCGCTGCCTACAAAGACATTAGGCTTATTCGAGATGCATCGGCGCCTATCGGCGTATGACATCAAAGTACCGCGAGAGCGATTCAAAAGTCGTCTGCTCTCCAATCGTTCTCGCGGTACTTTTATGTCATACGCCGATCGGTCTGCGCAGCGCCAAGTTTTCGGACGCAGCCCATGATTCAAGGCCCCGATATACTCATGGCGAATTCTTTTTCGTTCTTCGCTTAGATATAAAAAGAAGTTGGAAATACCTTTTCAGCAATATACTGTTAACGAACATCCAGACGCCGCCCACGAGAGCGCTTAGAATAGATTAATGTAAATATGTACTGACATTGGTTCAAACATTGGAAATAAATAAAGCAATTAATTAATACAAACAAATTATTGCCTATAGCCCAATTAATGTAGCTCAAATCCTATGAAACCTTATTTTTAAAGATGCTGCATTGTGCTGTGGAAACTATACGCTTTTTTTTCAGGATTCTTTGATGAATATAAAGTTAAAAAAACAGCATTTATTTGAAATAGAAATATTTTATAATATAAATGTCTTTACTGTCACTTGATCAATTTAACGCATCCTTACTGAAGAAAAAAAAAAACTGAAAAAAGTTTTTTTTTTGAACGGTATTGTATTGTAAGATAATTTATAAATTGATTTTGATGTAAAACAACATCTGCTAAATGATAAAGTATCAATTGAGGTGATGAGCCTCAACAATGAAATTCGTAACACTGCTGTATGTGCACTAGGTGGCATGGTTGGGTCAAGGTTAACAATGTTTGCCTTAGTAGCCTACACCTGCTGCCTACTTACATCTCCCACTCTCTTATCTTCTTTTTCTCTTTGTAAACTCTTAGCTGTTGTATAAATATCTGCTTTGTAATTAACTGTTTTACGATCAAAAATGGCTTTTTTATTAAAGCAATAGTAAAGCTCTGCTCAAATCCCTTTATTTCAGTTCTTAATCGCTTTAGAAGGAGAAAAGCCTCACCTCAGTCGGTTGTTATGTTTGTATACTTGAGGGGCACCGGCGGGATGTGTTGAACGTGAAAGAGCATGTAGTGGCGGCTTTCTCACCGATGACTCTGTGCCGTCTTGGCCAGGCCGCTATCACTGTTTTGTATTATTAGCCCGTGATATGGGTGCCTTAATTTCCTGTTCTTTCAGATGGGTGAAGCAGGACTGATATTGGAAAGGCTGAGAGAAGAGAGTGAAAAACCAACAACAACAAGGCCAGAGGTGCATCTCTTTCTCTCACTTTAATTTCTCTCTCTCTCTCTCTCTTCCTAATATAGGCATTGCATTATAAGTGCAAGTGATGATGGTTCTTCTTGTGTGGGTGATTTTTTTCTTTTACTCTGGAGAGCGAGGGATTTTATGAACAGAACAGGTAGTTATTATTATCCTACTGGTTCCGCCCTTCTGGAAAGCTCCACATATATTGTTCTACTCTTCATATTTATTTCATTTTTCGGATCCAGACCAATAATGCAGAGCACTGTGTCATTATTGAAGTCATAAGTGTTGCCATAACAACAAATCCTCTACATAATGACCAGTTTCATGAACAAGCACGAAAGGTTTTTATTTCGGAGCGAGGTAAGGCGGCATGCTCCTGAAGTGCCATTAGGGCTGGACAACTTAAATGAAAGTGAAGGGTCGAATCTTTACTTACTCGCCAAGACTTCATTAGCACACTTCGACGGTATTGATGCCGTAAGTGAGTGGAAGAAATTTTAGTATAGGCTATAGGAAAATTGAGTATAGGCTACATTTAGCCCTAAGTCCTCACAGTGATTCAGTTCTGCAGTGTTTGCAAGTGTTGATAAACATCAATTCAGATGAATTCAAGCATTCAGAACTCTCTCGCACATCCTGCGACAGTACCCTTATTTAAATAAGTGCTTAACTTCACTCAAGCTCTAATAATAGATTGATTCCACATTATCAAGCAATTAGGAGCCGTGTTATGGTTTCTGAAGTGATGGCAAGCCTTCACAACTCCTTTGAGTTTTTAGAGAGGGTTTTAATGCGGATTCGGCATCATAGAATGCCAAACAAGTACACGGCGAATATGACTGCAGGCATTTATGCAAAACAGACATGAGCAGATGAATCCAGTGATGGTCTGTGTGTCTGTCTGGTCGCACCCATCACTTTCACGCAGATAACAGCTTGCTCGTTGTCAGATAGGAGAGGAACAACAACACTCATCTGAAGAGGACAGGACTGTGTCAGAAACCGCAAAAACAATTTAAAAAAAGAAAGTATTTGTGTCTTTATTTCCAATACAAATATCCATAAAGGCATGTTTACTTGAGAAGCAAAACTGACCAATACTCTTTCCTTGGGACTTTTTTTTAAGCATAAAGTCTCTAGCATACATTTTGGTAAATGTAACCTAAATGTAATGGTTATAAATTGTAATAATATTTCACATTATTATTGTTTTAGTGTGTTTTTGGTCAAACAAATGCAGCATTGGTGAGCATAAGAAACGTCTTACAAATTTTTTTTACCAACCCCAAACTTTTGAACTGTAGTGTATGCTTAAAACAAGAAAAGGTCATTTACATTTTCTTTCCATTTGAACTGAGGGTTGAGTTTGATAAATGATTTGCATTTCATGCATATATAATGTCATTACAAACCAAAAATGTGGAGTAAATAACTAAGAGCTCAATTTATTCATGAATCAGATTAGATATTGTGGCATTCCAGTTACCATTAATTAATTTGCATGATCAGTGCTGATTTATAGCTTTAAAAAGACAAATAGCATTACAGTGAAGTTACAGAAATGATAAATATCCCGAAATACACATAATACCCTGAAGTATTTAAAGACTCCATTTAAATGGCTTTCCATTAACGTGAAATGGAACTTCTGATAACTGCACCCTGCAGCTGAGTTTTGCAAGTGATCATCAATCTTGACATTAATTAGAAAAAGATTCCCACACAAGTGGATGATGGTCCTCACTCCCTCTGGCCACCTTCATTTGGGAAAGAACTCGGTGTTGGGCTGCACAGTCTTCCCTTTGGGAGAGACATTATTATAAAACTATAAAACATTATAAATGCCAAAGAAATATTATCAACTGCGAACAGAAGCTTATTAATTTAAAGCATCATCTCTATGACAAAGTGGCCAAATTTATAATGTACACGTTAACTTTATCTGGAAGAAATGTGACAGAAAGAATGAAAGACGATGGGAGAGTGATAATAAATTTCAAGCAGTAGGAAAGAGAGTCTTGACCTTAGGCGTCACTGTTCACAGGTCTGGATACAGTCTTAAATTTGCATTAACATTCACAATTTGTATCATCTTTCTACATTGTCTCTCTCATTAAACCCTGATTTGCTTCTAATTGGAAGTAAATGGCTGGCAGTTCAATGCTAATCACTGTAATTGTGGTCTCATTTGGTGTGCTTGATAACTAGCCTGCTCTGACTTCATCAGCCACCCAAATGCAGAGGAGAGGTTGAGTTATATTCAGCCAGTCGACCGTGTGTGTTTAAAATTAATATTGATTTAAAGTAGGGCACAATTCAACAATTCATGCGTTTTATAACACCCAGGTCAGATGGATTCAGAGGGCATAGCAAAAACTCAGCCACAGCGCTGCTGCAATTCCCCTATATTCAGTTGAGTTGCTTGATTTGCATTTGTTATTTTTTCTAGCTAGTGAATCTGTAAGTAAACCTACACAACAGATTTGAGGATGTGTCTTGCTGTTTTGCTCTGTGTGACGGTAATGAGAATTGGCATCTTTATTTTTTGATCTTGTGAGAACCCAACGGTTACCCCTCATTGCATGACTGAGGGACATAAAAGTTTGTTCTAAAATAAGGGACTGATCATTGTGTTTGACTGTCTCTTTGCTTTCTATTTCTTTCATGTCACATAAAGCAAAGATGGGCAGACTCTATGCAAAACAGGGTGTTAGTTTCGAGTCCGCATGGATAAATTTAGCTTCTTCGTGTCACCTCACTGTCTCCAATATAGACATAAACTAGCTGGCTGAGTTTGGGATTCAGGCCATTGTGGTTTCTAGGTTGCCTCGTGACTTTGTTTTTGTGGCAGTCCTCCTGAGATTTTGTACTGTTTTTATGCACTCATCAAATCGATTTTGATTTGATGAGTGAGAGAATCGATTTAGTATGTATACATTTGGTGTTTTCATGATGAACTCTGCTTTACATTCACTGATGATTGTGTGCATAAAAAATCATGTTTTTTAAGTCACAGTACAGCTGAAGCCACCAAGAGCTGTAAATAAATGCGCTTTTATATTCTCACAATCCTTTGGAATTAGGTTATTTTAAAATATGAAAATAAAATATAAAAAGTGAAATGAAATGTATTAATATTTTTTAATTAAATTAATCATTAAATAGTCTTTCCTTCCTTATTGTGTGACGTATACCTGATTGATATTGCTTCTCAGACAAGAAAAAATGTAGGGCGGGGACTTGATTTTGCCCATTGACTTTTGATTGGATCATTTTGGTTTTCTATTACTGCGATCTCATGTGAGTGACAGGTCGCCTCGCCCTCACAATAGTAAACACGTCATCAAAGAGATGAAGCTGCAAATTTTTTTTAAATTATGTGCCCTTAATAAATACTGTTATATTCCATTAAAAAACAAGATTTGTCCATTTTGATTTCATGGTGACTTTAATATTTATGTAAGTGAATATAATTCAATATTGAATCATATACATTTAATTTAATTATGTATAATATTTCACAGTAATTAAATAAGTAATGAAATGGTAATGTATCATCATAATTATTATATTAAGAAAATATTTTGATTAGGTGATATGAGCCTTGACAGTAAGAAGTTTATTCAGATATTTTCAGATATTTTTTTTTGGTCAGAGGTACCTATATTTATAAAATGCAGCATTGGAAATGTAACGTTTAGTTATTACTTAAGTGTGTATATATATATATATATATATATATATATATATATATATATACAGTTGCAAGAAAAAGTATGTGAACCACTTGCAGAATCTGTGAAAATGTTAATAATTTTAACAAAATAAGGGAGATAATACAAAATGCATGTTATTTTTTATTTAGTACTGTCCTGAGTAAGATATTTTACATGAAAGATGTTTACATATAATCCATAAGACAAAAAAATAGCTGTATTTATTAAAACGACCCAGTTCAAAAGTTTGTGAACCATTGATTCTTAATACTGTGTGTCATTACCTGGATGATCTACGACAGTTAACAGTTAAACTGAGCTCTGTTCTTCAGAAAAAATCTCCAGGTCCCAAAAATTCTTCAGTTTTCCACCATCTTTTGCGTATTTGAACCCTTTACAACAGTGACTGAATGGTTTTGAGATCCATCTTTTCACATGGAGGACAACTGAGGGACTCAAACACAACTATTAAAAAAGGTTCAAACATTCACTGATGCTCCAGAAGGAGTTTTTTTTTCATTTAGTACTGCCCTTCGGAAGCAACAGAAAATACTTACTTGTTTCCCGGAAGACAAATTAAATACAATTTACCTTGGTCTTCAAATTCCAAATGTTTTCACCCCCCATCTATTAATGCATCATATTTTTTTCTGAACCATCAGTGAATGTTTGAACCTTTTTTATTAGCTGTGTTTGAGTCCCTCAGTTGTCCTCAGTGTGAAAAGACGGATCTCAAAATCATTCAGTCACTGCTGTAAAGGGTTCAAATATGCAAAAAATGCTGGAAAACTGAAGAATCTGCAGGACCTGGAGATTTTTTCTGAAGAACAGAGCTCAGTTTAACTGCTCAGAACAAACAAGGGACTCATGAACAACCATCACAAAACAAAAAAACAGTCGTAGATCATCCAGATAACCACACACAGTATTAAGAATCAATGGTTCACATACTTATGAATGGGGTTATTTTAATAAATTCAGCTATTTTTTTTGTCTTGTGGATTATATGTAAACATCTTTTATGTAAAATATTTTACTCAGGACAGTACTAAATAAAAAATAACATGCATTTTGTATTATCTCCCTTATTTTGTTAAAATTATTAACATTTTCACAGATTCTGCAAGTGGTTCACATACTTTTTCTTGCAACTATATATATATATATATATATATATATATATATATATATATATATATATATATATATAAAATATAGTTGTTACTATGTTACAAATTTTTACTTGCCCTGCCAAAATTTTCACTGGCCCCACAACAAAAAAATTAATAAAGTAAAAAAAAAGAAAATCAGCTTATAAAATAAGCTTAGTTATTGTTTTCATTGTTTTTGATAGATGTAACCTTAATAAATAAGGTTATGACACTAAAACCTTCTAACTCACTAACAAATAATCAGATTATAGCACAAATAGATACAACAGAATAAACATATCAATGAAATAAATGATGCTTTTCAGGTTTTTTATATAGGCTTAAACAGGAGATTTTCAGGTACAGAAATCTAATGTATAACTATATAACTAGCCTATTGGTTTAAACTTTATTGAAGTTAATCAGTCAAGAGCAGTTACAGATGCATAAATAATGTTTATGTTGAAAATATAAAACGATAAATACTGTCATTTGAATTTGAAATTATTTATAAAATGAAAAGATACTTATCATTTTATAAAGATACTGAAATTAAACCCGCCAGTAGGTGGCAGCAAGTCCCTAATGAGTGAGTCATTGAGATTCAACCGATTCATTCAAACTGCCGATTCATTCAGCGTTGCTCAGAGACGCAAAACAATTCTGTGGACTTTGTTTGGAACTGTTTTCGTCGGCGAAATAGAGCAAAACAAGCGATTTGGTGTCTAAAATGTAAATCAATTAATATAAACAGCTTGTTTATTAAACTGTATGTTGTATAAAATCAATATCACATTTTGTAATCATGCTGATATTTGGAGAAAAATGGTGCTCTTTGTGTAATATTGGTTAACTATATTAAATTATATAAATATAAAAGACATACAGGGGCTTTTTTGCCCCTTATCTTGAATTCTGGGGGCATTATAAATGCATTTTAATAGACTAAATCACACAGTGAAAGCGTACACTCTATATATGCACACGCAGTAGTCTAACCTACTGGACTATGTTACATAGTGTATGCATACACTCAATGGGTGTGTTTTTGCTTGGTATTTGTATTACAATACCAATTACGATACCATATAGACGATATATAATGACATATAACTTTTTCAGACATGGAGATTACAGCGGTTGGGAGCAGTAATCATTCTGGACAGACAGCTTCGCTTCTGGGGCTTGAAATTGTTGTTTCATATTTGTCAACTTTGGCCATTCCTCCCAAGGTTACTTTCTGGCACTTTAGACCTTTTCTTGTAATGTCCTTGTGCTTGGTCACCACGGGGCTAAGGGTTGACATCCTAAGCTGCTTTGTGGAAATCTCCATTTTATAATTTACAAGTTGAAATCTTTAATTAGAACTTAGAAATTACATTTCTGTGCCAATGCAGTGTCTATGTTATGTGCTTTTATCTCTCTTTCACACTGCTTTTAATCTACTACGTGACTGATATTTATCTCCCGCTCTGACGCTGCCTTTCTTTTTCTATAGCGTCCCTCAATAAGTGCGTTTTGATAACATCGGTAATGACTTCAGGTCTACAAGTCTTTTTCTGAACACAAACAGGGAAGACTGTGTAGAAATTGGCCAAGGGTTGTCATTGTCTGAATCTTTATTTGTGCATCACAGCTTCCCAGGAGAAAACTTTATTTTCCACTTGTAAAAGCTTTTTGAAGGAGGTTTCAGGATTTTCTTCTATGATGGTTTTCAATCTGAGCACATATGCATAGACCAATAACATATCAGAGCTTTAGAAAAGGGAAAGATTATTTGTGAATACTGATGGTCCAATCCTCACAAAGCTAATATATTGCTTCAGAATATGAATGCTTTCATGGTCTTTTTTGGTCCTTCTTTGAGCATGAAAACCGTGGGCACAATGAATTGTACTCGTATGAACAATAGCCAAAATGTCTCCTTTTGTGCTTGACAGAAAAAAATAACAGCATATGGGTTTGGAATGACATGACGGTGAATCAAATGATAGAATTTGGGTGAACTCTTCCAAGTCTCTCTTATTCTGCTCTCCTTTTGATATCACCGCTGTCTAGGAAAAACAGTTGAGATATTACATAGGTCTCATTTGGGAATATTCTTTCTGATGTGACTCAACATCTTTGAATGGATTTGCTCATCTTTTGACATTTTGTGCACCTCTCATGTATTTCTGAGCCTCATAAGTGTTGTTTCATATTTATGTGTCAGTGTTTGATGGTGTGCAGCTTGGAAAAGCTGAACGATGAAGCGCTGTTTCACACTGCCACATCCACTCAGAGCTGAGCAGATGACACTGCCCTTCACACACTCTGTCTTCCTCTGCCCATCAACCCTGAGGCTGTCTTGCTCTCAAACAATCCCTTTGGACTGACGGAGCAGTTGGCATGTTGTTGCATTGTGGAGACTGACTGGAGAGCTATAGGGAGGGATAGCAAAGAGAAAAATGCTGTGACATCCCACAAAAAGTGTGATACTGTGACACCACATCAACTGGCATTGAAGGGAAAGTTGTATTTAAGGGATTAGTGCACCTGAAAATAATACCTGTCATCTTTTATTCACCTACATCACCTTTCTTTTGAATTTTTGAATTTTGAGTAATGTGCTGGGTGCTCTTCTATGAAATTGCAATGAATGGGAACTGGAGTTTTCAAGCTTCAAACAGAGCAAAAAATAACCATTTAAGTATCATAAATGTGGTCCATGTGAATCATTCCATGTGTTCATAATTGGCTTGCTGCGGTAGTCGGTGTTATCTGTGTTCGGCGGTACACCAATTACATTACTTACCCTGTCGTTTTGCTCTTTTATAGAAATAAAAACCATTTAGTTCAGTTGGACAATGGACGCTACAATTATAAACTGAATGCATCTGCTCTGTTCCATGCAGCACAATGCAGCAGGAGTCAGATTTCACTTATCACGTGATAAGTAAGGAGAGATGACTGACAAGACGATGGCGGGGTATTTGTTGTGCAACAGATCCTGAGCGTCATTGACAAATATTTTGTAAAATGTGCGGTCAAGTACTGTTGCTCCCTATACACATAGTACACGATTCGTAAAAAGCTAGCGTGCATTCAAAAGCAATTTTAATATGTGACGATTTCATCATGAAATTAACACTTCATTGAAATGTATTTATTTATCTGTCTTGCATTTATCAGTCATCATTCATCTGTGAAATAAATCTGATTATTATCCACAAATATTAAAAAATGTCACTATTCTTTAGATCTACAGTCATTGTTCTATATAATGTCCGAGATGGCGATGTCTTTAGTCCAGCCCCTAGTTATCTTTATCTGGATGACATGTGTCACTCACAGCAAGATGGCGGCGGCCGGGTGGCATTGAGTATACTTCACGGAGTCCTCTTGAAGACTCCCGCGGCGATTTATTGTTTTCTTCGCAGCAAAGAGTGCTTATTGTCGGCGTTCTACTGTGATCGTGCTTTCTGGATTACACAAAGGAAAGTATCCTAGACATAATGTGACTAGCAGACAGACGTTGAGACGCTGCAGGGAAAACAGTTATAGAATATGTTATATAGAATACCCCTCCCACCCGCACCCCTACCGGTGTGAAAATTTGCTCACCATGTATTCCATAGTTTGTAAGCCATACGATAGTTTTGAAATGTAAGTTGTTATTCACTGATAATATTTCCCTCCATTGGCTTGTTAATAGCTGCACCAAGATCATCGAGTCAGTGAGTTGAACTCGAGAACTTGATTAGTCAAATTCATGAACAAAATATGCACACCAATTTTGAAAAACTGGTGATTTAAAGGAATGATTCATCCACCAAGAGTGTGCTGCTTTCGTCATGGCTGATTTTCAGTAAATAGTGACTTTCTGTCACACAAAACTATGATATGACTTCAGAAGAGCTGGAATATTTCATGCTACTTTTATGGTGCCTTTTTTTATTTTGGAGTTTGACAGTTCCATACGATGGCCGAGAGAGCTCAACACGCTGCAACTGAAGAAAATACATGTAAATAGAAAAAAAAACAAAAAACCCCCAGAAAATTTAAAAAAACATCTTAATCAGTTTGACAACCAGTACTTGACATTAACACCCGCCAAATGCAGGTGGATTTCAGCAATGGCGTGTAACACAGTCACTCCTACTAGCCACTTTGGCGGGTTGAATTGAATATGTAATATAAATTTTTTTCAATTGTAGTTTTTTTTTAAAAAGGCATCTGAAATAATAAACTAAGTGCAATGTAGTGTTGTCAAAAAATATAGATTTTTTTTATACATTTCGATACTGAAACATCTGAATACTCAATACTTCCAATACTCATTTTCCGCAGAACAGATACACGATAGCAACTGCGCTTTCTCGCTCTCTCATGTCTCCGACAGCAAGTTGACACAAACCCGCCTCCCCTTATTCACTAATTTTATTTGCACCGGATGAATATTGTTGGTGTTACAGGGCTTGAATTTTGGCGTGGGATTTTACATATTGCGCATAATCTTATTCATTCCTGCAGATTTTGTGCTCACACCCAAAGTGCGTGCACATAAAGGCACTTCTCAGTACTACATTGAGTTCTTTTTCACTGCTTATTGTGCTTAAACAGTCAAATACACACAAAATAATGTCAAAATGTCAGTCTTCACGAGTATTCATGTAAACAGTCAGTTAGGCCTATGTTTTAAGTGAACGTAAACCGTTAAGAAAGAAAACGCATGTTTAACAGAATAATGGATCTGTGCATCAGGTCTTAAAGTGACAGCAGCCATATATACCTGCTGCCAAATTATGAGATAATATTAGAAATATCTATATGGCATTTTTTCCCCATGGTATTGATGGCAAAATTGTGGCCATTGAAAATGCTGAGTGGCTTGTAACTTTGGAAAACCACTAGCAACAGTGGCTGGGGAACAAAAAAGTTAATGCCAAGCCCTGTTGACAACATGTGCTGCAAATACTCACACAACGCACATACAATCAGGATGTTAAAACAAACAAAAACATCTTTCAGATCATCGACAACACCACTAGACATTGAACAATAAGCGGTCCCAGCGAGGTTCGTCACTTGTTGGGGTCCCCTTGAAATATTTCCGTTGTGGTCTTTGCTTTTTGCAGCACGTTTCTGTATTTGCTTGCGTTGTAAACATTTGCAGGTGCTTGCAGGTTGTGACCAGCATTCTTTTAAAAAAAAGAAAGAAATTCATACAGGTTCGGAGCAACATAAGTGTGGGTAAATGATAACAGAATTGTCAGTTTTGGGTGAACTATGCCTTTAAAGCATTTTCAGCCCAGAGCTTTTGATGAACCCACCAGTGTCTGTTTACATGAGCCAGAAGAGCTGTCCATTTGTTTTCTGTGGGTAGCAGGTGTATTGCCTTTTACCCCTATTTTATTACATAAAGCATCTTCCTCCATACACTTTAAAAATTGATCCAGGGTTCTTTTGTTTTTGTTGTTAAATTAAGATTTAATGTTTGCACTGGATCACTCTACACACCTGTGTAATTGTGTGAACATCAGCTTTGCCCTCTGGCACTTTTCTACTATAGTAAATGCAGGGTAGTAGCTTTCACTGGTAAAATATATACAGATATTTCACAATTTGGACAATTAATGTTTCGTTAATAACTTAACACCAAATCATAAGATGCAACAGGAAAAACAAGTGATAAAATCAATAATTTTTTTTTTACAGATATAGTACCATCAAAAGTCAGAAAGATTTTTTAAAAAATTTTAACGTCTCTTATGCTCAATAAGACCGTATTTATTTGATCAAAAATAAAACAGTAATATTGCAAAATATTGTTACAATTTTATAGAACTGTTTTCTGTTTTAATATATTTTAAAATGTAATTTATTCTTTAATGTTCAAGCTGAATTTTTTAGCAGCCATTACTCCAGACTTCAGTGTCACATGATTCTTGAACTTGACAATGCAAAAATCTGCTGCAGCTTGACCATAACTGTGCATGTAAATCTACTTTGTGTCATGCAGCAGTTTTACATTTAGACAAATTGCTTGTCACTAGAAATGTATCACACCTGGTTAGGACACAGAGTAATATTCATATTCTCATACCCAAGATCCTCTCTGGCGCATCCCTGCTGACCAGTAGACACAATTAAGGAGGCCACAGCTACCTTGGGTAAGGCATGAAAGAATGCTAAGCAGTGTGTGTTACATTTCCACAGCCCCTGAGGCTTTGACCCGAGTCTATTAATACTGTTTTCACACACATGTAGAGCATGTAAAACTCTCAGCAGTCTGTGTAACCCCTGACTGTGGTGCGAAGGCCGGTGCGCTGTAAGCAGACTGCCAGACAGCTGTATTTCCTCCATGCTGACAGCAGTGTCACAGAGGTCAGGCTTTCCCTCATTCTGGTTAAGGGCTTGGTTCTGACAAGAGCTCATCATGCTGAGCGGGACATCAGTCTTTTATCAGCGTTATGACAGCTCTTCTTCTTTACTGGCTAAGAACTGTCAGCCATCAATCCCCTGGACTCCCAAATAGGTGTGCGTGTGTGTCTTGCTCTACTAGGACTCCATCTTTATTCACCTTTCACAGTGAAGACCTGAAAGAGCGAGAGAAACACAAGTTTACTGTTGGATTTTGCTCAGATTGAGCTTAGAAGAGAAAATATAGCTCTTTCCTGAGAAAACACAGGTGCAGTGCAGACCTGTTCTCAATAAGCAAAGCTTAATGCAAATAATAAAATACAACTATAACCATGTACAGGTAGGATAGCTAAATAAATAGGCTTATTTCAACACACATTGGAATAATTGATTCTGATTGGTGAGTCGCTACATTTAGCAACAAGATATTTCATAATATTCTCTGTCATCCATGGCAGCACTGTATTTCAGTCTGATCTTGCTTCATTATTGAAACTGGTGATACTTTCACACCTCTCATAGCCACACTGGACTCGCGATGTCTCTTGTTTCATATAAATGCAACTGGCACCATCTTGAGTCTCAGTTAGTCAATGAATGCCATAGTGTGTTCAAGTCATGTCAGAAAAATCTATCTTCAAGTTGAATGCCATCACAATGTCGTAATTATGAGTGGGAAGCTCAGGATTTTCTTTGAGTTTCCAAGTTGTGAGAAAAGTGGATAGATCTAGAATATTTAACAATTTTGTTTATAGCATCTTCATTAATCTTCACAAACACTCCTGATGCGCATTCTTTATTCGTCATTTTGTAGAGGTAGAGTTAAAAAAACTTTGCTGCATTTTTGGTAGAAAAGGTACATTGCCATCTGCCTCCAATCAAAGAGATTTGAATGCATGACTTTATAATTATGACTCATTATATTTATGACGATCACAAAGTGTTTTGTATAGCCGCCAAGAGCATTAAAATTTGAATTCACTTGACATTTACAAATCAAACACTCAAGCAATAAAGAATGTCAATTGCACTTTTGCTTTATGCATTTATGAAATTGCCACTTTTCCTGTTCAGCCTATGGCATGCTAATCATTTTGCATGTAAATCATTTTGTTTGGTCTATGCAAATCAGTGTATATTAATACATTTCAATGTTTGATTTTGGTACTTTGTTAGATTTAATACAGACAGCAATTCTTTGCGCTCAAATAAGGGACAATTTCATATTATACGTGATGGTTGTCAACCAACGTGTGTGTGTGTGTGTGTGTTGGTGGTCCTCTATATCTGCAGGTTGTTTTGATCATAGTTGGAGTGGAAATAGCAGAATGGATTTCTCTCCGTTTCGTATCCGCTGTGAAGTTCTCTACTCTTTGCGTTCAGATAAAGTTCACACACTATAAAGTGCTGCCCACCTACCCTCTCCTTCCTCTGATCTGTGTAATGGCCCATCTCCTTATCCCTCTGTCATTTGAGTTTCCATTTACACTTTCTCGGTCTATCCCCTTCATCTCTCCGCTTTCAGTCTGTCCTGCTGTCTCATTGTCCATCTCTCCTCTTCTCTCTTTTTTCCTGTTTATTCAGTCCCTTTCTCCAATTCTCCATTCTTTTCTGTCTCTCTTCTGTCATTTTGAGTTCCATCACATGTTCATTGGCTCTTGGCCGATAGAGCTCTCGGGCTCTGAGATTAAGTGGCTGTCTGGCCTAATCTGAGTTGTGCAGCAAGCTATGAAGTTCAGGTTGAAGCAATGGCCAGCCTTTCGTAAGAGATAAGAGGCAGACAGAAGATTGGAAGTGTGGAGTGTGGTATTTGACCTATAAAAAGAAATGATAACCAGCCAGGACACAAATATCTGGAGTCCCTTCATGGGTGTGATTCAGTTTGGGTGCTGCAACATATTGAGTAAACACACTACCTCTATTTCAAATCCTATATTGGCAAGTAACTAGCTAAAGGTAGCAATGCCACTAACTTTGCTTAGCTGGTTTAAGCTGGTTTTAGCTGGTTTACCTGGGCGGCCAACTGGTGGCCCAAACCCCTTTAAAACCAGCCAACAGATGAGGCTGTAAGGACTGGGAGGTCATATACGTTGCTAACGATACTTTTTTTTTTTTTCAGCAGGGTATTTAGAAAAGATTTTAATGTGTAGTTAAATGCTACTGATCAAATGCTGTTTAATGCTTTCTCCTTACTAAGCTAACTATTTTTTAGTACCTTGTAGTGTAGCTAACTACTTGTTCATAAGTGTATCTTGATGGTTGTTCAACTTTAGCTTATGGGTCTACCATGTAGCTTGACAAGTTACAGTTGTAGCTTTCCCAACATATTGGTTTATTTTCTACGTTCTAAAGCAACATTCTACATAGGCAGCAAATCGATTACGCTTGCTATATAGTGCTCTTCACATTGTATGACAAACTACTGTTTACTGAGACTAAGTCTTACAGTTCTTTTCAACATATTCTGACATTAGCTCTTTGCTAAGCTAACAACTGACTCAGTACTTGATCATACTGCTAACATGCCCTAACAAACAACATTTCAGTCATTATAATGCTGTCTATTAGATATGTAAGCAATAAGGTACGAGAGGCTGTACTGTATCGTGAATAAGTCACGGCTGAAGGGCGTTGTTAGGCACGACGCGAAGCGGGAGTGCCTGCAACCCCTTCAGCCGTGACTTATTCATGATACAGCACTAGCCTCAACTGCCTTATTGCTTTTATAAAAGGGTTACCACACAATACAAATATTAAAGGCAAAAATATGTATCAGTGCAACTTTCATGAAGTAAACTTTCATTAAAAGCCTTCCTTCCACCGGAAAAAATAGTCCCTGACTGTGAACAGCAACAGAAGTTACATTATTATGCCATTAGATGGCGGCAAAGACTGTCTTTATGAGTGTGTCAGTCAGTAGCGAAGACTTTTACATTGAAAAGACTGAATTGTTGTGAACATGGAACAAGATGCAACTGACAAATGCTTTGACTAGTGCTGTCAGTCACGGGAAAACCCCTTAACTGTTAAAAGAACAAGATAATACGTCGGACATTTAAACAGATTTTTTATTATGAACATAGGACTGACCTGAAGAAAATTGCTAAATCTGAATGCAGGTAATAAACTTGCTCACTCGGATTTTTAGTACTGAATAGGCTTGTATCAATGCCTATGAGATGCTGCCTTCTGTGGATGCCTACTGTTTATAACAGCCTTCAGGTGGCAGTTGCGAACAGAGCCTCGTTCTCTCCTGCAGGGCCCTTTGACAGATGCATTCTTAATACCTTTCCCTAAATGTGAAGCGAATGAGAGGTAGATGAATATTTAGCTTGCATGAAGGTTGATTACCAACTCTGAGGCTTGTAACCAATTAATGATGATTTGTTGCACTCAGACTCCATTAGGGAGGCTTGAGGAAAAGAAAAGTTAAGAATTCTTTAGGCCAAAATAGCAGAAACAACTTCTACTAGACCTGAAAACTAAAGCTTCACTCTACGCAGACTTTCTCAAGCTCTGAATCATTATTCAGGAGATTCCCCAAAGTGTTTTGTACATGAAACACTGGCCTTTATGCTGTGATTCCCAGCTGACTTGGCTGTGGTTAAACATGAGCTTAGTGCATAAATCCTTTCTGTCTCTCTCGGACCTTCAGGTTGAGTCCTGGTGGAGTGAAGGAGTGTTGTTGTTTGACAGAGTGCCAGACTACACTGACTTTGAGAGGGTGAACAGCAGTAAATGAGCAGGAGAAGGAAAATGTAGCAGTAACAAAAGAGTCTCTTCTTTGCTCTAATTAATCCCATCATGCTCTACAGCAGGTTATCAGAATTCCATGGCAATTATGCTGATGGAATCAGGAAGTGTGTGTGGGGGGGGGGTTTCATGGTGAGGATGTCGAGTGTGTGCGTTTCCCCTTCTCAACATGAACGCTCATCTGTGACACCAAATGGCGGTTGTATCTTCAGCATGCCTCATTTCCTGTTTGTGCAGGTGAGCGATAACACGCATGTAGAAAAGTAGGGTAAAGCTTCTGTAATTTCCTCTTATGCCAGCAGGTCTCTGGTGGGGAGATATGTTTAACATGTTCACTCTCTTTCTTTCTTTCGGCTGCTCCTGTTAGTGGTCACCACATCTTTAACATGTTCACTCTAGTCTGGAAAAATTGCACTCTCTTTGCCCTTAACAAACAAGATGGGAATGATTCAGCAGATGCAACCCCAAAATATGCACCGCAAAATATGTTAGTTTTCTTATTACTGATAACTGGCTGGTTCCATAAGCAGCGTTTTGAGGTATCATAGGCACACTTCCGACATGAAAGCTGTTCCAAAAGTGTTAGATCGTGCCGACATCCTGCTGACAAAAAATATTAGATCAAATCTCCATGACCAGAATATTGGATCCAGTCTCTTTACCAGATCCTGTCAGAAGACATACATTTTGTCTGGTATCCAAAACTGTCAGCAGAGTATTGTCTGATACCCAAAAACAGATAAAAGCAAGTATTGTCTGATACCCCAAATCACTGTACAACTAAAAGTCCTGTGTTTATTGAACAATCTTAGTTGTGTATGTTTCAATACTCACACTAATCCCTAATTCGTCTGAACTTTGTCCTGTACTTCTGACCAGCACAATTCCAAGAAGTGTTATTATAATAAACCATAAGAAATGGAAAATAACTGTTTCCCAACATCATCTTGTGACATTAAAAACCTTGAAATGGAGGCATTTTCTTATCTCTAACTCGTGAAGACAAATAATTCTTGAGACTACACAGTCATATGATTAAACAACAAAAGCAAGCATTGCAAGAGCAATGAAATCATTTCAAATTTAAATATGTGAATAAATGAATGAATTATAAATGATTTAAATGGGAAAAAAAGAATAAAGAAAATAAAACACGATACAGATGTATGGTCGCTATCTTGAAGCCACAAATACACAGGTTGCTATTAAGAATCTTAGTAGCCTAAGAAATCTTCTTGAGTCAGTTTTTAAGAGAGCATCACATGCTTCCTTTCAAGAGAACGCAATCCCATAATGCACTATAAGGCAGTAGATATATATATTACTAATAGAAATTGGTAACTATTTTCCCTTTAAATGGTGTGTGCTGTTTTTTTATGCTTATTGAAATATTGCATTGTTCCTCTCGCCTGTTTTGAATTCAGCTGTGAGTTGAGTCTGTCCTTCACTTCCTGTGAGGAGCGTGAGTGCTTTTTGTGTGGCGCACTGAGTTCATGATTATGTAGAGCGTTTCAAATCAATCACTAATGGGTTCCATTTCAGTTAGGATTGTTTCATAGAAAACAGCTGCCTATGTAGGCAGCGATGCAGCTGAATAGGTTTTGAAACAGAGCTAATGTTTCAGTAAATTCATTAGTGAGATTTATTTTGTATAGTTATGAACTCAGTGTACCCAAAAATAATCTATATATATATATATATATATATATATATATAATAGAAAATAACTTTACATTGAGGTTCAGTTCAAGATTATTCAAAAACTTGTTCGGAGTCTGCAGTGCTGTGTTTGTTCAATAGCTTTGTATTGAGTACAGACAAATAAAAGAAAAACATGAATTTATTCATGTATACGCAGTCAGCTTAAAATCACAGGCCCTGGGGCTCACTGTAAACTTTTTTAGTGAAATATGAGGAAAAACTGTTCTGCATTTGTTCTCTTTTAAGTTTCTTTTTAAATGTATTTTCTATACATATAGTATTGCATTTGGGTAGGCCTGCTTATCAATTTAATTGTCTCAGATAAGCTGTAAAAATGAATAAAAACATGCACAAAATCATAAATGTGGTATACACAAAGAAATCTAATAATTAATGAGAAAAATATGTTTTTGCTTTCTTGGTGGCATTGCAAATAATAACAGTCTTAATGCTTATATTGAAGTAATTTGCAGTTCAGTAGGTGAATCATGTTGATTTGCAGCTGCTATGATGGATTTGGTGAGTTTATTTAGTGGAGGATTCATCAGACTTAGTTTGTGAGTCTTTTGAACGAATAATTAAATGAAAGATTCATACGGGTCATATGGATCGTTCTATGCAGGTCGCTCTGTAGGTTTGTTTTTGCGTGCAGCTCATGAAGAGCACTGGTGCTGGAAACACTGCTGTGTGTTGCCATGCCAGAAATACTGTATGTAAATACGAGTTATTCCCACCTTAAATTTGTTCATTTTAATTTTCATATTTCTGACATGACCTGGAACATTCCCCATTCACCACCATTCCAAATTAAATTCCCAGCTGCCCCGCTTGTCGAATGAGTCATATCATTATGTGTACGACTTGTCACAGTTTGGCATTTCAAAAAAGATTTGACATCCTGATATGAAAGAGCATTGTATTCAAGTTCAAATTCAGAGAGGATTTAGCTTTTATCTGGAGTAATATGGACACAAAGGGGCATAGATTTTTTCCAATCAGCCCAACATCAAGCTAAGTTTGACAACAGATGGCTGCAGTTTGTTCATTATTGAGACTGTGGGTCTTGATGAAGGGCATGCCAGACGTTGCCTTATCCTTCCACTTGTTTTATGTAATACAGAGCAGACCTCATCTCAGATGGATGGCAGGCCAGTGCAAAAGCATTCATATGTAATACTTATGCTCCCTAAACTATCATCCAATTCCAAACCGAGTTCAAATGAATTAACCTGTGCTCTGGACCATGTGTTTCACATCAAGGTCTATTATACAGATATCACTTTGTGTATTCTCTATCTCTCTCTATCTGTCTCCGTCTATCTTGCTCTTCAATTCTCCGCCTCCATTCAGTCGCTGCATAATTCATATTTTCTTCATAATAACTTTGTTCCTGCAGGGTTAAGTATTAAATCAGTTTTGCAAGAGAAAGAGAGATTGGTGAACAAGATGTGTGGTCTCAGTTCAGAGACTGTCAGGGTTGCCAGGTCTGCATAACAAAACCTGCTAATCAAAACTAGTCCAATCACAGCCAAAACTAGACCAATCATGTAAAAGTAGCCCAATCTGCTGGAGAACTGCAGACTTGGCAACTCTGGAGACTGCAAAGGATTTTTTTCCCCTTCAATCAACTAAATATTTAAATATTATTTATATGTTATACTCACTGTATATACTGTATGTATCTGACAGACAATGAACAGACAGACAGAGATGAATGAATGGATGGATGGATACAGAAGCATTGTAAAACAGACACAAGCATTGACCATCTGTTTAATCAAATATATTCAGACCCTTGGCTTGGCCATCACTGATTGGTCAGTGTTAGCAACTCTGTGTGGCTTGTGCAAATCTCTTTGGCTGGAGGACTTGGAATGGAAACGAGAACTTGGACTATGGAATCAATAGCATAAAGCCTGTAATTACAAATGTGAGCTCAGTAATGCCTGCGGTCTCCCACACTCTGTTTCTCTCCTAATTCTCTTTCGTCTATGCCTCACGTCTTTCCGCACAGCAGATAAGAGCAGAACGACTCTCCACTGCTCTCCATGCATACCAATGTTTAAACCTACCCACAGGCAGAGAGTGAGACACACACACACACACACACACACGCGCACGCGCGCACACACACACACACACACACACACACACACACACACACACACACACACACTCTCAGATGATCGCTGACAGGAAAGCAGGCCAGAGAGAGAATACTGGGAATTTTACAGCCTGACAGCTGCCTAATGATGGAACCTCTTTCTAAGTGATTAATGAGCTTCATGTGCATAGATGTACTGTATAACAGTCGATACAATAATCCTGCTTGAGATTTCTATGCTGAAGGATAGTATTTATGCATGGAAGAAGTGTTTTTGTTTTTGTTTTATTAGGATGAAGTGGAAAAAACTCAATATTGATGATCCTGTTATTTTGCAGTGTGTGTCTGTGTGTTTTGTTTGTTCTGTGCTTCATTGCTTGTTTCAAGTATATATATATATATATATATTCCACTGTGTGGCGGTAAGATTCATTGTTTTGTTTTTTCATTCTGGTTTGACTGCAGAAGAGAATTTATTCTAATAACCTCATTTAGAATAATAATCATTCGTGTCAAAACATAATTACCCATGAATTCTTTTATTTCATGACCACACTTTGTGCTGTGTGATTTTATTACGTCAAACAAAACTTCACTGATCACAAGCTATTTATTAGTGTCGCTTTAGATCCTTGTTTCTAGACTCCAACAAGGAGTGTAATATACTTTTCATTATTTTTTTTGTCATTTGTAATAACCTTAATAAATTTAAAGGGTTAGTTCACCCAAAAAATGAAAATTCTGTCTTTAATTACTCACCCTCATGTCGTTCTACACCCGTAAGACCTTCGTTCATCATCGGAACACAAATTAAGATATTTTTGATAAAATCCGATGACTCAGTGAGGCCTACATCGCCAGCAATTACACTCCCTTTTTCAATGTCCAGAAAGCTACTAAAAACATATTTAATTAGATCATGTGACTACAGTGGTTCAACTTTAATATTATAAAGTGACGAGAATACTTTTTGTGCACCAAAAATAACAAAATAACGACTTTATTCCACAATATCTAGTGATGGGCGATTTCAAAACACTGCTTCATGAAGCTTCGAAGCTTCACGAATCTTTTGTTTCGAATCAGTGGTTCAGAGCGCCAGAATCACATGATTTCAGTAAACGAGGCTTCGTAACTCGTAAGTGTTTTGAAACTTCAATAGTATACGTGACTTTGGCAGTTTGATACACGCTCCGAACCACTGATTCGAAAAGGTTCAGAAGGTTCCGAAGTTTTGTTCCGAAGATGAACAAAGGTCTTACGGGTGTGTAACGACATAAGGGTCAGTAATAAATAACATCATTTTCATTTTTGGGTAAACTAACCCCTTTAAAGGGATAGTTCACCCAAAAGTGAAAATTCTGTGATCATTTACTCCCCCTCAAGTTGTTCCAAACCTGTATGAATTTCTTTGTTCTGCTGAACACAAAGGAAGATATTTTGAAGAAAGTTTGTAACCAGGCCACTTTGGGGCACCATTGACTTACATAGTAGGAAAAAAAATACTATGGAAGTCAATGGTGCCCCAGAATTGTTCAGTTTCCCACATTCTTCAAAATATCTTCTTTTGAGAAATTCATACAGGTTTGGAACAACTTGAGGGGGAGTAAATGATGACAGAATTTTCATTTTTGGGTGAACTATTCCTTTAAGGCTTTCTATTTTTGTAATGATTTTAATTAATCCTGTCTTTCAAATTACCGAGTGCGGTACAAAGTTAGAAACTGTCATTTCTTGCATTTTCAGTGCATGTTCTTGAATGAAACCAAACTGAAAAACTGATTAAACTATGTTTGTCTCTAATTCAGTTTGCCACTGAAATACCATCTAGGCTCCAACAACTTTAAAACGCATTCCTTAGGAATCGAACCCTAACCTTGTCATATATATAATAATAGTGCTTGGGGAATAGTGCAAATAGATACCTGTGTGCAGTCTGTGCAAGCATGTGAAAAACATTATTAATGCACTTGCTTTTGAATTTGTTGAGCAGTTGTGCATGAATGAACATCTCTGCAAGACTCTCACACCACATACAGAGAAGTGTGTTGTTTTGTATTAAACATGAAGTAAAATTGGATCAATTTATGTGCTCGCTGCTTTTTGTCCACGGCAATGATTCTAATATGGGATGTCAAAGTAATGGGTTCCGTTCAGCTTACCTCTGTCCTTCAATCTGAACAGTGAAAATGGCATTTCATGGTATTTTTTGGTTGAAAATTTTCAGTGGCAGAAATTTTGCATTCCTATTTTGTAAGTGATCAAATTAAATGACTAACCCTGTGCTTTATAGTCCTTCAAAATCTTATTCATCTGCCTTTAACTTTCATTTACTTAAGAATATGTTTTGTTACAGGCATTGATAAGGAGCCAAGTGTCTTTTCAGACTATCTAGATATATTCTCTTCAAGTTTGACAGCATAGGAAACACAGCACTGATGTTATAATGTGCCCAAATAAAAGCTCTTCTGTTGCTTAAAAAACATTGCACATTTAGCTCCTCATGCTTTCATGAGCTTAAATCAGTGCATTACAGCACACTGTTTTTCCATTTCACTCACTGTTACGGTTTAATATAAGCTACCTCAAACACAATGGAATTCACACACCATCAAAACCAGCGCAGCAGGCGTCCTCGAGAATGCATTCAACTTGTTTGTGTTTCAAATCAGCATTTTAGGCAGCGTGGTGTGCCCTGGGATGTATTCGAAAACATGACCATGATATGGGGTGTTGTGCCTGAGTCTCTTGAACACAAATGCAAGTGTGACTGGATTGAAAATGTTGCACAGACTGTAAAAACCACAGTGCAGAAAAATCCAAGATGATTAATTCATGAGCGGATGAATCTAAAGTGATTTGGTACAGGTGTGTCCGGTGTGAAAAATTACATATTCTGTAACGGTCTAAGCACATCATGGTTTATTTATGAACAGTTGGCTCTAAAGCAATTTGGATCCTAGTTTTTAGGAAACGTTACATCACGCAGGAGACAGAGTAGTAGATCCCAACCATTTTATATTTTTAACAGAGAAGACAGTTATTGTATATATGTTTAAATGGCACTTTAACATGTAATTGAATATAGTTATAGGGGGTCTCGCAAAGGTTTCTGCAATTAGCAAAGTTGTCACCCATCTTCTTCAGAAGAGTGAGGCAGATTTTAAGTGTTCAGTTCAGGAGAGGCTCTGCTAAATGGAAAGGTGTTGAGTCCAGGTGAGACAGTGGTCATGGTTCAGGAGAGAGTTGTGTGCTGCTGTGGGTTTTTGAGCACCTTTTATAGCTGTTGTGGTCCTCTCCTGTAAACTGAAAGCATCAGTATGATGGAATGTCTTCAAGATTAGTTTTAAAACATCCATTGCCTGTACATTTATTATATATCGCAGAGAGAGTGTGTGGGAGAGTGAATGCATGTGTATGATTTTTTTTTTTTTTTTCAACAGGAATATTTCCCTCTGTTCTTTCCCTGTAAGAATTATCACGCACACGCTGCGATTTATATCTGCGTAACAGTGAGATTTCAGCTGTGTGTCAAGTGTCAAGTTAATTCAAGTTGTTAAGCCCTGTTCAAACTGACTGTGATTAAATCGCAGGACGTTTGCTATGGTATTCAAATGTGGCAAATTACTTTCTGCGCTCCCATTGGTGGACATCAAAATTGAAAGTTTTAGTGCCTTTACTTAATGTCTATCAGTTTAACCCCCCAAAAAGAGAAAAACCTTTTATCAGATATACAGTACACTACCGTTCAAAGGTTTGGGGTCAGTAAGATTTTTTTTTTTTAAGAAATTAATATCTAGTTCAGTCATAAAACTCTAGAGGGTGCAGGCTGATAGATCCTTTACATGCAAGTAGTCACATCATTACCGCATGACACAAGCCGATTGGCCTCTGCTGATCCTGCAGCCAATGAGATTGCTTGCTTGACATTTAAATAGTCTGGTTCATTAGCCACGTTTACATGGATACATTTTGTTTCAATTGATGAATCCGAACATAGTATTTACATGAACGCTAAATTAAGTGATATGGTTGATGCGCGAGTTTATATGTCGCAAGCTTTAAATCGGATTTAATCGTTTGACCTGCGCACATTGCACAAATATACAGTTTCCCACTGTTGTTGCATAATAACCATCCTCATTTTCTTTGTTTTAAAAAGCATAGTTAATATTTATCTATTTTGGGTCCGAACGAGGAGATGACGAGAACACAAGAATCTTATATTAATCAAGCCGTAAAAACGCCCATTCCCGCATCCACAACAAGGCGTCTGCAGATGAAAGTCTGAAGCAAGCACTTGTGGGATACTTGTGGGTCCTGCACCACTTCACAGACAATGAGTCGAAAGAGAATTCTAGATTGACGCTACAGTAATTTATTATATCTAACAACAATATCAGCTCCTTTCATTAATGCATCACTCGTTATTATGCCATTTCTACGTCATTGCACATGCGCAAAACTTTCCAGTTTCGGTTTTAAAGCCAATCAAGTGTATACATGTCCTGTCAAATGGATTAGAAAAGGTTTATCCCACCCCTCTCAACCTGATTGAAATTTCATTCGGTTTGGGCATTTTTTATTACAGTTGAGGTGTTTACATCATGGAGCATTTTAATTTGGATTGGACTTTTAAACTGATTGTAATTGCAATACAATTCTCCATGTAAACGCATCTATTGTTTGCCGTAAGCTAGTCCTGCAGTGCGCTATCAGAGTTCCTCTGAAACCCTCCCCCTCCCTCAGCTCCACCTGCCTAGATCTGCTATGGAATTTGGAAAAGTCCCAAAATATTAAAGACTCAATCTTGAATGTAGGATCACATACAAATTTCTCTCTAGAATGCGAATGTCTTTTTAATACTACCACCAACAGACTAGCATTAGCAATTAATGTTTGAAAAAAAAGACAAATGTTCCACCTCAAACTATATTTTTCAATGAAATAATGTCATCAAAGGAAATTGTGTTATTTTGGGGGTATCTACAGTTAGTTGCAGTAGTTGTGTTAGTTATACATTCAGGTTGAAAATTGTCAGCTAAATCCCAAAGATGCTTGGTTAGACTGAGGTCATGTTATTGTAAAAGGCTGCTGAAATACACTGAATTTATGGTCATATTTGCATTATCCTGCTGGAATAGCTGTTAGTGGACATAAAGGCATGCGCATGGTTAGCATTCCAGCAGGCAGTGGTTTTTAAATACTGCTCAATAGCTATTAAGGAGCCTAACATATGCCAAGAAATGATTTCCTATATAATTCGTTACACCACTGAGCTACTGACACGTGCAGACTTCATGCTTTATGTCAAGCAGTGTTAAGACTGGTCAAGCCAGGTGACGTAGGACTTCTGTCCAGTTTTGTTAGGTTTCTGCCCTCTGTAGCCTCAGGTGTGGTTTTCTGCCGCTGTAGCTCATACACAATAAGGTTTGATGTGTTCAGAGATGTTCATCTACACAGCTATGTTGTAACGTGCAGTTATTTGAGTTGTCTTCCAGTTAGCTTGAACCAGTCTGCCATTCTCCTCTGACCTCTCTCACTAACAAGGTGTTTTTTTTCCCCCACAGAACTGCCACTCACTGGATGTTTTTATATTTCACGCCATTTTCACTGTTGTTTGTGAAAATCTATATATATATGCACATGTAAAATATTGCGATAAATCAATGTTTTTTTTTTTTATATTATTGCTGTTATTTATTATTTTTATTATTATTATTTAATCAAACTACTGTTTCAGTGCTGTATAGCTACCCAATGACCATCAGAATTGTGTTCAGCTCCCAGTCTGTCTGGGTCAAGGCCCCTTGATCCTGCCCAGTGGCAGTGACGCCAGTGTGCATCACTATCACACCAGCAGCCTCTGAAAATGTCAGAATTTCCACACTTTACCTGCTAATCCAGCACCCATAGCCTTTTCTCACGGGATGCTTTTGATGTAAAGGGTAGATGTTTCTCCACAGAATTACATTATTTTAAAATGTGCAGTAAAATTCATTGCAGGTTGCTTTATTACTCACCAATGCTACTTTTTTATATAAAGGACACAGCACAACAGATCAGCTAAGCCTGTTTAAACACATCAACCTCCCAAAGGACCGTAATGAAACACCAATTCAGATCCAAATTAATGAAGGCTTTGTTGAGTTTTCTTGCAGTTACATGACCACTCTGATGCGGCAATGCCCAGTGGGAAATAACACAATTCACATGTTGTTGCGCTATGTGAATTTGGCCATCGTGTGAGAGATGTATCTGTTCTGCCCATTTAACATTCACTTTACCTTATGTTACTGAATAAAATAGGTGTTGTGTAGGCTATTACAGCTGAAGGACTGCATGTACGAAGTAGGCTATTTTGATTTACGGCTGACGAAGGAAACCGTACAAATGCTTGATGTGGCAAATGGCTTGTTTTATATTGTAAGTTTTGAGTACTGAGTTGATAAAGTTGTGCAGTTGTTTCAGTACAAAAACTACTGAATGGTGCTATTATGAGTTTTAAGATAGCGAATAAAAACTGTATTAAGAGATTTGCCATCTGCTAAGCTTGATGCAGATGTTCATGAGCTCTGGAGCTGCAGGGCTGAATTTTCAGTTAATGATGTGATTGTGTGTAAGTGCAATAGAATAGTAATTACTAAAAGACTGGGACCAGATATCAATGAAGAAATCAATGAAGGACATCTGGGGATTTGAAAGTGCAAGAAAAGGGCATATGAAGTTCATATTGGCCAAGAATGAATCAAGACAGTGCAGTAATCTCAATGTCCAACATCATACACTAGCCCAATAATTCCAGTTATCCACTCAAAAACATCAAGTGTGCACAATAATGATATTATGCAAAGGTCAACTGGTATTGTGAGAAGATGCAAGAAGGAAAAAAAGTAAGTTTTCATACAACAGCACATCAAAATTGGCTATGACAGTACTTCTGAACATCTATATCATGCAATTTCTTGAATATAGCAACTACAAATAGTCATTTGACTCCTAAATGTTTCCTTTTAGGAGCCACTAACTCAGTACAGTAGCAGAGACAACTGAGTTGTTGATTATCTTTCAAGTCAATTTATTATTGATGTGATGCATGCTGCACTAGTACATTTCTTAAAGGAGTAAGATCAGGTAATGATTGGTTTATTCGAACACTGTTTCCCAATATGCATTTTTCTACTACTTGCTAAAAATATGTATTTTGCTGTTAAATTCATATTTTTGGGTGTGTCATATTACCATGCACATCATAAAATTGCATCTTGTTGTTGTTGCATTTCTATGCGCCTTGCATATAGCTTTAATTAATTAACTTCATTAATTACATTTTTTTATTATATAGCAGTTGTGAGCTATGACGTTAATATTCGATCGGTGTATGACGTCAAACTAAAAAATGCCAGCAAACCAATGAGAATGCGGAACAATGATGACGATGCATAACAACAGAGCGTAGGCGCCAAAACTGTCGTGGAACCGCCCGAGTCCCTCCGCAACTGTCACAGATTTAAAGAAAATTACAGTCATTTGGCAAATAAATAAATAAATGACAGACAGTTACATATGTATTACCAACATTTTATTATGTAATTTGTTGCACCTCAAATGACAAGGAATTTATAGTAATTTATAGTGTTAATTAATTAGCGAGTCCACAAACTATTAATTCATTAGCAGAGCCACACCAAAATATTCATTCCAAACATATACCTATATATACATTGAATTGATAATAAATTGTAAATGAGTTCAGCATTCTACAATAAATATTTTTCGGATTTTATAGACTATTTTAAGTCGTAAAGTGAGAAGGATAAATTAAAATTAACGCATGGATTTGGCCGGCATTTATCTTGGAGTCCTCTCCAGCTCTACAGCGCCCCACAAATTTCCAATGTAAATCTGTGGTGAAAAATGGAACTGCAGCGCGCCCCGCTTATTTTCACGTTACCTCACGTAAACCTCGCTACAGGCCAAGACGATATCATTTCGCTTCAGCTATTGGCTATATGCACGGTTACTTCCTGGTTGTCGTTAAGTCAGCTCGGGCATTTTCGGTGAACTGTTAGCTGTTCATTCTGTAGTCGCTGTACATCAACACAAAACCATCAATGGTTGACTTTTTAATGTTGTATTCATATTTTAATGCACTTATCACATTTACCTAATTTTCCGATAAACCAGTTTTATTGATTGCAATAAAGACGAAGTTATTGGAACCGTTTAAAAACGCCGTGTCTGTAATTAGACACGCACACGCATTTTTTCCCCCCAGCACTTCAAAAGTTATTTTTAATGTGATGACCACAAACATTATTTGTTCATCCTTCTGAGATTGTCCCCATCGTAAAACCGAACGTTTCAAAATGTGGGAAATTAAACATTTGATAGAAAACACTTATTTAAAAATAAAAAAGACAATAATTACCACTTTAACCAGCAGGTGGCGGCAAAGTAGCACTTATTTGCGCATATATCGGCCATTTTCTCTAATCGTTTTTCACTTCGTTTTTGACTAAATATTAAACATTATAAAATAACTAGATTTAAAAATACATTTTGTCAATGTGAAGTATGAAATACTCAAAAAATCTTAAGAAAAACAATAACTTTTCTTGTGATTCATGACAGAAAGCGAGCACCGTGCTTTCCCTTTGTAATCACAGCAGCTGTCAGTCAGTGCAGCGCAAGCTCAATGATTTCAGCACACTTATAAAAACACACATTTTATTCAATTAATCTAACTAGAGTGCACAATAAATATTCAATTTTTGAAACTTTTTTCACATAAAAGTGTGAAAACTGTCGAATTGAATTTAGCCGAGGATGAACAATGAGGTACGTCTTTATTTGTTTATTTTTTTTATGCCGTCTTACGTTTGAATAACTAAATTAATGCTATGCCTGACTATTTAAGTGACTATATTCTGATTATAAAATAAGTATTACACTACTGATGCTCAACACACCAGCAAATGACATATCACCGGAAGTTTTTGAGCTGGCTTATATTATTGGGAAAGTTCTAAAGAACGCTCCGTGCATATAGCCCATTCTAAGATGGCATTCTATGCGTTTGTCATGTGTAGCCTACTATAAAGTCTATCAATCATCATTAGAGCGCCACCCTCAGGCTGAATAACACAAGGACATTAGAATTCTGCCAAAAGTGTGTCTGATGTGTTCAGCGATTAGAATATAAATTCTTAATAAGCTTCGGCCTAGTGCTGCCATGCTTGGGGACTTTTCTTGGAAATACTTGTATATATAACTAACTGTGATGTAATTAATCGGCATATCATGTGCTTAATTCAGTTAAAGTCTAAAAAGCGATTGACAGCCCATATTTATATGTATAAGGTGTTAAGGGTTTTATGTAAAATCAATATTGTGGAGTCTCAATACTTTAGTCATTTTCAGTGATTTATTCACATGGATGCCAGTCTGACAGTCATATATCAATGTTTGATTTACTCACGAAGGCAGGTCATGGCAGAAAGGAAAATCCTGTTATCTCAGAATGACTGTATGGATTACAGGTCCAATGTTATAAAAGAGGTCAGCAAAAGTTTACAGCAAAGGTCCTTTAACTCAAACAAAATATCACTTATGCCTTAGAGACAGCAGAGATCTGGGTGAATGGTGGGCTGGCTGCCCACACGGCATGTTCCTGTATAGAAAGTATTGTCATGGCAACCCAAAGGACAGCTCATTTCCATAATTTAACAAACTCATATCATTCAGCACTCCATAACATTGTACACGCGGTACATGCCCCCAGACATCATTCACTTGTACTGCGCATCTTGTTCTACACGAGTAAATGAAGTAAAGCAGTTATGTAATTAATCTCCACAGTTCAGAATCAGCAGGGAAGCTGCTTGTTGTACTTCTTTTAAAAGTATAATTCTCCTGAAAGGGAACATCAGGGACCCCAACATTCTATGTTCTATTTGTGTGTTCTATTTTTGGGTGAATTATCCTTTTAAGACTTGTTTAGGTCACCCACAAATAAAATTCTGTCATTTACTCACTCTCATTTTGTTTGAAACATGTCTTACTTTGTGTTTTCTGTATAGTCACCATATTTCAAGCTTAAAAAGGACCATAAAAGTAATTAATGGTGCAGAATGCCATTGGTTCTCATGCATCACATGATCAGTTGTGACACCAGTAATTAGAATATGTGGAAATGCAAAAGTGAATATACATTTCAGTGAATGTTTTCTTAGTATTCTTCAGAAATCATATGGTGCGTTTTTGAGCTTGCCAACCCATAGTAACTTTATGCTTTTATTGCAAGGAAAAGAGCAGCTGCAGTTTTTCCCCCTACACTTTCTTGGAAAAAAGTCATACAGGTTTGAATTGACATGGGTGAATTATTCCTTTAAAAAATTTCAAATCTCACAATGGATGTTCTTTAAAGGAATAGTAAAAGCAAAGCAAATGAATAATATTGCACACAGCTCTAGGTTAAGCACCAGCTGAAGCCATTAGCATGGATCATGTCAAACTTTTTTCCCCTGATGGTAATAATAACCTCCTCTTCCCAAGAGTGAAATACCCTTTTCATGATGCAACAGTGTGATAGTGACAGAAGCCCATTTTTTAATGTCAGACTGCCATAACCTTTTGTTCTAGAATTATCATTATCTCTGAATCGGTGGCTACTGATTTTCATCAGGTTCTCCCACTCCATTCTGTGTTCTGGTGCAATATTTCTGCTCTCTTTCGAAACTTCCCTTTTATCTGTTGCAGATTTGCTTTCTAGTCAAGTCATTTGTCAAGACAACACCACCAGGCTCATGTGGTGTCCCTTGATTGTTTGTAATAACTGGGAATGAGAGGGAGTCTTATTAGAAGCAGCCCCAACTGAGCACCTCCCGTCTGTTAGCAAACCTTCCTCAGCCAGATCAATCTGTGCTGATGGATTTCAGACAACACCATCAACACTGATCATCACTGCTGTCATGCTTCATAATTAGCAGTTGTCTTTAGAGATACTTTATGGAAAAGGCTTCTCTTGTCACTCAAATTTTTTTCCCACTTTGAGTCACAAGTTAATGAAAGAATGATGAAACTTCAATGAAATTAAAATGAAAAGACCTCTGTTTTAAAGGGTTAGTTCACCCAAAAATGAAATTTCTGTCATTAATTACTCACCCTCATGTCGTTCCACACCTGTAAGACCTTCACTGATCTTTGGAACACATATTAAGATATTTTTGATGAAATCCGAGAGTTTTTATTTATTTATTTTATCCCCCATAGACAACATAAACCACCACTTTCAAGGTCCAGAAAGGTACTAAAGACATCGTTAAAATAGTCCACGTGACTACAGTGGTTCAACCTTAATTTTATGAAGCGACGAGAATACTTTTTGTGCGCAATGGCAAAACAAAAATAACGACTTTATTCAACAATTTCTTCTCACTGTAGTCACATGGACTATTTTAACGATGTCTTTAGTACCTTTCTGGACCTTGAAAGTGGTGGTTAAATTGATGTCTATGGGGGATAAAAAAAAACAGTGTTGCCAATTTAGGGATTTTGTCACTAGATTTAGTGACTTCAATGCCCCTTTTGAGACTTTTTTTCAAAAGTTTAGGGACAAATCTAGCAACTTCTTGGACAAACCTTATCTAGATTCTTATTTTGCCCACTGATCTATATTCATATTTATTATGATGTCATCTAGTGACATTTAGCTAAAAGTTTTAGCTACTTTCAATTGAAAGCAGTTGGCAACACTGAAAAAAAATCTCTTGGGAATTCATCAAAAATATCTTAATTTGTGTTTCAAAGATGAACGAAGGTCTTACGGGTTTGGAACGACATAAGGGTGAGCAATTAATGACATTTTTGGGTGAACTAACCCTTTAATATATCTAAAATCAACTTAAAAATTAGGTATTGGCTTGCAACTTAGTGATTGTTTCTAATTATAACTAATTATAAACAAAATATAGAACATTTTAAAATATTATGAATACATTTAATTATTATTTAAAAATGTAATGTTTTATCGAATCTTATCACATTCAAATATATGATAAATAGTGAAAATGTTTTCTTCATGAAAACAGTAGGACTAGTAATCATAAACAGGTAATCAAAAAAACAGTTTTACTATTGAAGGTCATAATCCAGAAATTAATCATTTTTAAAAATGTAATTTATTCCTGCTGAGTTTTCAGCATCATTACTCCAGTCTTCAGTGTCACATGATCCTTTAGAAATCATTCTAATATACTGATTTGGTGCTCAAGAAACATTTCTTATTATTATCAATGTTGAAAACAGTTGTGCTGCTGAACATGTGATACACTACCATTCAAAAGTTTGAGTTAAGTAAGATGTAGGTGGAAAAAATTAACAATAGTCAGTCTGAACAGAAAATGAGGGTTCTCTTCTTGATTCATGTTCACGTCGTTCTTCAGCTTTAGTGCTTGTGTCTCTCCCCAGCAGCAGTTCCTGAGGCAGTAGTTATGTCTCTCAGAGGGAGACGTCTCATCGATGTGCACTCAAAGGGCAAACTCAGATTGTTTTCTTGGCTGTCCTTTTCCCTCCTGTCTCTGTTTTTTGGTGCTCTCTGTGGATGTGAGTGTTTGTTAATGTTCAATGTTGTCCTTATTTAAACCGTGTATATCTCCTCTGTGGGAGTGTGTGTTTTGTTTGTCCCTTGTCTCTTTCTTTCTCCATATCTCTATTTCTTCTAAGTGCGAACAGACAGACACCACCCAGCAAGGTTAAATGCATGCTGACCCTCTCCATCCTGTTTCGCGGCAAACTTAACGTTATCTGAAGCTCCTTGCTTATTTTCCTCTAAAGTGAGGTCGCAGGCCATCTCTCCTCCCGACCCCCCCCCCCCCCCCCCCCCCCCCCAACTTTAATGCCTGTTTGTAATTTACATTTCCATTTGTTTTAAATTGATTCAGCAGCGCTGTCGATTTAAACACTTCCTGAGGCTGAAATCAGGAGATATCTAGCTAATTGTGTCTCTGTGTCACCTGCGTTTTGTTACCTTTCACTTATTGAGTGCTCTCTCATGACACCCTGCTTCAGCTGAAAGAGAAAAGAGAAACCTGCTGAAAGCGTGAAATGAAGAAAAACAGGAGCCTTACACGTGGTTTTCATCTGTTCACGCTAGTAAATATCTTTTTGCAAATCAATAAACTCATTTGTTGCTGTGTTTAATAGGCTTTGTTTACTGATACTGGTTTAAAATGCATGTGTCTTAATTTATGAGACTTAATTCATTTGCAATTTGTTTGTGAGCAACAAACTGAATATGAATAATGCATCAAGTGAAACTGCAAACATGAGAACATTAGGAAGCAAGAACGCATGAATATTTGTGACGAAAAACATGTTAGAAAGCTGGGGGTAACAGAGATGTGTGGCAGAGATTGTACAGAACTGAATAGAGAATGCCAGTTCAATTCAATTCCTGATATTTAATTGAATATAAATTGAAGCATCAAACTCAGAAATTTGAAATTATGGAATTAGGATAAAAAAATATAAATTTATCAAGAATCTTAGGGGGGTTATTAAAAAGATTCAGAGTTACATATTTGGCCTATGCTATCAAGTTGCACCTTCTGCAGATCATTTGCTTTAAAACTGCCTCTGGTGTCTCCTAAAAAAACAATTATGACACCCCTGACATGTATACAATTTTAAATCTAGTCAAGTATTAAACTAAACGATATTGAGAACTTTATTGAAGGCATAGCTGCAACATGATCTCATGTGAATACGTGTGCATTTTACGTAAAGTGTGGTTCTACGACACGTACATTTATTTATGTTTTCATATACACAAAAACGTACAATATTGACGTATTTATAGCACTAAAACATAAAAATACTTAAGTATTAACAGCAATAAAACGTAAATTATTTACGTATCCAAGTATGAATGTGTATTAATTTCCATGTATTAATATTAAAATCGTGGCATTAATGTTTATTAATTAATGTCGGATTTATTAAATGCAGTTTACTCATCTACATAATATAAAATAACATTTCTGTTCGTGACTTGTGCTGCAAACTCGTCTCGGAGGATTACATAATGTTAAACAAGACTACACTTTAAAACCTTAAAATGAATAAAATTTCTTAAATTGTTTAACCATTTTGTAATATTTGGTTTGTTTGCTGTGCGACACAAAAGGCGTTTTCTCCTATGCAGCGACTGATAGTACAACCATAAGATTTACCAAAACACAACATAAATTCACAATTTACATCAATTTTATATTTTCTTTAAAATCCATATGTTTGTAAGGAACAGATCCAAATTCAGCCCTTTATCCAACGATGTTCATCTTCATTCTCAGCAGCGACCGTCACGGTCAAAGCCCGCGCTCGTTATGATTCAAATTTGAAAGTTGCGCCCTCGAGAACCTTTACGACATGGTTTACGGCACTGATATCGAACGCTCATTGACTCTCACCTGCTTCGTCACAGATAGCGACATGCCGTGTTTTCAGTGGATTGACATTTGAAATGAGTGCGCGCTTTGAAGGAGAGAATCCGGATTCATATTTTAATGGACTAATAACTTAAATTCCGCTCTGTACCCCATAAAAAAATTACTCTCAGAGAGGACTGCGACTGCAACTCATCATCATTTGAACTACTTTTGGTGCCAATTTTGACATTTTCGCAATAAATAAATTATTGTGATTACGCTTGTTTGTTATTCTTTTATTTATAACAGTATGTAATTTTAAGAAATGGTTATGGGTAGGTGTAGGATTAGCAGCTCAAAATATCGTTTTAATGCTATATTGTTACTAAAATTGTCATTTTTCTACACATTTCTGTCCATTATGTTTTATTCTTTTAATATTCTGTATAAAATGGGTATGTTTTGGTTCAGGCTGGGGTTTAGGGATCTTACATTTATCTATAAAATGATTATAAATTATACATGTATTTTTAGGACATGAAAGATTAAAAAATATTTTACGTTTTTTCGCTGTAAAAACGTAATAATGCTACGTTTAAATGCTGCCAATACATCAATACTGTACGTTTTAGTACCTATCCAAACGTACAAAAATATACGTTTTGTGTCTTTGAAAGTTACGTATTAATACCTACATATTAACAATGACACCAGGCTGATAGTTCACACAAAAATTAAAATTCTGTCATCATTTACTCACACTCATATTGCTCTAAATCTGTATGATGCTCTTTCTTATGCTGGGGGAAATGTCTTTGTTCACACAAGAAAAGTATGACAACATTTTCATTTTGGGTGAAGTATTATCTTTTTAAGAGGTTGTTTAGATTTTAGGGAACAGAAAATGTCATAAATACAATAGACGTCAAAGGAAAGTCTCTGTCGTGTATTTGTTCAGGTTGTACCTCCTCTACATACATGAACGTATCTGTTCGATCTTGTAATGTAGTCCATCTCAAGACGGCCACAAACTGATGAACATCACACACATCGCACCAGCCTTCATGTACCAAACCACATACTGGCGAACAAATATTCCTGTTTGGATTTACTGGTGGTTGTGAAGTGAATGATAATGAGTCTAAAGATCTATTTTATGGGGTGTGACCTCATCCTTGCTGTGTGGATGAGTGAGAGGGAGCTATTTCTGTTGACATACAGACTGTGAATATACAGACAATCTATCTCAACCAAATAGCCCAGCACAGCTTTTCCCCTCACTCTCAAATGCTGTTTGAGAGCCTGCGGGCAGCATGTTCTGGGGATATGCCTCATTATTCCAGTCTGACTCAGGTCTACAGTCTCTTATTGCTGTGTTTTCTTATCAAAAAAATCTTTTGAACCAACACAGCTGACCTTCATCATGAGAAAGAATGATGGGGGGCAAAGTTTGCCAATTTCCTGGATGCCATTTTTCATATATACCACTGCAGTCAGAGGTGCTTCCATTTCCACAAGTTGCATTATTGGGATATTTGACGAGATAATGACCTTCACACCAATAAATAAATAAATTAAAAAACAAAAAATAAAATTCCTTCAGTGGCACTTTTACTGCAAAAGTTGTGTCAAAACACATCAGGTACATCCAGAATTTGAACTTTTGATCATTATATGCTGTTCTTCTGCTGCATCATGTCCTGAAATGAACCATGCAGCCTGAAGCCTGTTTTTCATCTTCACGATCATAAAACCCCTCAAACTCTGACATCTAAATTGAAGGAGGGAAATGAAAACGAACTTCTTTCATACAAAAATACAAAATCACAAAACTTAAAGCTTTTTTTAATCTTATATAATGAACTTTTTTATTTAGGGAGTCTATGCTAATGTTCATAAACTTCATCACGGTCCTCAGGGGGCGCATATATGCTTTCCTATGGGAAGAGCAACCTTCATTCATTGGTATTCTTTTTAAATCAAGTGTCTTTTATATTAATTTCACTCTGTTTCTGGTAAATAAGGCAGTTTATAGACAGCTATTGGTTACAAAGACAGTAGAACATTGCTCTCTTGTGAAGGATTTGTAATCTTAGCATGCATTCATTAACTACGAGGAAGCATCAACAATATGGCACGATATTTTACAAGCTGTCTTATGAGAACAGTAATCTACATCGACCAGACACTGTATGCGCGTTTAGGAGCTCACTGAAAAACAAACGGCAGGGTACGATGGGTCCTCAACAGCATATGAACAATGAAAGTTCACAGGATTCAGATATTTTCAGAGGAAATCTGCTAATTAAGTCATGAATGTGTCAAAAGGAGTTATACAGGAGTATAACATCAGTAGCATCTTTTAAACTTAATAAGTTTGTGGAAGGCTTGTTTGAAGTCATCGTTGAAGGCAGTGTAGATGACTGGATTGATGAGCGAGTTGAGGTACCCCAGCCAGGTGAACACATCAAAGAGCACAGGATGAAACCAACAGTCTTTACAGACCCCCATCACCAGCGTAAACACGAAGAATGGGAGCCAGCATACTATAAACGCACCTAGGATAATCCCAAGAGTTTTGGTGGCCTTCTTCTCCCGAGCGGCACAAAGACGCTTTCTTTCCAGTACGCTATCGGCCAGCTTTACTTTCACACTGTTCGTGAAAAGAGGAGACCCTCCTCCCCCACCTCCACCTCCTCCAGGATGAAGATGTCCCTCCTGATTAGAGGTGGAATTCAGCGAGCAGAGCGAAGAGCCCGCTGAGTTCTGGATGAGCTGAGCAGCGGTGAACCGTTTTCCGCTGGTCGCTGGTGTTTTAAAGATCCTGGAGCGAGCCGCCACGTAGATACGCCCGTAGAGAATCATCAAGAGGACCGTGGGCACGTAAAAGGCGCCAAATGTGGAATAAAGCGTATAGGAGATCTGGTCGGTGTTGACCATGCACTCCGTGAGCTCCTCGTGTGCCTTAGCCTGCCGCCAGAATAGAGGAGGCATAGAGATCGAGACGGAGATCACCCACACTACGCCGATCATCACCGCCGCTCGCCGCATAGTGCGGCGTTTTGAGTATTCCAGGGCGTCGGTAATGGCCCAGTATCGATCCAATGCGATCACACACAGGTGCAAGATAGAAGCTGTGCAGAACGTTATATCAGATGATAGCCAGATATCGCACACGATCTGACCCAGAGTCCAAGTCTTTCTGACCGTGTACACAATGCTGATCGGCATGACTAAAATGGACACCAGGAGGTCAGTCACTGCGAGAGAGCCGATCAGGAAGTTGGCGGGGGTGTGAAGCTTGCGTGTGAGGAAAATGGTTGCAATCACAAAAGCGTTGGACAGAGCAGTGGCCAAAGTGACGATTGCTAGCATGGCAGAGATGGAGATCTGTAGGCTGAAGGGCATAGCGTCATCCCAGGACTCCAGGGTTGTGGGACTGACTGTAGCATTGATGAGGAAGAACTCATCTGAGCTGTTGAACAGATCCATGTTGCATGGTTCACCAGTGCTTTATATCATCTATGCATGATTCTTACCATAAATGATCAATTATTCCATGAAAACGTCTTCTGGTGAAAGAGTAATTTAGTTTGCTAGTTTGAGAAATTGGTGATGCTTTGCCTTTGTGAAGGTCATGGCTGATAAATGTGAGCAGTAATTCATGGTTGAAGATACTGTGACTGTTTCTAATGCTTTTTGTGGAATATGTTGACACACACAAAAAAGTTAAATGCCACAGAATAAACAAGAAACCAGTATTACCTTTTCTGCTTGACTTTGAGTTATAAAAACAATTCCTTCAGCCCTTAAATCACTGCTCATTATTTTCTTTATTGTCCCTTATTCTGCCATAAGAACTGGAGATCCTAGACTTTTGGCTCATGAACTGCTGGAAGACTTTTTAATTTATTCTCCTGTTGGTCTGCAAAAGTGCTGTTGTTTCAGACAAATGGACTGAAATAACAGTTCATTCCCTGTATATCCAGTGATGGCTGCAAATGATTTAGAGAGAGATGATTTTGGAGTTTTCCAGAACACCAAAAGCTGTAAAAAGTTTTGTAAAATGCTGTAAAAATCATTTTGAATATTGGCCATGTGAAGGTGCTACTCCAGAAGAAAGGACTCAATCCAGGTGAAGATCTGGAATAGAGAGAGAGAGAGAAAAAAAAAGAGAGAATTAAGAGTGAGAACTTTAGAAAACACTTGATTTTAGTCTCTACATATGCAATAGTTGAACTTTAAGAGATGCACCTGTGGAAATATACTGAGAAGATTCATTTTAATAATGCAAATTAGGTTCTCACTGCTTACATTAGAAGGTAAAACTTCATACAGAATTATTTGGTAAGTCTTTTTTTTTTCTAAAGTGAAAGTGATATGTGGTCAAGTATGGTGACCTATACTTGGAATCTGTGCTCTGCATTTCACCCATCCAAGCGCGTACACACACTTTGAACACACACCCGGAGCAGTGGGTAGGCGTTTTTTTGCTGTGGCGCCCGGGGAGCGATTGGGGGTTAGATGCCTTGCTCAAGGGCACCTCAGTTGTGGGTATTGAGAGTGGAAGAGAGCGCTCTTCCTTTTACTTATTTATTTATTTATTTAAATTAGTGCAGAGTAGTTAGCTAGAAGCTAGAAACAGCTGTTTCAATTTCTGAGCTCTTAATCTTCCTACACTCTATTTTGCAGGATTACATGAACAAACCTAAAGCGCTTGAAAGTATTAAAATTTTTATTCTTGCAAAGCCAAACCCACATAATAAAATCAATTGTGCATGCTCAAATCAAGATTCCTGCTCTCCTTGCTTAAGATGCAAATGGAATTCATTATTTTTCTGATATCTTCATTAAAAACTTGTAAATTTATGTAGTAAGTTTTTCCTCCATTAACATATTTCTTTACCCTGGGCTCTGCTTTTCAGGCTCAAGCTTTGATTGATGAGTATCTAGAGGATTGTGCCTCGAGGGGAAACCTGTCACCATAGAGCTTCCAGAGCTCCTGTGTCTGACTAACAATGTGTCGTGACACCTGCAAGCATTCTGGTTTTGGCCTGGTGGGGAAAAGAATCCAAACCGCGGAGCTCACTCTCCTGCCGTCAGGTCACACACATCAGTCACATCACCTGCCAACATCTTCACTTAAACATAAGCAGTCCCCGGCGTGCTGCAGAGCACGCTCGCATTTCCTTTTCCTTTATAGTTAGATACACGCGTGTACAGATATACATATCTGAATATTTATAGAAAACCCTATTGCAAATCATTTCAAAACATGTCATGCCTCTGTACATGTCAAACTAGGTAAAAAAAAATAATTGTGGTGCAATTTATATTCTATGTGATGCTGTTTAGGGCCAAGCATTCAGAATTGAAATTGAAATTCTACAAAGAAAATATGTCCACTGCCCTTCATGTATAAAACATGCCATTTCCATTCTTGTAATTGAAAGCATAAAGGTCACACATCCCAAAAGGACTCGACACTTTTTCTGGTAAAAGTTGTTGGTGTACCTAGTAGCCAGGATGAACACACAGCATCTCAGCGACAACACATAGCATATGCATGAATTCTGGGTTCAGTACAAGCTCACTTTATGGTTTCAAATGTATATACACTACTGTTCAAAAGTTTGGGAAATCTTTTGTAATTTTGTAAATGCCTTTACTGTCACTTTTGATCAATTTAATGCATCCTTGCTGAATCAAAAGTATTAATTTCGTTAAAAAAAAAAAAAAATCTTACTGACCCCAAGCTTTTGAAACGATACTATAGTGTAGTGTTTGACAATTTGAAACATGGTCAACATATTGTGAGAATTGTGCAAAGACTATTAAATGTGTGTTTCAGATGTTATAGGGGATTTAAAATCTGCAAACTAAAGAAGAGAACGTAGTGCTGTAGTTGTGGCTTGTATCTCTGTAAAACAGTGTCATCATTAGCATATACTTCATGTGAGACGGCAGGAAACAACAGCGGATTATCTCCACACCAGCAGATCCAATGGGCTGCACGCTAATGAGGCCAACCCGAGGGTATTGCCATGCTCCAAATGTTGGCCCAATGTTTTCTCTACTTTTGTTTGGTTCTGTGTAATTGGTGAAAGTCAGAATAACAAAATTAAGAACCCAGGTCAATATATCAGGAAGAAAGGAGACTGTCAGGTTAATTTAACAACACAGAATGTGTTGCCAACTATTGCCAGTATTGACCGAATGCTCAGACAAAATCAAACGCGCACAACAGTTTAAAATGGCTTTGTATTTTGTAATTGTCAGCTTGTACTTGTCAATTTTCTGTTTGGAATTTTGTGTGAACTTGATGGCACAGAGAGGAAGTGCATGTGAATGAATGCCCTTGAAGTCTACCTTGGACAAACTTAAAGTATGTTCAATACCAGACATAAAACGATATATCATTTTTTTTCTTTCATAAATTACAATGGAAATTACAATGGGTCCAGTGCTGTTGTGGACCACACTGACTTTCACTGTATGAACAAATGCAATTGAAACATTGTCCAAAATATCATTTTTGTTATTGTTGTTCTGCAGAAGAACGGAAGTTATACAGCTTTGGAACAACATGAGGGTAAGTAAATGGTGATACAATTTTAATTTTTGGACAAACTGTTTTTAAATTGCAAAAATAATGACAGCACATACATTTCAAGAACTACAAATGCAAACACAGTGACAAGTCAAAAAACAGTTAAGGGTGACACTTTATTTTGATGGTCCACTTTAGGCATTCTATTAAGTATAAGTAACTTTGCAACTATATGTCAACTAACTCTCATTAGAGTATTAGTAGACTGTCTGCCTACAGGGTTAGTTTACCCAAAAATGAAAATTATCCCATGATTTACTCACCCTCAAACCATCCTAGGTGTATATAACTATCTTCTTTCAGATGAACACAATCGGAGATATATTAAAAAATATCCTTGCTCCTCTGAGCTTTATAATGGTTGTGAATGGGGGGCCACATTTTGAAGCAAAAAACAAAACAAAACTAAAGTAATCCATATGGCTCAAGTGGGTTAATAAAGGTCTTCTGAAGTTTTTGTAAGAAAATTATCTATATTTAAAACTTTATTAACTATAATAACTAGCTTTCGGCAGACGGCCATACGCATCGATTTGCGGTGGAAGAGCAACCTCTGACCCCACGCAAGACGCAATGACGAACGCGGAAGTGCAGAGGATAGAGCAAAACAAAACACCGGTCACGAATTAGAAGTCTAAAACGAGAAATTTTAAAGAGAAATGTCGAAAGATTTTGATATAAGAGGAGTTTAAGTTTGTTGCCCAGCCATATTTGTTTGAACCGCGAGAGGCGTCTAAGCTTTAAATACTCTTACATCCTGCGTCATACATCGCGTCGCGTGTTACTCATTTGGCGCAAATTGACTTGCGCAGTATGTGTACGATCGTCCGCCGGAAGCTAGTTATTTGAATTTATTTATTTAAGTTTTAAATATGGATATTTTTCTTACAAAAACGCATCGATTTGCTTCAAAAGGCCTTTATTAACCCTCTGGAGCCGTATTGATTACTTTAATTATGGATGGATGCATTTCTTTTTGTTTGTTTTAAAGCTTGGAGGAGCAAGGATATTTTTTATATTTTCTCCAATTATGTTCGTCTGAAAAAAGATAGTCATATACACCTAGAATGGCTTGAGGGTGAGTAAATCATGGGATAATTTTCATTTTTGAGTGAACTAACCCTTTAATATCTGCTAACACTTTATTTTGATGCTCCCCTAATAGACTTTCTAATGACTATAAGTAACTTTGCAACTACATGTCAACTTATTCTACTAACCTGAACCCTAACACCTAACCCTAACCTAACAGTCTAATAATAGTTACTTAGTAGAATGTCTAAAGAAGACTGTCAAAATAAAGTGTAACCAATTTAATTATTAAAGTCCAAACCATGTGATGCTAATAAAAAGTTAGTTAACAACACAGCGCTAGTTAATGGAATAAGAGAATTGTTTGTTCTGTGAGTGTGAAATGGTCAAGGTTGAGGGTATATTTTAATTTATTTTTTCCACTCAAATTGTTTGCCTGTGGTTATAAAATGAAACAGACTGCAGCCATGGTAACAGAGCAGATCTGGATGTTATTGAATGATGTCAGTCTTGCATGTTTTTTGAGATGTGCATCAGTGTTTGTGGCCGTGGCATATCCTTGTAATTCTAGGTCAGTATTTGTGATTTGTGTAACAAATAACTATAACCCTAAATCAAACTCCACTGACGGATAACAATCTCTCACTTAAAGTTTTCATGTCCTGAGTTTGGCTGGGGTATAAGTTTTGCTTTCAGCTCCATCTGTAATAAGTCTTCCAATAACTTTTTTGTTGTGACAGACTGACGGACTGGAGACCATTTAGTCGATGTGACATATTACTTCTAACAACCTTATGTTTTGAAGGTTTAGAAGTAAAGGCCCTTTTCCACCCTTTTCAATTACAGCTGCAGATAGTAATCCAACACGACACTGATTGTCTCTCGAAAAAAGAGCCAATCGATCCACCAATCTCCAGAAAAATGTTTAACAAAATGTGACAAGTTGGAAATGTATTATTTTACAAAATATTTTTTGACAAGCAACAATTTATGTGAAGCAGAAAACCATATATTTATATTCAAACGATATGTTAATTTTAACCTTTACATTTTCTTTAATCAATAACATACTAAAATAATTAAAAATCAAACTCCATTAACACTTTGAAGTGATACAGTGCTACATTTTTGTTGAAAAACTACATTTTCTGATCCTTTATAACAGATCTGACTCCAATTTGAATGACTTAAAAAGACCCACGACCTTAATTTCAGCTTTCATAAGTGAGCAGAACTGAGGTCCTGAAATCTCTTCCAACATGCATTTATACGGGACGTGTTTCAGTGGACGCAATGCGACTAATGCATATACTATAAATGTTTTCTGTCTTCTTAGATGTGTAGGAGGAATACTGGAGTTAACAAAAAAACATTGTGCCTCTTTCACCACTCTGGATGACTCATCAGGTAAGTACCATAAGTTCACACTTCTATTAAGGAGCACCTTTTGTGGGCATGTGATAACAGAACTACTGGGAACCGTAGGAGGTTGTGATGTACTTCTGAAAGGTACATTCAAAGTTGCTCTAAAGCTTTAGAATTTGGGGACTTTTTCTGTACCCCTCTGTTGAGGCAGATGTGGTCTGATGAGATTTGGGATGTACCTTACTGAGTTAATACATTTAGACACTTTCTAAACTTCAAAAACTCAGTGTTCTTTTTGTAAATCAAGCTGTTGTGGGCACGACTGTGGCCTGCAGGGACGTGCACAGATATTTTGGGGGGCAGGGGCTCAAGTGGAAAAAAGGGCACTTCTCATAATTATTTATTTAAAAAAATAATAAACAAAACATTAAATATATTAACACAACTCTGACTTCCTTACCAATTTATTTTAATTCCCCCATATTCATGCAATTGTTTTATACTCAACAGATTTCTACAAAATAATCAATTCACAGAGACCATGGTCTTCTTTAGTATTCACTAGGTTTATCACAAGAGCAGGCAACAGCAAAGGAAACTATGCCACAATGTGCGTGTTTTCTACACTACTATTTTCAAGTAGCTAGAGTATATATTTAGAATAAATGACCACCAAGGAGAGGGACATAGTTTCACTAATAATTTGTTTATTTTGCACAAATCAATAAATCGTTTTAATTCAAAACAAGCTAAGCTGCATATTTAAACACATCAAGGCCTGGTTTCACAGACAGGGCTTAGCCTAAACCAGGATTAGGCCTTAGTACAATTAGGGCATTTAAGTAACTTTTATAAACATGCCTTAGAAAATAATATTACTGGTGTGCATCTTGAGACAAAACAATGGCACTGACATACAGTATTTTTAAGATATGTCAGTGCAAGTTTCTTTCAGTTGAAACAGTTCAAACATGCATTTTAGTCTAGGACTAGCTTAAGCCTTGTTTGTGAAACTGGGGATATGAGTTTTTTCCCCCTGAAATGTTATAAGTACATATATAACAAATGCCTGCAGAGGGCACCAAAAGCCTGGTGATTGTTGTTGTTACACAGCACGATCAAATCCTTGTTTTTGGCCAAACAGCATAATTAAACATATAATAATAATAATAATATTCGGCCACTTCTTTATGATAGAAATGCTACAGCCACTGTAATTTCAACAATCAAAACATGCGCACTCAGAGCGAGGGTTTAAACTTTTATTGATGTATTCTCCTGTGTAAGTGTAGATTTAAGAATGATAGCATTATGCAGTGCTGTATTATGATTTTTAAATGGTTTTAATAAATTGTGCATCCTTAGAAAACTGTCTAATAATGCGGTTCATGGATTCGCATCCATGGAATGCTCCTCTTCCGGTATAGAGTACCTCAGGGATGACGTGTTTTTGTAGGCCAACCTGGAAGTTAGCGGCGCACGGGTTCCCTCGATCGAAAGCCAATGCATTTTTCCCATAGACTTTTGGAAAATCGCAAAAAATAAGCTCTGTGTTTATGATCTGCGCTGTGTATGAATACTTATCCACTTTTTCATGAGAAATGCTGTCCAAATGTCCTGTTTGTCATGATGACGTCTAAAGTCCCCGCCAAAGGAAGGATTTTGTATTGGTCTTAAGTAATATTATAATTTTCTGAGATACTGAATTTGGGATTTTCCTTAGTTGTCAGTTATAATCATCAAAATTAAAAGAAATAAACATTTGAAATATATCAGTCTGTGTGTAATGAATGAATATAATATACAAGTTTCACTTTTTGAATGGAATTAGTGAAATAAATCAACTTTTTGATGATATTCTAATTATATGACCAGCACCTGTATGCTATTGTTTATATATAAACGTTCAAAGTTTTGTCACACAGCTGTTCATAGACATTTAATGCAAAAGCAAGTGTGAGGTCTGAATGTGGCACATGGGTAAATTGCTGCCCGAGGTGACTTTGTCCTGTATCCCCAAGGTGACTGTATGTCCTAGACTAGTCAGTAGGTATTTCTGTGCTATACTTTTTCATTTCTTACAAGAAGTTATAATCAGGTCAGATCTTCACACTTCTGCAAGGACACATGCTTTTCTTTCTTCCTTTTGTCTCTGTGTGTGTGAAAGAGAGAATCTATTTTAATAGTAGTTGCTTTTGTATGAAAGCCTTTGCCCAGGACATAATTGTAAATTTGAAATGTAAATGTCTGTCTCAAACAAGTAGGTCAAAAATTGTAATACAAATCTTCCCAGAGCCCAACTGAGAGCTTCTCTGACCTTTCTCCTCTCCTGTCAGGTCTAATAAGTGTTACATTTGCACCAAAAAAACACTGGAAAAAAAAAAAAAAAAACTTGGTGCGAAATATGCCGGCAGGCTTTACATGTCTCTTTGATACCATTTGACCTCCACCATTTCTGCCTTTCATCTTCATCTCCTCCCACTCTTGCCCTTGCTGTTGTGTTCAGTTTTTGGCTCTGAACTTCTTGAAGTTTTGAACAGTGATAAGTGGATAAGTGGTATTATTCAGGATGTTGATGTGCGTAAAAGCCCATTGATGTAGAAATAAGTACAACTGGAGACATGAATTAAACTGCCAGAGCTTCCTGTGAGTTACTATTATCCTTAGAGTTACAAGGGCAGTAAAGGCCCCGATATACCAATATAACAAAGTTCTTTTTTGTTTATCTTTTTCACTTAAGAGTAAATCTCTCTCTTTCATTAACCATTTCAGTCATATCTGATTCTTGGTGATTCTATGGCCATCATATCGCCATAAATTTTCTTTCTTTTTAAATTTTCTTCCATGAATTTTCTTGGCAATGTTTTTTCCAGGGTAGGTTGCCAGGTCTTTCCCCACCCCTCCCCATTACATGGCTTGGGACTCACACACATTCACAGCTACAGCCAATTTGGCATGTCCAATCCACCTAACATGCATGTCTTTGGACTGTGTGGGGGAAACCTGAGCACCCACGCTCAGGGGTAGAACATGCAGACTCCATACAGAAAGGACCTGAGAAGTGGTATACTGTTAGACTGTATCTACACCGGACGCGGCTGTTGATGCGTCGCATCGCGCCACAATAGCTAGAAGCTGTCTACACTGGACGCGACAAAGCGACTGTTGCAAATCCATTTGTCCTTCCTGTGAGAAGTATAAATAGAACGTCACAAATAGAACAAGGCATCAGTTTACTGAAGTCAGGGATTTGTCATGTCGTGCCACATCCAGTGTAGACAGCATCACTGATTATAATGGGTTCTTTTGTCTTTTGCCGCATTGCATTGCGCCGCTCGTGTCTGTTGTAGACGCATCTCGAGACCGTCCACACTGACAGTGGTGAGAAAACAGTCAAGTATGCATCTGATCATAGCGATGCACTTTATATTTATCAATAGCACTTTATACAATAGATTGATTTAAAGCAAGCAGCTTTACATTATTAAACAAAAACTGTGTCAGTGTCACTTTCAATTACAATTACAACTTCATTTCTACTATAAATCCAGTGTGCTCATGTTTTTACTCGCTTCTGGCCTCGACGGACTGAACAGAGGAAATGAAGTAGATTTCCACACCAAAGAAGGCGGAGCCTCAGAGCACACCTATCTATTATGTAATCACCATGGCCCAATGGTAGTTTGGCATTTATCAGCTGGAGCAAACTTTTCCGGAAAGTTTCTTTGGCAAGCTGTTTCAAATTTCCAAACAAACTCCAAATGAACTTAATTTTGGCCTGATTTTGTTCGATATGATGTCACACCAGTTTGTTCTTTGGTTTCGCTTAAAGTATATCGGGGCCTTAAGGTTGTTTTGAATATTGATATTGCTATTTACCTGTTTCAAAGAATTTATTTTGCTTGCTTTTACGTTATTGCCATATATACTTCAATATTAAGATGTGTGAATGCTATGTGCTTGGAAAGTAGCATCCTGTAAAACAGGCTGAAATAAGCAAAAGTTGTTAAAGCTTAACTTTAACAACTTTTGCTCATTTCATCCTGTTTTACAGGATGCTACTTTTCTGAACTTAATGTTTTTAACCAAGCACAATGGTTAACGAGAGAGCACACAGAGGTGAAGAGAAGTTGTTAAAACCACAAGTGGAGATAAGAATGACGAAGACTAAAATGAGAAGGTGGACAACGGCATAGGTGACAGCAGAGGGACATCCAGCTTATTAAACATGATTTACAGAGACTGATAGGCTACTCCTACAACAGGAAGATTGGATCATACATGACATATGTTGATGAATTAAAAGGAATTGGAAATCCCCAAAAAGAAGTATAAAAGACTGAGTAAAGCACTCCTGACACCCTATTGAGGGGCGCTTAACAGCATCTCCAATATTGCTGTTTAGAGCTTGATTATAGAGCTCTTAGCTTAGCTGATTTAAATTTTTATTTTATTTTTATTTGCCTTTAGTGCTTTATATTGTAACCAATAAAATAAATGTTTTTATTGTTATGATTGCCTCCTGTGAGACTTTACTTATAACTACAAATTGAGCCTCAAAAAAAAAAAAAACAACCACAAGGAAATCTTCTACATCAATGGTTCCCAATCTTTTTTACCCCAAGTCTCCCCTCCTCTCCGAATCAATACTGCAAGGCCCTCCCTTTTTATTCACAAAAACATTTGTATTCGAGTGTTATTACTTTTCAACAACTCCATGTTATTATTTTTTAAACAAAAGAAATTCTAGATTTAAACCTTCAGTGTTCTTTTTTGCAAACATACTTCGTAGACATTCTTTACAAATTAAAGGCCCAGTTTCACAGACAGGACTTAGCCCAAGCCAGGATTAGGCCTTAGCTCAGTTAGGATATTTAAGTAGCATTTATGAATGTACACTAGAAAAAAACATTATTGGTGTGCATCTTGAGACAAAGATATGTCAGTGCAAGTTGCTTTCAGTTAAAACAGCTCAAACATGCATTTTAGTCTAGGACCAGCTTAAGCCTTGTCTGTGAAACCGGGGGGAAATTACTTACTCAGCTCAGTTATAACTTAAGTAAACACAAGTCAACCTGCCATAGCAAACACGACCTCAATGAGATGCCAAAGGACTGCATATAGCTACTATACGAATCCATTCAGAACTATTAAACACACCAAAATACAAATGAAAAATTAAAAACATTCTGAATGCGTGAAACTCAGCGATCTGATGGCAATTCGATGTCATCAGTGAACAGTTCCTCTGTCAGAACAAGCAATCGTGTCTATATTTGGAGCGTCTGATACCCATATGTACATAAACACCACTGATCCTCACAAACTCCTCCAAAACACGCTTCTTCGGTGAGCATCCATTATAAAACACTCATAGTAGCACATTAATTTCGACAACTACGCAAATGCATTGAACTGTGTTTATGCAGAAATACGATGCTATAGCGATCAGTGAGTCAAGAATGCACATCCTGTACACAGTGTGTTTGCGCATCAATAATAACGGACTATGTCACTGTGTTTGTCTTTACCTTCATTACAATCGTCATCCATCAAAATTTTTTAGCAACACTGGTTTTCATTATCCAAATGAGAGATGTAGCCTAGTTTGTGTATCCTATGTTCATGAAGCGGCTAAGTGTTTTGAGCCTCCGATCAGTCTGTATTTCACACAGAGCCATGAGAAATGGCTTCAGCTGCTCCGAAACAATTGCAGAATATGTACGAGAGAGGTGGTGCTTTGTTTTAATTGATTTCTTTTAATTAATTTAATTGATAGTTTTTACATTTTACGTATTGATAATAAAATTAATGAGTTATACACTGCCCGGCCAAAAAAAAAAAAAAGTCACCGTTTTGATTTTAATAGGCAAATACTCATTGGATGGATCATTATTACAGTGGTTATTATTTTTCTAGGATGTTATATGTTTGGCAACACTTCTTCTAACCCTAAAAGATGGAGTGTGTAGCTTTTCATTTCTTAAACAACCATGTATTAAGATGTATCATGGCCATATTCCAGGATGACAATGTCAAGATTCATCAGGCTCAAATTGTGAAAGAATTGTTGGGAGGGAGCATGAAGAATCATTTTCACACATGAATTGGCACTAACCTAAATGTAATAATAAATGTTGTGATGTTATTTCCATCAAAAGGTGCATCAATTTTTGGTCAAGATCTTGTACTGACAATGCAAGAGGTGAGCACTCTGTAAAGTCTACTCCAGCACATCCCAAAGACTTTCAATGAAATTAAGCTCTGGACTCAGAGGTGCCAATTCATGTGTGAAAGTTCATGTGTCTTCATGCTTTCTGAACCATTCTTTCACAATTTTAACCCTGGTGAATCTTGACATTGTCATTCTGACCATGATGTGTCTTCTTACATGGTTGTTTAAGAAATGAAAAGCTACACACTCCACCAATTAGGGTTAAAAGAACCGCTGCCAAACATGTAACATGCTAGAAAAATAATAATCACTGTAATAATGATCCATTCATAGATTCTTAAATATTTGCCTATTAAAATCCAAACAGTGACTTTTTTGTGGCCGGGCAGTGTATTAATATATTTAAATTAATTTTAAGTTATCTAGCGGCCCCCTAGGATAACCCTAGTGGGGTGGATGAGTACGTTATGGTTTAGACTAGATTGACTATCCTTACTCTACCTGAATAATCAAAGGTGAAAGGTTAAAGGTGAAAAGGGTAAAGATAAAAAGACACACCAAGTAACAAGGTAATCTAGGACAGTGTGAGAGAATTCAGGCCAGATGATGGAATTACAACTTATTGGTTCAGTGCTGTGGTGATGCTACAACTAGATTTTAATTGTTTGTAGAAAAGTATTTATAATATTTGATTTAAAAAATAAATAAAAGTTGTTATCATTTACTCACCCTCTTGTCTTTCCAAACCTGCATGACAGATATTTTCAAAATATCTTCATTTGGGTAAATGTAGGGGTAAGTAAATGACAGAATTTTCTATCTATTTAAATAAAACATGATTGTTTTAAACAAATACGCATATAATTTGTTGCTAAACAAAGTTTTTTTTTTAGAGCATTTTAAAATGATTATTGAAAACATTGGCAGACAAGTACAAATCTAAACTTCCAGCAGAAAAAAGCGTTATTGTTGATCCCTGTAAGGTAGTGAATATGGGGAAAAGCACAAATCAAAAACAGACAGCAGCAATCAACTTGTGGTCTGGTATTGTAATTGACACAGAAGCACAGAAACCACACTGTCAAACCGCTCAGTGCATCTCTGCATTTGTGTATGGAGCCAGTCAAATTGATTTTTCAGTTCTAGTTGTCTTCACTGAAGGATTACGATTCAAGCAAGCAAAAAGCTCCAAGGACCAGTTCAATATCGGCACACGAACGATGACCTTAATTTGTAGAGCACTATGCAGTCCTATTGAGTTTTTAAAGTGCTCTAGTCCGGGGTAAACTTTAATTCCATAGTAAGGCGTTTTTATTTTATATGGTGACATAAGGTTATTCAAATAGAGCTTCAGAGAAAAGCCAATAAATGCATGATATAATACGATCAGTAATTGTATCTTTTTCTCTACTCTTTTACATGCAGTAGTTTATACCTGGTAATGCAGGCCGCGAACCTCCAGAGGACTGTCGCTGTAATTACTGCACCGTAGGTCACTTTGGGATGAAAAGCATCTCGTAGATAACCGATTGAACTGATATAGAACTCTTGCTTAAGAAAACAGCACTTACACTCTTACTGCAGTGTTATCACATCCCTATAGTCTCTCCAATCAAATAAAAGCTCAGCCCTGCAAATATATTTTCATGCCCCTTTGACCTTTTCACTCTTGGTGTGAATGTCCTGTAGATTCAATTCATCAGATCTTTATGAACACAACCATTAACGGAGGCCAAGAATGATAAGTGTGAAGGTGTTTTGTTGAGGCAGGACGGCTGTTTGCTTTGGTGGATTAAATATTGAAGACCAGCTGAAGTGTGTGGCTTGAGTTTGAAACCTTGGCTTCGGGCCAAACGGCACAGACTCCAGGCAACGTGTGCTGCATTTGAATTATGGATTCGAGAGGCTTTATGATGATCACGGGTCAAATATCGTCAGAGTGACATGCAGAGATCTGTGAATATCAATAAACAGAAGAGTCTAAACACACTTGTTCGTTTGTGCTAATCAATGTATCTGGGAACAATCGATATCAGTGCAAATTAAGAGCTGATTTAACTCTTTAATTTTGTTCATCGAGTGGTTTTGATTTAATGAGTGATCTAAAGAAAAACCTTGCAATTATCTAAAGGAAAAGCTAATTTGATTATACAAACAGAATGATTGTGCTCAGTACATCAATACAGAGTTTGGATTATGTTGCTCAAAAAGAAGCATTTTCTTTTATAGTTAGAATGAATGTGTCAGATACAACGTATGAACTCCGCTTTGATCTGTTCATGGGAACGTCCTCAAATCTGGAACCTTGCTGTGCAAAGCAGAAGATGCTTGTCGACTCTCATCGACTGCTCAATCAGTGTCTTCACAACTCCATTGAATCCAACCAAATAAAGAATGAAGATCCACAAGTATGCAAGGGATTCGAGTGCTGCAATGTTTTAAAATGTAGTCTGCGTCTCCGGTGTTAAACCAGATAAGCCGCAAAAGATCCTAAGCCTCGCAGTGTTCATGTGATTTTCATCTGTTGCCTTCTTAAACCTTCACTAATCATGTAAACCTCTGACTGAATTACTTTGCAGAGCTCTGAATCCGAGGCTAAACAGTTAGCACTCTTAAAATAGCTCTAGCAGATAAGCCTTCATCGTTTCAATCACAGAATGACTTTAGTTGTTTGAGGGTAGCTGTGTGGTGAAGAAGTTATGGAATAAAGTTGAAGAACTCATTGATGACTTATATTTTGGTTTGTTCCTCCCACAAAGCTATCGTATGACTTCAGAAGATTTGGAATATAGCTTCATATGGACTACCTTCATGATGTTGTTGTAGAGCTTGACAGGATACACCAATTTTAAAATGTGCGTTAGCTCAACAAACTTTCATATTCTGTAAAACAGGTCAATAGTTTAAAACCCTGCAAATTAATTTAGGCTTAACAATGTACTGTATGATAGGCCTGCCACAGTATTCAGGCTCCTTGGCCGTAAAGTTTATGATAAACATTTTGTAAGCTTTATATTCCAATCGCTGAACACATTCATACACACTTTTGGCAGAGGTTGCGTTATTCAGCCTGAGGGTGGCGCTCTAATGTTGATTGACAGGGTTTAGGTAAAGTTTAAGTAAATATTTGTTGCAGAATGCTGAACACATTTACTATTTAATATTAATTCAGTGTATATAGAGGTCAATGTTTGGATGAATATTTTGATGGGGCACTGCCCCACACCTGCCCTTACAGATGAGCTGCCGCTGGATACCGGTTATACTCCAAAATATTTTATCGGATAAAGCAAAACAAACGAGACTCATTTAATAACAACTGTTCCAATATCAATTACGTAATGAATAGAACAGCCATAATAAAGTTATATAATTTGAAATCAAACATGCATTATTCTGTAATCTATTGCACAGCACCACCTAGTGTCCAATCAGTGGTATTACAAGTATAGTTGTTTTGAACGTGGATGCCGCACTGGTTCTACTGTGTGAAAAACATTTAACACTTATATTTATTAGCGTTTTAAAGACCAACTTTGATGTTATTTGATGCCAAGGGTATTTTAACTGTAAAAAAAAATCAGGGAAATAAGCATGAACAATTAAACATCCAATATCTAATAAAATATTCGGTAACTAATATGGTACCGTGCATCAGCCCAGAGAAAATCCCCAGCACAATCTTAGTGTATATTTACATGACAACGATATGGTTAAAATGGAGAAGTTTATCCTTTCAGTTTTCTGCTTACAGATGACACCATTGTCAAAACGATCCCCATTCATATGAATCCGTGAAAATGACTAAAAACGCTGTATTCTGCTGGTAGGCCTTTAGATGGCGATGAAACACTATAGAGGGTATGCACGTGACGTCACCGTCGACCGTTATGACTGCGGTTACGCCCACTGAGTGGCAAAAAGACTGAGTGGCAGTATTGGTTTTCAGCGTGAATGCCGCGAAAAACACACAAAACACATCCAAAACGGGAAAGAGCTTTGCGATCGACTATACAAATATCTTTGACATAAAATCTGAGGTATATTTTTACAGACTGCTGAAAGCTACAGAAAAAGGAGCAAAAGGATCGCTGCAATTCACAGAAACAGCTGGACTCCAGGCAGAGAAACATGGATTTGCAGTTATCATTTTGTGTCGAAACGATGGATTCTGGGGTAAAATCATACCCTATATATTGTATTGTTATATATTGTGTTGACAACTCATCAATTAAATATTTACCATCTTATATTCTGCATAATTGGGTGTAGCCTATTTAAATAAACACTGACAAAAACTATATAAGTTTTAGGGCTGGACGATATGACGATATATATAACATTGATATAAGTGATCACTCAGATTTAGACCTACCTATATTGTAGTTATAGAAATCGTTCACAGGCAGATTTGCTTTATGCGTTTCCCCGGCGTCGAAATCATGCACATAGCCTATAAATGACAGGAAACACGATTCCTGGCTGCATGTCAATATCCATGGATTAGGTTTCTTTGACATGTTATAAGGAACACTTTCAAGCACAACCTTTAGTCTAATCGTTTGTTTTACTCGCATTTTCGCAGTTTCCCCTATTAAATCCAGTCATGCAGCAGGTTCTTTTGCCACTACGTCCAGCTGAGGGAGCGTGTTCTGGCGGGAAAGTGACGTCAATGCATACCCTCTATAGACTGAACATGTAATGCGCATGTGCATGACGTCATCGTTTTCACAGATTCGCGTTTTTGTTGTTAACAAAAAAACATTTTTTTTTAAACTTCTCCGTTTTAATCATATTGTTGTCGTGTAAACGTACCCTTAAACAGTTTGAGTTCAAAGAAAAGAAAACAAAAGGGTGAGTAAAAGATGATAAAAAAAAAAAAAATGCTCTCTCCACTGTTCTTCACCCAAGCACCGAACTCTGGGTGAAATAAACCATGAACCTATCTAAGCACACAAGGCGAAGAGATAATCTGTGCCATCTGCAGTAGAAATTCAGAACAGAGATCATAACAAGGTAAAGCTGACTGTACTTATCTGACTGAACTCGTAGCATTTGTTTCTTTGAAGCATGTTTCAAAGCCACGTTACAATCTTCAAAGTACATGTTTAAAAAGCCAACCACTGACTTTTCCAAGACAACATTTCAAATATAATGGAAAACATGTTTTAGCCAAGGAGCTGTGTAACAAAGAGACAGCTCTGAATGGTGATGAACATGTTGAGTTCCTCCATCACGTCAGGCTCCACAGACCACAAAGACTGCAGTGACATGGTGGAACCTGGGAAATGATGAATTTTTAATAGTTTAGAAGAACAGCGTTCAATCATCTTTGCTAAGAGATGGCCGGCACTGAACCTGAACTTGCTGAATCATAATAAGATTTGCTGGACTTGGGCTGAGTTTAAATTAAGCCACTTCTGAAGGTCAAGAGTTGCTCTTAAAAGTTCCAAACCAGTTAAACACAGTGTTGTGGGATTTTCTCCTTAAAACTAAAGGCCCACTCACAACAAGAACGATAACTATATTAGCATCCAAACTAGCAAATGATATTGTTTATTATTAGCATGCACTGCAGTCATGTTGTCTGAAGCTTTAAATGCTCAAGGTCTTTAAAGCAGGATGGATTCTGATTGGCTGTCAATGTTTTTATTGTTTATCAGCTGGAAAAAAATCGTTCTGAAAGGGATTCCAGCAATATCGCCATTCGTACGAATTCATACGAATTTGGCAACTTGTAAAATACATACAATTTAGCAAAAAAACATACAAATTTGTACGAGTGAGGTCATACGAATTCGCCACCTCGTAAAATACGTACGAATTGCTTTGAGATCAGGTTGGCCTGAACACACTTCGTTTGCAGACCTCGTTTTTGATAGGGCCCTATCTCTTTATCGTCATTATCATTATAGTTCCCATTCAGTCAGTCACGTTCGACCTTACATTGATACTGACATAATGGGGTCTTGCCTGGGAGCCCATTACATCAGTATCGATGCAACGTCTCCGTTCCCTCCTTCAGGGAACGGGGGTTACAATAGTAACCTAGACATTATCGTCCTTGGTGTAAATGGGCCTTAATTCTTGCTGTATATAACAAAAACCTTTTAGCTGTTACCCTAAAAAAGATCCTATTACTTCTACTCTGCAAGGGAGTGAGAGACAGAACCTTTAATTTTTTTTTTCGCCAAACTGTCTATAACATAAATATTAGGAAACTTAAAAAAATTTTTTCAAAGATATCCAGCTTATGTAATGCATCTTTAAGTTGCATCAGATGTGTTGAAAGAGTGCTAGAATTGAAGACCTTGCTACAGCAGAAGTGGTTTATATTTCATTCTGAAAATGAACAGTAAAGTGGGACAATCCTTGATTCTTAACGCTATGGACATGCCATCATGTGTGCGTTCTGAGTGCTGGCTTGTATGAGTTAAAGAAAATGCAGAGATTGTTTGTAATTCCTAGAAAGGAACGACTGTGTTGAAAGCACGATGGAAGACCCTCAAACGCCACTCAGCACTGCACACATTATTCACAGACTGTCCTTGGTGAAAAGGGTTGATCTGTGTTGATATTGAATTTTTCTTCTTTTATTTCACCTAGATTTCTGGCTCAAAAAAACATGGAATCGCATTAAAGCATGACTAATTATTTCCAGACCTGCAGCATTTGTTGGAACAATAAATCTAAAAAATTAATCATTTAGTCACTCATGACGATCAAAACATATGTTTTTTCTTCTTCTGTGAAATACCAGAAGAAAAACTTGAAAAAAAAAACTCATGTTTATTATGAGGATGAGTAAATGATGACAGAATTTTAATTTTTATGCAAACTATCCCTTTAAGAGAACCTTTTTTTTTTTTGGATTAATTGATTGCTCAGTTTCGCTATTATGTTATTATGTTTAACTATTAATGAACTAAAAATATCCTCATTATCACATACATTTACTACCAGTCAAAAGTCTGGACAAATCTACTCATGTGTAATAAAGCCATCAAATCTATCACACAAATCCAGCTCTGTACATTTGGCATTCTCTCAATTACATTCATGAGGTGCCACCTGGACATTTGTTGGCAGCTTCTACGATCCAACTCATCCATTTAAAAAAAAAAAAATGGTAAAGAAATGCAGAGTGGACACAGTTTAAATGTGTACAATAAGGATTTATACTGTAATTAATAATGATATTTATTCATAATGCACTCAAAACTAATATCAGGTATTTCCATAACCCTTTAGATAAAAAGGGTTTTTAAATCATGAGTAACATAAATTGAGTCAATCATGTTCAAACTTGATATATCATATAGCAAGATGTACTGCAGAAAGATTCTTTCCTGAACTTCTCCAGAACACATCAATAAGCAGAATTGTCAAGGCAGACTATTTAAAAAAAAAAAGCCATATTTGTCTCATGGGTAGAAATTGACCGTAACGACTGACCAGAAATAGAACAGAGAGGCAGTAAATGCTAATGATCTGGAGGTAGTTATAGATATTATGTAATCATCCATTAGAGAGTAATGAACTCACACACTAGGGAAAAACAATTATAAAAATATGGTTCACAGAGAGAGAACAAATCATATCTGAAAATATTAGTAAAGACTCTAGACTAGAACTAGAGTAATTTAAAGTTTATATTTTTACATAATAATTACAGCAGTAAGGCAAATGAGAAACAGAATATTTACCCAAATCCTTCAGGGGTTTTGGGTAAATATATCAAAATATTAAAGAAAGAAAGATTGACGATTAATGTGAGGGGAATATTGCTTATACCTCATCATGTTTTTCCTGTAGAAAATCACAGATTAAGATTATCTCAATGGGATTATGGGAACAGTTTCTTTCTTTTCTTTTTTATTTCTTTCTTTTTTTTTTTTTTTTACCTGAGCTAAGACAGACTTTGATGTAAACTGTTAAATTACAAAATAAATAAATAAAATAAAAATGATTAGTTTGATTTTTTTTATTGCTTTATATACAAAAAATACAGATGCATAAAATATCCTGGTTGTGCCCTGTGCTGTATGTCTATTATATATCTAATCTAGTCTATTTGATATGAAAATATGCAAATATAATTCATCAAACACACACAGCCAATTTATTCAGAGAAAATGTGCAATCTCAAATGCAAATAAAATTATATATATAATTATATTTGCATGTAACAGGTATACATTTGCAACCAAACCTCTGACTAAACCGGTCATCCCTGACTAAAATGACCAAATCAGTTGAACTGTTGTCCTAAATACAAATAAAGCACACAGCTACAGTCATGTCATACATGCATCCTCTGAATCTGTCTTGCTAACAAAGTCTTTTGTTCATTTACAGGGTAAACACAAGCTCAACCCCTCTATACTAAATCCAGGATGAAATTGGTTCTGCGCAGGACTGGAACCAAATTTCTGAATACCTTCTTCATGCCTAAGTCAATATCACAGGCTAACATTCATACGATTTAAAAGAAAATGACATACAATGTCACACACTGGCACCTAACAGTTCTATTCTGAAGTCCATTTAGCCCATTCATTTATTCTTAACGCATTAATACATCCACAGACATCCTTATCTTAGCAAAAGAAAAACTGTGTATAATCAGAACAAAATCACTTGATTTAACAGCAGGCCTACTTTTATGATTCTCCTAAGAAAATTATAAAATATATGAACACAAATTATGCTTACTATAACATCTAAAAAAAAAACGCTATCTATAAACCATAACGATTATGAAATGAATCTATGTATATAAAATCCCCATCTACCTGCCATGACTTGTTATCTGCTATAAAGTGAAGACCTGAATTGCTTTGATTCTCTAGAGATGTTGCTACGGTTACGCAAATGCAACATTCCACTGCTTGTGAGCAGATACAGAGAGCCACATACTCGTGTGTGAAAAAAAGTGCCAGATACTCTCCTCCCTTCCCCAGTCCTCTGATTTCTACCTTCAATCTCAGTATAATTCCTCTCTTTCAGTGATTTCATACAGCTGGAGATGGACAGCTCTCTGTAGAGAATACCTATATGGGACATGTATGTGGATGGGTCAGATTTTACCTACATTGCCACCACATGGAAAGAAGTACAACGTGAAATCATGTAGACTATGGAGAGCAATGGTGTCTAAGAGAAAATGGGTAAAGAAACTAAATGGTGTATTAATAAAAAAAAAAAAATTAACTATGTAAAATGATTGTTTGTAGGCTAGACAATGATTTTATCTAAACCTAAATTTCTAAATTAAAGCCGTGAGTTCAAATGAGTTCAAAAACTGATTTTAGCAACAAACTTCATAGTAAATCTTAAAAGAATAGAGGAGAATATACTCCTCCCACATGCAAAACCTTTGCGACCTAAAACTGATCTTGACTCAGAATTGTGGTAATTAAAAGGGTAAAAAAAAATATACTTTAAATGAGTCATCACTGTAAAATAATTTCCCACTGAATCATGCTTACATAGAATCATGTTTCAGAAAGCCTATATGCAAAAATTTGTTTCATTTGTATATCAGGACGTCCGTATGCTGGTCATTCAGGCAGAGGTCACAGCTATCTGCTGACGATTCACGCTGAGCATCCAAAGAGCCAGCACATATGCTTCCCTTTCACACCAGCTATCTGTCCATCTCACACACTGCAGTTGTGTTGAGTGTGTGTGGTGTGTTTGCATGAGAGACAGATAAGGGAGGGAGACAAAGCGGGAGAAAGGAGGCGAGAGAAAGGCAAGAAAAGTGAGAGAGGAGAAAAGAGCAATTATGCATATGTGATTGAATGGCGTTGCCGTTCTGCAGTGAGATACAGTGACCAATAGTGCTCTGCCCTTCATACATTCACACCACCTGTGAGAGTTTATACATCCTGATAGACTATAAGACTCAAACACACATTCACACTGATCATGGTCATGACCTTTAACAATGGCCAGCCATGTCAGGCGCTATGTTTAAAACTCAGCCTGACGGATTGAACATCACACCGCAAGGGTAATTAAGGTTGTTAATTAAACACCACAGTAGGCTTTCTTCATTTAAAAATGAAGTGGGGGGTGTTAGGAAAGAAAACAGAGGAAAAGAAACAAGGTCAGACTCTGTGCTATGAGATTTAACTTTAAGGCATCTTAAACTATAGCCTAAAATTGAACCTGTAAAGGTCATCTTAAACCAGTAAACCAATTTAGGCTGTGTTTCCCAGCATCCATAAAGGATCTTATTGATGGTGTAACTTGGTTTGTACTAACTGGTTACATGTTCTGGTACCAGAGCACTTCTCTGTTGGAAAATCTAGTTTAAGATGCTACCTGTGTTGTGGAACATGGTGCCTGTTTCTACCTGGTCCTAAGATGGTCATTAGCTGGTAGCAAGCTGATCAGACCAGCAACAAACCAGCATGGCCATTTTACACTAAAAATAGAGCTAGAATACAGCTAGAAACCAGCTAACATGTTCCAAAACAGCTATTCTTCAGCAGGGTTGAGGAAGGAGAGGAAACAGACATCACCCATATTTTCAACGTACACGTTCAGCTATTATCTCAAAACAACAAGCTTTCTATGATAGCTTTTGTTAGCCAAACTTGATAAACACGAACGTTTTAATTGATCTTCTGACACGCATAAATGTTGACTGAGATTTTAACGTGCAGAAAATAAATCTCTAACCAGAGTCACTGTATTCTGAGCACACATCGCATCGCATTCAGACTGAGCAGGATATCGTCAGGTGTTTCAAAAACTTACCAAGCTGAAGTTTTTCCTCATTTCATCAGGCGCGAGACTCTAAATCAAAGTGACCAGTCTGTTGCAAGTCGAGTATCCAAAAGAACTGCTACTTTTAAACCGTAAGTCACTTAAGCTTTCATACTGTGCGTTGCGCCTTATCCAGCACAATGCATATGGTTAACGACCATGCATAGTTACACGAGACTCCAAAGCCAGATGAGAAGACAGTTTATATCGTATCATAACGAAAAGCGCAAAAAGCTTTGAATAAAGTGCTCAACACATAAAATATATATTATTGTATTATTGTTAGTGTGAAGCGATGAGTACGCAAGAGTACACTGTCCCGTTTCGTGCTGCTGTCTTCTCTGCTCTCTTTCATCTTCGCTCTCTCTCTCTCTCTCTCTCTCTCTCTCTCTCACTGACACACACACTCGATCGCACTCTGTCTCTCTCTCTCTCAGAAGTCCTGCCGCAGCGCTCTTTCTTCGTTCTTTGAGGTTCGTCAGTAAATGTCAACAAGTTTTTTGAATTTCCTTGAAAGTGTTTCTTTCTAATTAGCTAATTAACGAATAGAATATTAAACGTTACTTTCGCGCTCTTTTCTCTGAGCCACAGGAGCGGTCCCTACCCATCCACTTCTCCCTACATACTGAACAGGTGACATCTGTATTAGTTTACTTCACTTGACAAAATGCGTTTATTTAAAATGCATCACCATGAAACAAATATAGTCGGCCTATAATGGAGAAGGGTATAGCTGCAGCTTGGAGATCTCCAAATGGGGTGTGAACTCCAAAATGGGGTGGGAGCAGGGTTGCCAGGTTTTCACAACAGAACCCGCCTAATTGCTACTCAAAACTAGCTCAATGGCGTTTCAGGGGGTCCCCCCGGTAAAAATCAAGTTCCAGGGAGTAAAATCCGCATTTTTGGCGGGGTTCCCCTGGTAAAATTCGCTATTCAGGGGCTAAATATCATGTTATTCGGGTTCGTTTCAACCCGCGGACATGAAAAACAACCCATGGCAACAGTGTAAAAGTAGCCCGATTCCGTATGAAAACCGTGGACTTGGCAACATTGGGTGGGAGCTCCAAAATAGGGCGTGGCCTTCTCCTATTGACAGACAGGCACAACAGGCATGCGTGATTCCCCCCTCCCCCCCAATCCAGTTCACCCTGCAGCCGATTCTAAAGATTTCATTGGTCATGTGAATCACAGTGCAGATTTCCTACAATGCTATGCTAAAACAAATTCAAACCACTAAACCTACCCTACACCATAACCTTAACCACTGAAATTGACTGCAAGGCGGGATTTGTGCTGAATAGCATGCTAAAGAAAATGGCAGTTCAGCAGATAAGCAGTTAATAAGATCATGTGATATGAGATTACTGAGCCGGGCCGTCAGTAATATCCCAACCGAACCTCACCGGACATTGACACATTTTTAGTTGCAGCACTCATCGTCACTACCCCCCTCCTACTCTGCGAATCTCGAGCCCCGGGACGCCCTTCATGGCTTAGGCTCTGTAATACCACCTGGTATTAAGATGGGTTTTGGTCGATCAGATCACAAGTGGACAAGGAAGACACATACCCATTTACACCTGGTATTTGAATCTGTCTCTTTTGTCCACTTTCAACCACTTCTGTCCTGATTTCTTGGGGAGGATCTAAATGTATGAGTTTTTTCAGATCTTTCGATCTAATGGACAAAATAAGCTTGTGCAATTTACACGTGAACGCGGCCAGAGATGACGGAAAAACATACGGAGAGCAGCAGCTTTCGTTTCTGTACTGACAGCCGCAAGACCATGCCGAACAGTGCGTGTTAGAAATGGTGAGAGAACATTGTGCTTGGTACATTTTTCGTCTTCAAAAAAAACTTGTGTCTTCAGTCGACAAAGTTTAAATCTGTCTGGCTAGCATGCTTTCCATAATGTTTACGCGTTAGGTCAGAAGGCGACCATTTGAGGCTGTTTGATCACATTCGACCACATGAGCTTTTCCACTACGTCTGGAAGTGGTCAAAAGTAGGCAAGCTCAAAAGGTTTTACACCCCATTTACACCTGTATTTAGCATTGTCCACTTGTGATCCGATCGACCAAAATGCATCTTAATACCAGGTGGAAAGAGGGCCTTAGAACAGCGACTGAGTAGAACTTTCCCACACGGGAAAGTACATGATGTAACTACAGAAGAGTCAAGTTTTAAATAGGAAAAATATGGAAACTCTTTGGTCATTTTTGAGCGAGATGCTAACGGTCTAATCAGATTCAATGAACTATGCTAAGCTATGTTAAAAGTGGTTCCACCAGACCCGGAGATCGACTGAATGGATTCAAAAGCGGTAAAACTCAACTGTTTAACTCCAGGGGAGTTGGAAAATGAGCCTATTTTCAAAAAAAGTGGAGTGTTCCTTTAAGGCACTTAAAGTTTTTTTCACGTTAGCGTTTTAGAATGTCCCACTGTTTTCAGTGATTGAAATACTTCAGCAGGTGCCAAAAAGTTCTTTTTTAATCTATTGAGATTGAAAATTGACAGGCCTGTGATGCAGTTCTATGGATGTTTTAGGTCTCTACACCAGTCACATTAGCCTACTGAAAACTATGAATAGGGGTGAATTCAGGTTGATGTCTACTCGTATAAAAATGAATGTGAAGAATTAATAACGCTCAAAATGATATAAATATGATGTAGTTCCACAGGAGCAGATTCAAAAACGCAAGATGGCCTGAATACCCTGCAAACTTCACACAGCACCATCAGCCAATTGGACCTTACCTTCTGTCACACTGACATGCTGTTGAATATGCCATGTAGGCCTATAATTACTTAAGCTGAAGACAGCGATTAAAGCACACAGTAATCCTTAAGTGATCATACACACAAGGCTTATATTATTTGAAGATGATCTCAAAGTAAAGTACAAACCATCATTTAATTTAATCTCTTATGCGATCAGTCAGTTCTAGCATGAATCAGCAACATGAATCAGAATTTGATCAGCTCCGAGAAAAAAATATGACTCAACTCTGACAGGCCTCTTTGCTAAAGAATGATGAGCCACCTAAGAGTGGAAACCCACAAATTGGTTTGGGAAGGTGTCATACTGCCAGAAATAATTATCAGTCAAAGCGATAACATTAAAAACCCTGCATGATCTTATTTTCACTGTGAGGAAAAGAAAGCTCTATGTGGTTGAGTGTGTGACACCGGTCTATAAATCAAACAGAAATGTGTGACAAAAACCCAGAACCGCTGTATATAATGCCCAGCCTTGAGCAATTTAACACAACTCATTCTGAGGATAAATTGCCATTTAGGTTACTGAACATGTGCAGAATACTGCATAGAAAAATCTGCTGAGCAGCAACAGAGTTCGTTTGCAATATTTGAAAAGGAAAAGAGTAATAGCCTATACTATTCCTGTTGCACATCATAACAATAATAGACAGATCCCACAACTTTATTCACATATGCTTTGTGTGTGTGAGAGTGTGAATGAATAGGTGCTTATATTCAGCTGTTTTGATTGAATTGGACGGAAAATTTGGAACCGTTCCACTCAATCTTTGCTGGCTGTCTGCATTAGATAGATATGTCTATGTCATTCAATCACCACACAATGACTTCTTTGTCAATTTTATGGTGGGCCATGAATCAGTTATTTGTAATCTATGTGGTGTAGATTTGGGTATAGATGGAAGTCTACCAGAGTTAAAAGACTGCTGAATAATCCCTACCAGTAATTCTGTAGTACTCAGAGTGATTAAATGCAATATAAGTGCTGAATGTTGCTGTGCCATGTTTCATTTGTAAAATGAAAACATTTAATTTCCCTTTATAAAAACACTTGTGCAGACTCAAGTCACAAGTAAACTGATCTAGTGGGTTGTTCAGTTAGGTAACGCAGTCCCACTCACACTCGCACAATGATGCAGGTCTTTTCTGTTGTTTCAAACCTACTTTATGTAAGTGAGGAAAGGTTACAGCAAACACAATCGGAGATATATTTAAAAACATCCTTAGTCCTCCAAGGTTTATAATGGTAGTGAATGGAGGCCTGCATTTTGAAAAAAACAAAACAAAAAAACATCTATCCATAATCTTCATAATCAAAGTAATCCATACGTAGGTTAATATAGGCCTTCTGAAGTGAAGTGATGCATTTTTGTAAGAAAAATATCCATAATTAAAACTAAATAAATTCAAATAACTAGCTTCTGGCGGACAACCGTACGCATACTGCGCAATTTGACTTGTGCCGAATGAGCGACCCACTGACGCGATGTTTGACAGAATGTAGGAGCATTGTAAGCTTAGACCTTTCTCGCGGTTCAAACAAATATGGCTGGGCATCAAACTCAAGCTCCTCTTCTCTTATATCAAAATCCTCCAACATTTCTCTTTAAAATTTCTCGTTTTAGACTTCTAATTCATGACCAGTGTTTTGTTTTGCTCTATCCTCGTCATTGCATTCGGGTCAAAGGTTGCTCTTCCGGCCCAAATTGACTTGCGCAGTATGCGTACGGTCGTCCGCCGGAAGCTAGTTATTTGAATTTGTGGGCCCCCATTCACAACCATTATAAACCTTGGAGGACGAAGGATATTTTTAAAAATATCTCTGATTGTGTTCGTCTGAAAGAAGATAGTCATATACACCTAGGATGGCTTGATCATGGGATAATTTTCATTTTTGGGTGAACTAACCCTTTAACACAGAGGAGAGATTGCTAATTAATTGTTTTGGGAATATAATGTGTAATGAGAAAATTTGTAAAATTCTGTTGGAGTCCTGAGCCCAAGCCGTTTTTTTTTTCTTCTTTTTTTTCTTTTCTTTGTTGTCTATCTCATGACACCAAGAAGAAAGCAAGATCATAAAAGCTTGTTTGAATCACACAACCTCTTAAAGTGGGAATATCAGCAAAATTTAGACACTTTCACAGTTAAGATTCTCAGCTGTTATATATATACAGGCAGGCAAGGAAAACTAATATGTTAGAGATTTTACAAAACTAATATGTTAGACATTTTTACCTAGGAGTGTACTCACTTTTGTGGCCAGTGGTTTAGACATTAATGGCTGTGTGTTGAGTTATTTTGAAGGGACAGCAAATTTACACTGTTATACAAGCTGTACACTCACTACTTTACATTGTAGCAAAGTGTCATGTCTTCAGTGTTGTCACATGAAAAGATATAATAAAATATTTACAAAAATGTGAGGGGTGTACTCACTTCTGTGAGATACTGTATATATATATATATATATATATATATATATATATATATATATATAAAATATTGTTTTAAATGCTAGAATTTGGGCACCACAACAATATAATATGCTGTGTGAAAAAAATAAATATTGATTTTAAGATTTTGTAAACATTTCTCTAAAATATATTATTTATGTTATTAAATTCTTAGAGTTTTTAAAGCTTAAAGGGTTAGTTCACCCAAAAATGAAAATTCAAACTTTTGTTTCGAATCAGTGGTTCAGAGCACGTCTCAAACTGCCAAAGTCACGCCACCCAGTGGTGAACCATCGAAATTTCGAAACACTTACGTAATGAAGCCTCGTTTACTGAAATCATGTGACTTTGGCAGTTTGATACGCGCTCCGAACCACTGATTCGAAACAAAAGATTCGAAGCTTCATGAAGCAGTGTTTTAAAATCAACCATCCCTAGATATTGTTGAATAAAGTCGTTATTTTGTTTTTTGCCGCACAAAAAGTATTCTCGTCGCTTCATAACATTAAGGTTGAACCACTGTAGTCACATGAGCTGTTTTAAATATGTCTTTAGTAGCTTTCTGTGCATTGAAAGTGTTAATTGTCTTGCTGGCAATGCAGGCCTCACTGAGCCATTGGATTTCATCAAAAATATCTTCATTTGTGTTCCGAAGATGAACGAAGATCTTACGGGTGTGGAACGACATGAGGGTGAGTAATTAATGAAAAATAAAAATAGGGGAAATGGGCATGCACAATAAAGTACAATTGTGGCCGATAAATGGTATAATACTGAACCTACATCCTTGAACCTAATCCAATAACTATTAACTCAACTTTTTGATGAGTTCTGACTTGTAGATAATTGCAGTCTGAACTATTGATTGGATTGGTTGTTGAAAGATAATACAGTACACACACACACACACACACACACACAAATAAAGCAGGTTAGCAGGACAAGGCTGGAATTGCCAACATTTCTGAATGTAAAGAAAACATATTTCTAGATGTATAAGCATGTAATGTTCCTAGTAATGTTCCAAAGGCACTGAAGGAGAAATATCCTTGGCTCTGTTTATGCTCTGGATGAGTACATCATCAAAATCACCAGACAGCTTGGCTCGCCCTGTCTCACATCTTCTTGCATCACACAACAACAACACACACAAATCTTCATGCCATGAGTATATCTCTCAGGAGTTTCAGTATAGAAAGCAAGGCTCAAAGAGGATTCTCACCAGCAGGAGTTCAGTGCTGCTAGAAACAGTGTGTATGCGTGTGGAGGTGGGTGGCTGGATATAGTAAGGTTGCTATAGTGCTACATAATTATTTTGGTCTCAAGTTTGTCTTTCCTGTCCAGTGTTGCTCGGTTCCAAAAATCTGTCGTTGGTTTTCTTGGAAAGGTACAGCAAAAATGATCTCATCAAAGTTATTGAGATGACAAGGCATGTTGCTCTTGTCTTTTTAATTACAGCTGTTTTACTGCCTAACAAAAGCCAAATCAACAGTTTCTTAAAGCTTGAGTAGCCATTTATCAAGGCATCATTCGGAATGTTCCACAAAGGAGAATGTGCTTGCTGATTATATAGCAAGTTAATTATATCCTCCTAGGAACCATCCCAAATCATATGTCAGCTTTAATCCAAGATGTCAGATTTCCTCCAAAACCCACAACTGGCACAGAAATGAATGGAAATCTCGAAGGCTTTCGAAATGTCTTTATACAGTGAATCTTATTTAACTCGCTAAATCTCACGAGGCGCAGGTACAAGGCATCCCGACCGCATCAGATTGTATCCGATTTCAATACCATGGAGTGTTTAACATTCATTTAATGTTAGGCAGTCACTGAGTCACTTACTCTATTTTTGCTCTTTCAAAGGAAACGAAGAACACTGAGAGATTAATGATAGCATCTAAAAGGACAATGGACATCAAGCCTAAACATGACAGGCAGCCCACAGGGTAATCGGACCATCTCTGAGAATATGAAGCCTCATTGATTTCCGTGTGATGTCTGGCTGCTTTATCCACTCATTCATTCCTCTTTCTATTCTCCCATGAGGCACCATTGTGTGGATCTCGCTGACAGAGCTGAAGTATAAGCCTAGTATAAACTCAGAGTCCCTGCACTCCACCGCCTTAAGTAACAGCAGTGGAGATCCACAGGGGTTTGTGTTTACAGTTGTTTCTTGTTGTTTTGTGCACCACATCACTGAGATAATCATCAGTGGTTTATTTCATTCTGACCTTTAAAGGGCATCTGAATACGAGTCAGTTAAAACATGAGCAGGAAGGGAAAAAGTCTGAATTCCTCAGCATGCAAATGATGTGTTTCTGGTGCTCATGTCTTGTACTGCTGATTTGAAGAAAGAAAGTGAAAGTGAAGTTTTGACCTCACCTTGTTTGTGTGTTGATATATATTCTGGACATTTTATTAAATACAAAATAAATACAATTTCCACTTTTTATTTCCACTAACTAAAATACTTTTATAGCAGATCATGCCACAACAAATAGTTTCTCTTCCCTGGAAACTTCATGATAAAAACATGGTATTATCAAGTCATTTCACTTGGCGGCCATCTTTGAAACGCCTCTCGGGCATGCAAGTGCAGCTCATATCTCTTTGAATGGGAAAACATCAAATTTTCCAAAGCTGTTTGCCAAGCTTTTGATTAAATTTAATATTTGAAATCTGACAACAACAGTCTCATAAATTTTGTTTCTAAATGCTCGAATCATGAAAAAAAAAAAAAAAAAAGTATTTTTCTGGCTGGATCAAGGTAATGCGCATCCGCAGTCCTAAAGTGCGCGTCTCTTAAGTCTCATTTCGGAGGCGCGCGTCTGACTGTTTCTATAGGAACCGGAGCGTCTAACGGCCGCTACAGTGACGCGATGGCTTTACCAATCAGCAGTCAATCTCTTATTTAGAAGGCGGGACTTATTCCGCCATATTGCGCGTTGCACTTACTCCCATTCAAAACAATACGAGTCTTGTGTTATTCTATTCACCTTATTCCTGACTTAGCCTGTGTTTCTAATTATGGGTTGCACTTCTGGTTTGGGGAACTTCCATTTAAAAAGACTGAAACTAATTGTTTCAAATCATAAGGTTGCCCTACAAATAAAGCTTATCAGTCAGTTTGACTGAATGAGCTGTCAATTTTTCTTTCATGTTTTATTTTCAGACATCATTAGAATAACGTAACGCTTGGTATTTTAACGTAACAAGTTATAACAAGAATAAAGAATGAGGAGTTACGTCACAATGTTTTCACTCCACATTGCATTTCGGGAAGGCATACGCTATCCGTTACCATGGTTACTTCGACAGTGAGACTGAGAGAAATAGCGAAACAGCTTGATATTTGTTTGCACTTTTGCGATACGGCGCAGTTTCTTGGAAAGAAATGGAGAAATGGAATCGTTATTTAGAGAAACTGCTTGACATCAACATCAAACCGTACGACCTGCCAGCAACAGAATGGACGAAAGACCCAGAAGCACTACCACCTGTCACATACCCTGACATTGTTAATTACCTGGTTTATATGGTATTGGTGCCTCCACAATGCAAGAGTTTTAAGGTTCAAGACGCTTTAAGTCATTAGAAGCTTATAAACAGTTCTGCTGTGGCTGTGTGCCAGACTTACACCGTGTCTACATCAGATGCGACCGTTGTTGCGTCGCATCGCATCGCGCCGCAACAGCTACAAGCTCTCTACTCTGAACGACAAACCTACCGTTGCAAAGCACTTGGACTAGGTCAGAAATGGAACGGGAAATCTGTTTACTGTCAGGAATTTGTTGTGTCGCGTCGCGCTGCATCCAGTGTAGACAATATGATATCACTGATTATAGTGGGTTCTATTGTCTTTTGACTCGTCGCGTCGTGCCGCTCGCGTCCGGTGTAGACACGGTGTTACAAAACCACAAACTTGTAAACTGTGAGAGCTCAGTCATACTTGCTAAGGTAAGGTTGCACTCTACTTTTATAAGTTATAATGCTTAGTAAAAAAAAAAAATTGTTAAATATAATAATATATTATATTCATTGTAAACTGAATTGTATAATTGTAAAAATGAAATTATTTTCATCTGAGTCATAGACTGGTGAGATGATGATGATGTCAGGGTATAGTGGCAGGTAGTAGTGCTTCTGGGCCTTTCGTCCATTCTGTAGCTGGCAGGTCTTATGGCTCGATGTTATTTATGTCAAGCAGTTTCTCTAAAAAAAGCAGCTTGGCAGTGTTATTTAGTCTCTCCCGATAGAGTCCCTGTTTTTCGCTTCCTCCTTCTCCATTTCTTTCAAGAAACTGTGGCGTACGCGAGTGAAAACGCCGTGATGTCACCTTCTCATTCTCTATAGAGTACCTCAGGGATGACGTGTTTTTGTAGGCCAACCCGGAAGTTAGCGGCGCACGAGTTCCCTCGATCGAAAGCCTATGCATTTTTCCCATAGACTTTTGGAAAAATCACAAAAAATAAGCTCTGTGTTTAACAAAGGGTTATGACACTTACACGTTTTGACTATCAAGATAATCTTTACAAGTTAACACAACATTTATACATTTTGAAGCCTAAATAAAGTCGTCAGATATAAAAAGCTAACAGTAAGCTATAAACGGACTACAGCACACCATGGTCGCGGATCAACGTCACCACCACCAAGCTCTCTCAAACATTATTTAAAAAACAACTTTATTTAAAAACATGCTCGCTGATTATGATCTGCGCTGTGTATGAATACTTATCCACTTTTTCATGAGAAATGCTGTCCAAATGTCCTGTTTGTCATGATGACGTCTAAAGTCCCCGCCAAAGGAAATAGTCCCTTTTGTTAGCAACCGCAGTTTTTAAGACACAATAAAGGTTTAAAAAATCACAAGCTGGTTATAACTGGTATGTCATAGATCAAAACGTAAAAATATTTAGAGGTATTGTTAACCACAGACCTTATTTCAGGCGATTTAGCAAAAACCCATTCAAAAAACTTTATGGGCGACGGAACCGGAAGTCCTAAAATGCTAACTCGCTTCCGGGTTTTGCAAAAACACGTCATCTCTGAGGTACTCTATAGCCTATCTATGGCAAGAGCTCTTTTCAGTTGCTGCTTTCTATCCTTGTGATTATTTTCCTTTGTCCCTTTGCATACCGCTGTAATAGTATGAAAAAGGACAACATATACTGCACATTTGTGGTCTGTTCTCCCGATATAATTTACGATATATCCCATTAATAATTCACTGGAATGCATGAAGAATCTCTCGTTTTTCTCTTGAAAGCCTCATGTCTCTTACCAGGTTTGTTTTTACAGGTAAATACATTTTATTATCTGTAAAAATGATGGAAATCATTTTGAAATAGTATCACGCAATGCTGAAGTTCATGAAAATTTTTTTATTAAGGTAACGTATATTACATAATACAGATATATATCAGTATAGTTATATTTAACCCATCCATTATTGCTGTGGAAAGAATCACGCTTTTTCATGGCCTGTTGAAAGTACCTTGTTGATGCTTTTACGCTTTTAAATGTCCTTTTAATGTTCGTTGGTTGAAGGGTGAGTAGAATAATGTCATCTCATTGTACCCAGTTTAAAAAAAAAAAAAACGTATTATTGCATTCATAGAGCGAGCCTTTCACTGATTGTTTACAGCTTAAAGGAAGTTACACCCATAATCCGCGCAAAGCGTCATGGGGTGTAGGAATAAGGTGGATCTTTGGTATTATCAGTTCAGGTGAAAAATCAACGTAAGTACGGAATGCATAATTGTTTTCAGTGCTGTGGGGAGCATATAAGAGCACATTTTCAATACCTTTACCTTTTACCTTCATGTGGTTTGCCATGTCCTTGGGTAATCAACATGTCATCAGTTGTTTTATTGTCCTTTGGTGCGGTTCATAAAATGAAATTGAGTGAATCAATTCCAGTTCAATCAACTGTTGTTTACTGTAGATTGAACTGTGTTTTAGTCTTCAGGAAGACAGAGAGCTAAATTAGAGATTTCCTTGCATGTAAATTCATTTCAACTTGAAAAATAAATGAATCTGAGTTGACACAAACCTTTTTGCATTTAAAATGTCCCCAAAACACAAAACAAACAGAACTGCCACGTCTGTTTATCATCATTTAACTCACTGGGTAAAAAATATGATAAAATATATGCCTTGTTTTCTTGTAAGATTGCCTTTTGGCTTACACCTTTGGCTTCTTAAACAATGGCTGGCATTTACATCTGGGAAACAAATAGAACCACTTTATTTTACCAAAGCTTTTATAGATTTTACATTCATGGTAATGTTGCTAGTGGAACATGTTCACGGCTCAGATGAAATTGCCTCTGACCGAAATACAGATGAATTATGGCTCTCTAGATGCCGTAGATAAGTAAATACTTAGCAAAAAAAAAAAAAAAAGCAGTTGACAGTTCATAACCAGTTGCCATGGTTTTGCTTGTGGTAATCAGCTGCGTAAATGAACTGCTCACAATGCCTGAAATGTTACAATGGCATGTTATACAAGGACAAAACAAGTACAATTGCATAAACACTCATCTAAATACAAACATATGCACTTATACAAAGAGAAATGAACTCTCATAGTTTATTTTACTAATCTGTCTTCTAACTTTTATAAGGTTTTTATAATAATAAGCCCCTTATGATCTGAACGTAAGTACACTGCTGCAGAATCTGATAAGGGAGTAAGATGCCACTCACCAAGCTTTTGGGCCACAAGTGTGTTGTTGATTTGCTACACTTGTGAAGGCCAATTTTCTGAAAATCTCCTCACAAATGTTATAAAATCTCTCAAGTATACTTGTGAGTATGGTACTTGGTACTAAAAGCTTTATTAAGGAATAGAATAATGTTTTGTTTTGGTTTTTTTTGCATTTTTTTGACAGTCCTGACTTACTTGCCATAGGCATGACTAGAGGAAAAAAAATTTAAACAACTTATATTAGTTATTAAAAATAAGATATGTTGGAATAGTTTCTGTTTAATGTGCATCATTGTTAAAATCAAACTGAACAGTAGGGGTGTAATGGTACACAAACATGACCTTGTTATTGAAGTCACGGTTCGGTACAGGTTCAGTACAGCAGGGGGAGAAAACTAAACATAAAATTCCTTCTTTTTTATTAAAAAGTGGTTCATTGAACAAACTGTGTCTCTTTAAATTCAATTATAATTAACATTTTCTTAAGGATAGATCTATCTTAGCTAATGCTGTAAACTATATACAAGGAGACATTTCTTACATATTACTATAATATTAAAGGTTACAATTAACAACAGAGCTCAAACTATTAAATTCAGTTGCTATTTATTTTTAGATATAATAACACTCAAAAAAAAAAAATGAATAAACACATACAAATTGCACATAAGGCAGGTTTTGCATTAACTTCTAAATCTTCTAATTTTCAATTATTTTTCTACTCCAATTCATTTTTGAAATATGATCACTTACACAGTTACTGTCATAACTTGTTTTCATGACAAATTTATTTAAACATATATTAAATAATTAAGACATTACTAACAGGTAAAGTAAATATAATGAATATATAAGCTAATATAGTGCATATACTTAGTGAAACACCCCTCTACAGTTCATTTCTCTAGTGAACTAACATGCTGTGGACACTAAATGACTTGCCTGAGGTAAATGTAATGCTATGCGAGATATTGTTCTCAAGCTGTTTTTGATGTCTTTTCGCAGTTTAAACACTGGTTGAGAGATTACATGTAAATATATCTTTGCATAGATCATCTGTTCTTCTTGTTGTTGTGGCGGTTAGCAAACAGCGTTGCATTACCACACATGCCCCCTTTTGGATTGGAGTGTGGTTCGCCTGTGACCGACTGTATTCATCGTCTGACTGTATGCACCGAACCGTGACATCCTTACCATGACGGTTTGGGACCAACACATGTACCGTTACACCCCTACCCCAACAGTAATCATCATATTTGAGCATTTCATAATAATGTGTACATAATCTTTGCTCTTCAGCAACCTGTCACTCACATGAGATCACATTAGCAAACGACAACCATCCAGTGATCCAATCAATTCCCGATGGACAAAATCAAGTCCCACCCTACATTTTTTTTTCTCGTTCAAGAAGCCATTTCACTTAGATGTCACAAGAAGAAAGAAAAGATGATCTCTGTTTTTTTTTCCAAATTTTACTTGGCCATGACCATGTCGCTTCAATCTCCAAACATCAAGTGATTGGTTTTCTAATAATAAGCCTCTCATGATCTGAACAAAAGTACATTTCTGCAGAATCTGATAAGGGCAGAAAGACGTCACTCACAGAGCTTTTTGTGCCAAGAATCGAAGCACAAGTGTGTACTTGATTTGCTACACTTGTTAGGGCCAATTTCCTGAAAATCTCCTCACAAATACCCTCAAATCTACTTTCAAGTGCGGTCTTTGCTAGTAAAAAAAGATTGAAAAAAGTATTTTTCCAGCTAGATTAGGGTTAGGGGTCGTATCTGAAGAAATACCTTTTTTTTGGTGTGTGTGCTGAAGTTTTGAAGGACACACTGTCACTCTCCCCATGGAGTCTTTAAACAGATTCAAGCTGTCACCCTAGGTAATCACTGCTAACTACAAGTCCTCAGACAAGCTGGCGAACAGACTCTGCCTGTCAAAACACCCAGTGATACACACAAATATACGCTTATTGTATACAGGCAAAGCAACCATTTTGAGAAGCCTCTGTCAACCAATACTGTGTCCATGAAATATTTGTCAATTTGAACCACTTTGCAGCTCCTAATGTAGAGCTAATTTTGTCAGGAGGGTCTTTTTAAGGTGAAGCGCTCAAATTACAACCCTGAATGAAATGGAAATGATGGTGGGCTTGTGAAAGCTTCTAGGGCAGCTCTTATGATGGATACAACGCTGATGACAGAAGCGGCGGAAGAGTCTGGAGAATACTAATGACAAGGGCCTGTGGTGGCAGACACCACGACAGAGCTCATTTTCACGGGGAGGAAGGTTACAGATTACTGTTTGTTTGGTGAATAGAGATGGAGGGATTTATGGGTATAAGTGGACGAAATGTCAGGTTCACTGATCCATTCATGTTTTTCAGCCAAGTGTAACGTAGCCTATTTGTAAAGTTACAGAACAATTCAAAATTCGATCTTATCGGTTTTGAGATCACATATGGAAGCCAACTGCCTATGCGGTCAAATTAAGAAAGTTATTTCCCATCAGGTTATAAAGCAATCAGGGCAGAATCTCCCAAAAGCTTCAGCTTCATTAAACATTATCACATTTCTCTGGAGGAAAGAGCATATAGCTCTAATTCCAGCCTGCCATTAAACAGTCATCATTCTCAGAAATCAATGTTGTGCAAAATCAGTACATTGTGATATGGAAGTGACATTGTGCAGTAAATAAGGCCTGATGAAACATTCAATTTGCCTATAATAAGTGAAATTTCTTGCAGAGGATGAAATAGAACTCCTAGAATACCTTCGAAAGCCCACATCTTAGCATTCAAATCAAATTCTGGCCTGTGATTTAAATTTAAATGTGCTGAAGTTAATGAATCTGGTGCGGGACTCGAGGGAAAGACACTTCATTGTGCATTTTGGGACATGGAATCAATGGCTAAACTTAAAGACTTATGACTGGCATTTTTCAGGTTTATGTGCTTCAATTAATTCACTCAGTAGTTCCTTTCGTTTTCACACACATGGGACCTACTCTTCTGGTATGCTAACTTTGATTAACTTTGTGATTTGAAATGAATTAAAATCTGTGATAAAGAAATCTAAGCTGAATTATTCCCTTATAATCACATCAAGTCACCAAAGAACGTGTCACATCAAACTTTTCGAATTTGTGTAACTTCATTTGTTCTCATTAAATTGCAGTTTGCTGTCTAGTCTTCCTCCAGAGATTCATAGAATATTCTCAGTGATTTCACAGCGTTTTAGTGCCTCCTGCTCATCCAGAATCTCGTTCCAGTTTTCTGCAGGAATCTATCCAGCTATCTTTCCGCCATTGATTCACATTCAAGTTCTAACTCTTTTATTTAACCCTTAAACAGGCAAGACTGGAAAATGATCAGCAAAAATTATTTCATGTCACTTTTTATATCATCTGATTCTGGTCTTAAGTAAAACATAACCAATGGAATTTTTGAAATATTTGATGTAGTTTGGATTTTATGAGTTGTAACTCCCAGGTTACATTGCCTGTTTAGGGTATAAAAAAAGGATTATCCACAGTATTGACAATGAATGGTGTTTCAAGGTAAACTGGGCTTCCTGTACTGGTCAGTGCATTATTGCGAATTCCGGGGTGATGAGTGAGGGGTCGGTTGTGGGTGGTGGGAGGGCCAGTCGAAATCTCGTTCCAGGACCGGAGCCCCTAGAGAAGACCCTTATAGGCCCTCCAGGCTCCCCCTCTCAATCTATGTATTTTGAGTTTTAAAAAAATGTGCAAATATTAATATTCACATGTAAAACTGATATTATTACATTTTGTTGATTACATCTTTGCAGAAAATATCTAGTTAAAAATGCAAATATGTAATCAACACATTTTTTTATAACTCAAAATACATAGATTGAGAAGGGGGACTGTGTAGAGGGGGCCCAGATTCCTGGATTTGGAACACCTGAATTCAATGATTTGGAGGGGTGTCCCAATACTTTTGGCAATATAGTGTATAGCTTAATTCTCTTTTTCAACATCTTAAGACAATGCTCACAATTAAAATTAGCAGTTGTTTTGCTTTTTTTAAAAGTAAGATTAATATATATATTTACTTTTCACAAAATCTGAATGTCCTGCACCAATGGCACCCATGTTGGAATTAGGTCAGGCTGACTAATTGATCTCAGAAAACTTGAAACAAATCATGTGACCAGCATACTCAAGACAGACCAGACTATGATCAATGATAAAAAGATTTGATAAAAAAAATTGTTCTTATGCCCCAAACAAGACAATAAAAACTATGTAACTTGTGGCACACGTGTTTTAGGGTTAATATCTTATAAACAATATCATTGATGTGAACACCTAAATAATTAAATAACCACAGACACATTTTAGGTTTTTAATTTTTATTATTTGTAAATTCAAAATCAAAATGTTTAGCCTTTATACACAATAATGTTCAAAAAGTTTTTTTTTTTTTATTAAATATTTTATTCAACAAGGATGCATTAAACAAAAGCGAAAGTACAGACATTTTACAATATACAATATATTTCAAATAAATGCTGTTCTTTTGAACTTTCTATTCATCAAAAATTCATGAAAAAAAACATGTATAACGGTTTTTACAAAAATATGAATATTAAACAGTTTTCAACATCGATAATAATAACAAATTATTCTTGAGCACCAAATCAATCAGCATATTAGAATGATTTCTGAAAGATCATGTGACACTGAAGACTGGACTAATGGCTACTGAAAACTTAAAATGTAAAAAAAACAGGAATCAATTCCATTTTAAAACATAAAAAACAGTTATTTAAAACTGTAATAATACACAATTGTGCAATTTTACTGTTTTTACTGCAGTTTTAATAAAAAAAAAAAAAGGATTCTTGGTGAACATAAGTCTTCTGTCAAAAACATTGATAAATTTACAGATCCCAAACTTTTGAATGAGCACATTGTGTTTATTTTAAAGACCTATGCTGTCTTTATATGCTAGTACTTATAATGTGTTAATAATTTTTTATTGAAATTTTAAAATGTTACATTATTTGATTTTTTTTTTTTTTTTGTTAAAACAAGTTGTTTTTAGAAGATAAACAGTCTCTGGTGCATGAATTATTTAATAACAAAGGAGGAAAAAAAAACATAATTGCTTCTTTTACAAGAATATAACCATTCCTGATCTATATTTATTTATTTATTAATATTAATTTTTTTTTATTTTTTATAAAAGTATGTATTTTGAGAGAGTTGTCCATTTTTATCCTCTGCAGTAGAAGATAATAGTAAATAATGCAGTGGTGCTTTTGTCAGCAATGTTGAATTTATGTTGCCATAAATAGAACAACTATAAAGAGGACAGTCATATAGAATTATGGGTAAGGTCAAAGGTCACCACTCATGATGAATGGATGTAACATCACACACTGAATAGTTAAAAAAAAAAGCCCCCTTCTGCTAATACTTCTAACTAACTATAGCAAGTAGCAAAGCAATACATGGATGTGGTTTTATATCTCTAAAATTCTGTGACTCTCTTTTTCCTTATTGCCCCTCTCTGTTTGGCCTTAGAGGAGAGCAGCACATGATAAATGTGTTCTTCAGACTCAGTGAGGCAGAATTAGGCATGTTAGCAGCCTCAGGAATACACAGCATACAAAGAGAATGGAATGGTTTTAACATTGATGTTTGATCACACTGTCGCAGTGGGATTAATGAGGTTTGATCTCAAACTTGAGGCTTTGGTAGACTTCATGCATGTGTGTGTACAAGTGTGAGGCGGTTACGTAAGTGTGTGTTGCACAGGCAGTTTTTAATCCTCTTCAGAATCGAGAATCTGCCCCATGGTGGTTTTCCTTCCACCTGTCTGATAATATTCATTCATCATGTTCACTCTTTTATTTATCTCTATTTTTCATCATTTCCTCTATTCTTCCTTCTTCTTTTTTTTCTATGCTCTACCTCTCTCTTACACACACACATCTGTACTGGCAATGATGGAGTCATCTTCAGCTCTGCTGACAGGAAGTCTGATGAAGAGGATCAGGGTGCTGTCCAGCACCTCAGGGTTGTCAACTCCAATCCTGTATCGCAAACACACACAGAGATGCGCACACACACAAGTACAGGTTGATTCTCACGCTCTGGCAATTAATCCCACTGAGACAGTCAACAAAACTGAAGTTCAGCTCTGCATACAAGTGTGTTCTGCCTTTAACAGTGGCTACTATAAGCTGCATTTTAAACTCTGCAAACACAAAATGTCAGAGAGCATTAAAGGCTTGAATTATGCATACTGGTCGCTCTTTTCTATGCAATTACCATGAATGGAGAATAGAGATTTCTAGCTCCAGTAAAGCACACCAATGGATCAATGAATCAGTGAGTTGAGCTTCAAAACTGATCTGTCTGATTTGTGAATGAATTAATTCTGGGACAGAACTGCATAAATGATTCATTGAAAAGGTTTGATTTAAAAGAACACTTAATGAACAAATGACTTTTTGAAGTCTCCGTCAGTGCTGGGGACAGTTACTCTTAAAAGTAATGCATTACAATATTGCGTTACTCCCTAAAAAAGTAACTAATTGAGTTACTTAGTTACTTTTTAATGCATTACATTACTTTTGTGTTACTTTTTCTCACCTGAGCTGGGCTTGCTTGTTTTTTTTTTTTTTGTTGTAATAGCAACAAAAAAGTTCTATTTTTGGCAAATGTTAAAGGTGGAATTTTAAAAAAAAAACTGTTTGGAAGTTAGTCGGGCCGACACCAACAACAAACATCTAACCAATCAGCATTAAGGGGCGTATGATGGTTGAGGAGAGAGAACAAGCAAGAGAGAGATTTGAAAATAAGAAGAAAAAAAACTGCAGAACGAGAGATGGGACACAGTACAAAAGCTCAAAAGAATATCACTGGAATGAAGGTTTGTGACTGGGCAAGCGCTTAAAGGATTAGTTCACTTTGAAATGAAAATTAGCCCAACCTTTACTCACCCTCAAGCCATCCTAGGTGTATATGACTTTCTTGTTTCTGACGAAGACAATCAGAGAAATATTAATAAATATCCTGACGCATCCGAGCTTTGTTATGGCAGTGATAGGGTTCAATGAGTATGAGCTGAACAAAGTGCTTTTTTGTGAAAAATTAAATGAGTGGAATCAAGAATGTTATTGCAACATATGATTAAAAAATGATACAGTATGTACAAGACAAAAAGTCATACAGGTTTAGAATGACATGAGGGTGAGTAAATGATGACAGGATTTTCCTTTCTGGGTGAACTATTCCTAACACCATAAACTGTACAAAGTGTTCTTAACTGTGACAGGCAGGCTGTGTTTCCAGGTCATTTACAAAAAACACATAATTAGAAAGTATTGATGAACAAGTGCCTAAAATCAGCACATGCTAATTAAAACAATTTTAGTCTACTTGTGCAACTGAGACAGCTTGCAGTAATTACTGTCACATGTAAATTTCTCTATATTTATGGCTAAGAGAGCAGCTTTCCTCATATGACATGATATTGATTTGCATACTTGAACAATCCATTATAAAAATGTATTATTCATAAGGTGGAATGCTGAATGCATTTCATTTCATGAGTACATTATCTGAAACACACTTGACTGAGACTTTGTGATGTTCTACAGTGATATACTGTATGCAACTATTGATACTCCTTTAGGAAAAAATATTGCAGGCAGATAAATAGCCTACATTATAAAATTATTATCTTTGGGTTTATTACCATATTACTCAACAGAGCTTCTCGATGACAGCAAAGTACCTCTAAATGACTTTCCCGTGCCTGATCTTCTGAAAGCACAAAATCACAACGACGTTTTTGGCTCAGCTGGCTGACTTTGACGGCAGGCTTGACGCACCTGAACGCTTCAAACCTTCCCACACATGGACACACCTGTTCGCTAATCCATTAGACGCAGCGGAAATGTGGGCATGCTGTGTAGATTTAGTAAACAAAGAACTGAGAAGGGCAAGAAACTTGAGTCATCTATATGAAGAACTCCTCCAGACTTTCATAATGCTATTATTGTGACACAGATGTTTTTAAAACTATTATAAGCTTAAATAATATAAAATAAAATATAAATATTAGATGAAAAACTTCAAAGCAAATCAGAAATATTGCCTTGGCAACTAACTGAGATAAAACAAGTTTATGATCATATTAGCAAAATCTTGCAGGCAACAATCTTCATTGTTCATTTTCAATAGTGTAGTGATGTATAAAGTATAGCTCACACAGAAGTCACTTTCAAATCAAGCAGCTTTCAATCTTTATTGGAAAATTAAACAACATTTTATCAAACTTTGATAATTGCCTTAATCTATTAAACAACCAAGAACATAGTGATCAAACTACATTTTATAAAAATCATCTGTCAAGTTTATAATATATATTACAATATATATATTACATGTTACAAATTGGACGACAACAGGCCCCCATCTCAAGATCACTCATTTAAAGTTCATCTATTGCCAAATTTATAAAAAAAAAAAGTCAAGATCAGTCAAGAATAGAAAATTATTGAACATATATAAATCAGGAATGTCAGAATTAGAATGTGTTTGTGCATAAAAAATATCCATCAAAATCAACATGTTGAACGATATTCACTAACCCAATAAAGTTTTTCAATTGAATTGCCGTTTATTGTCTTTAGTATGCAGTGTGAAGTATTTAACTCAGTTCCCTGATCATTCTCATTCAATTTCAGTGAGGGAAGAACAAATTTATACTCACATGTGCTATGTAGGCTATTATGCATGTTATCGTCTCTGACAGACAGCATGTTGAAGCCAATCAGGTCGCCATTTTCTCCCTCTTCTCTGATTTATTTATTTATTTTTTGGACAGACATTGGTGTTGTGATATTCAAATGATGTGGATTTTAAAACAGATGGATTGTAAAGTTATAATTATTTATTTCTCAACACTGGATTCGGACGTGCCTTGATGTCTTTCTACCTTAGAATGCATCCTCCAAAGGCAGCATTTTTAGAGTGTTTTCACACTTGGTTCGATTGTCTGGACCGAACCCGAGGGCGATTGCTCCCCACTTCCCCTGTCCCCACTGGACTATGTTCATATTATATTATTTGGGTCCGACCCGCGGTTCATTTACGTCATCAAACCAGCAGCTGTTTACTCCGTAACGACGGCGCAGGAGAAGGCGGCAAAATGTATAACGTTGCTCCGCGTTGCTCTCCTCACTTTTATATTTTTGTTTTTGAACCGTTGGTTTTGTTCATAAGGGCACTTGCGTCTATCTGCCGAGAATGTAGAACGCTAAGGCGCTAAGGGCGAGCAGAAATGAGATAGGCTACACTACAGCTCTCTGCTGGCAGCACGTCAGTCATGCTCGTCGGGAAAGTGAGTGAAACACACACACAAACACACATTTTTATCAAATAATACGGCATTAACAGCGGTTCACTTCCGCAATTTGGTACATTTGCTTTCATATCAGCAACGAACCGTAAAAGAGTTCACTTGAACTGCACCCCAGACCACCCTTTTTAAGCGGACTCGGGTACGGTTCGCGGGTGCACACCCGAGTTCAGAAGACAGTGTTCACATCATCCAAACGTACCAAACTCTGACGTCAATCAAACCCGGGTGCGCAAAAGTGCTAATGTGAAAGCACCCTTAAAGTCCTATAATGCCCCTTTTACAAGATGTAATATCTCTGGTGTCCCCAGAATGTGTATGTGAAGTTTCAGCTCAGAATACCCCACAGATCATTTATTATAGCTTGTCAAATTTGCCCCATTTGGGTGTGAGCAGAGACACTGCGTTTTTGTTTGTGTCCCTTTAAATGCAAATGAGCTGCTGCTTTCCAGAAGCTTTAAAAGCTCGCATTTCGGTTGCTCAACAACAACAAAGCTGGAGAATCTCACACAGCCAAAATGACGATCGTCAGTTACGGTATTCAGCCTTACATTGTTCAAACCGGAGTCGGACACTGATGGAGAGAATCTGGAAGAAGTTACAACTTTTAGAATGCAACTGGATATTTCTGAATGGTTAGTGGATAAATTTATGTAGTTGCAGAGTTGATTCAACTCATCGACTAGCATGTGCCGTCATGTTGATCTTTTGTGCAAATCTAGCATTGAATTGACCCTCGTCTGTGAAGCAGTCTGGCGTAAAATGACGGCATGGTAACAACAATCTACTACAACAACTCTTCCTCTTCTCTAAAGCAGCCCAACGTGGCCTTGCCCCCTTTGTTGCATGTTCTCAAGGCAGGGTTTATGTAAATTTTAGGGTTAGTGATGTCACTAACCTGGGAAGAAGCTCATTGTAGTCCCTACCAGCCATTTGTTGTAGTCCTTAAACAGAGAATTATTAAAAGAAAATATCTCTCTTTGCATTGAACTTTGAGCGTCGTAACTTTGCAGACGTTGTTTGTGCTCTAACAGCAACATTACACACTAACTAAAGTTAAAAAAGTGAAATCATAATCAACCCCTTTAAGCTTTCAGATGCAGCCACAGACTCAGTGAAAAGAGGAAACAAGGAACAGGTGGGGCTAATCAATTAACAAGATGAGTAACCATGGAAACAAATAGGAACATTTCCTAGAAACTTGTTTATTAAATTGTGGCATAAAAGTAGTTACACTTGCAGTCATGCTGCCACTTATCTGTTTTCAGCTTGAAGCCTATGCAGCTAAAATGGAGCAAAACTAATTTATTTACAATATGGTGTTCACAAATGCGTAAGCTAATTCACATTAACAACAAAATGTATATATCTGCAAACAGCAATTCACAAACCCAATCTATTTCATATTCACAAAATACGCAAACGCACAAGCAAATTTTCATTTACAAAACAAATGCAAATGCAAAGCACAATTGATAAATACACAAGTATGTTTGCACATTTCTAAAACTTTCTGTACAACTTTTAATAAAATCCGATGGGTCAGTTAGGCCTTCATTGACAGCAAGATAACACTTTCAATGCCCAGAAAGCTACTAAAGACGTATTTAAAACAGTTCATGTGACTACAGTGGTTCAACCTTAATGTGAGCATTTGCAAATCCTCAAAGTTATGTAAAGTTATTCTTCTTGAAAACTCACATCTGCAATACACACACACGATTTGCAAATCAGATTTTTTAATCAATTTGTGCATGTAGAAACATTCAGAAATGTGCACACATCCTTGTATATTTATGAACTTTGAATGTAAATTTGATGTGCATTAGCAATTTATATTTTGTGAATATGAATTCGGTTATGAATTAGTGAATTGATGTTTGCAAATACATCCAATTTTTTTTGAATGTGAAATAGTTTCCACATTTGTGAATCAGATTTTGTAAATGAATTACTATGGAACACATTGAAACAAATGTAAATGCGTCCTCATTATATGTCGTCTAATTATTTTCTTGAAAGTGTAAAGTGTGAACGTGTTCCATCTTTATGTGCCAGACTGAAAGAAACTGTTGAGAAAATAAGGGCTCATTTGCTCTTGCTGAAGCTGTAAAAATGTGTTTTAGAGCTGTCCGAGGATGCACTAAGGCCTTCATGATCTCATACAGAATTTATGTCCACTGAGGCTGAACTTCAGAATACCTGAAATTTACCAAGAAGAGACTTTCTGAGTGTCCTGGACTCTACGAAAATAGTCTCACAGTTCCAAGTACCATGGATGACTCATAGGCCACAATCACCTGTGCCTCAAAACAAGTTCACTGATATCTCCCTAAACTTTATCATATTATATTAAAACTTTTGGGAATTATTTAATTCTGCATATATAACTCTGAATGCAATGCAATTTTTAAACCTTGTCATTTTTCATCCATTCCCTGAATCGCTCTGTGCTGCCCCCTGACTTCTGGGCGGAGATACACCCCAAAAAATGAAGCGCCAAACATGTAATTAGGCCTCTAATTAAACACCAATGCTACTTGTACTAATATTCAGAAATGCTTTTTTTGGACCCGCAAACTACACTGAAAAAAGAATCTCCCTATAAATTAGCTGTGTGTGTGTGTGTGAGCTGTGCCAGCAAAAATAATTTATGGCATGTCAGACTGTCAGCGAACTAAGACCGTAAGGAGCTTCAAGCCATCAGCCTCATCTGTTTTTCACCAAACGTCTTCCACCGTTCATTTATTTCCGCAAATTCAGTGACTTTTGCAGCACTTTGCATAACTGATTCCATGACTCGTGACTGACACCTTCACACAAATTACTGTGTATCAGCGCCTCAACCGCTGTAAGCAGGCATTGTCAAATTACAAAAAATTCTTCTAAGCCCTTCCAACACTGACATACATCGGGATTCAGCAAGGTTAACGTGTAATTTATTCTGTGGGCAGAGCAATTAACATTTAAAGCCATTAGCATGCCTGGATATACATATAAACCTGATGTCTCGCTGGTCTGTTTGACATGAGCCACTAATTATACTCTAATAATTAATTTGTATTAGCATGTGCTTCTTCTACTGCAGTCCTGCAGTGTGTAGACAATGTGTGTCACACAAACAAGTGTCTGCTTTAATAAAGCAAACCAAAGCTAACCTCCATTTGATGGCTTGTTGATTAGCCAGTGGTTTATATCCAAGTGCATTGGGTATAGTAGAGTACATTAATTGCAAGAGTGGTCTCCCTAGAGAGGAATAAAATACTATAGTCTATTGATTATTGAAGGTTTTGCTGTCCCAAGCAATATGTTGACATACTGTACCGTACGGGGTAGAAAGCGAAAGCTTTTTCAGCTGTTAGGTCTGTAAACTTTGTCCTACAAAATCTGTAACAGGGATCACATAAGTGGGAATCATTGGGAACACTGAGCAGTTACAAAAAGAGAGGTGAAAAGATTATTCTAAGAAGTTTTTTTTTTCCCATCGTGTTATGTATGCGTATTGTGTGTGTGCATAGAATAAGAGTGTGAATTATTGAACCTTCATCCCTCTCTTACATGCACCAAGGAATAACGATTTAATGATTTTGTTCTATTGCTCACAGAAAGCAATTGACTGACTTTGGAAGACTTACAATACAGTGCTGTTTAGTCGTATGAACTACTTGTAAGAACTTTTAAGGTTGAGGGGGTCTTTAAAAGTGCATATACTAGAAAGCATTTCTAAATATTAATAGTAATTTTGTATTGCTATAGTTTAAATGAAAGTTGTTAGTGTGAAAAAAATATAATTTATTCATTAAGTGCATGCAGAGCACATAGAGAGAACATAGCGTAAGTCTCTATGAATGAAAATGAATGTTTGTTTTGAAATATCAGTGATAGTTAAATTGCTTTAATTGATTTTATTCAACAATTTAACAAATTATTTTTGTTCTGCCAATGAAAATAGTTATATATACACCCACAGCATAATTAAAGGGTTAGTTCACCCAAAAATGAAACTTCTGTCATTAATTACTCACCCTCATGTCGTTTCAAACCAGTAAGACCTACGTTCATCTTCAAAACACAAATTAAGATATTTTTGATATAATCTGAGAGGTTTCTGATCCCACATAGAAAGCAACGTAATTACCACATTCAAGGTTCAGAGAAGTAGACATCGTTAAAATATTCAACATGACTACAGTGGTTCAACCTTAAAGGGTTAGTTCACCCAAAAATGAAATTACCTGTCATTAATTACTCACCCTCATGTCGTTCCACACCCATAAGACCTTCATTCATCTTCATAACACAAATTAAGATATTTTTGATAAAATCCGATGGGTCAGTGAGGCCTTCATTGACAGCAAGTTAATTTACACTTTCAATGCCCAGAAAGCTACTAAAGACGTATTTAAAACAGTTCATATGACTACAGTGGTTCAACCTTAATGTTATGAAGCAACAAGAATACTTTTTGTGCGCCAAAAAACCAAAATAACGACTTTATTCAACAATATCTAGTGATGGGCGATTTCAAAACACTGCTTCATGAAGCTTCGAAGCTTTATGAATCTTTTGTTTCGAATCAGTGGAAATCACCTGGAAGCACTGCACTATGTCTACAACGTAAACAGCGTAGGAGAATGACAGGGAAGAGAAGAAAAGTCACGTGGACTATTTTAACGGTGTCTTTACTACTTTTCTGGACCGTGAATGTGGTAATTACTTTACTTTCTTTTGGGGATCAGAAACCTCTCTGATTTCATCAAAAATATCTTAATTTGTGTTCCGAAGATGAACGAAGGTCTTACGGGTGTGGAACGACATGAGAGTGAGTAATTAATGACAGAAATTAAATTTTTGGGTGAACTAACCCTTTAACTGTTGCATCTCTGAGCAACACCGTAGATGTGTTCAGTTCCTGAATGAATCAGTGTGTTTGAATGAACCGGAGAGAACTGACTCAATCATTTACTCTTTATGAGTGAGTCAATGAATCGTTCACTCTGATTGTCACCAACTACTGGTGCAAACGGAGTGACATGTCTCAGTGCTTTTGGACTAATTTATCAGCACTCTTGCAATGTCACTCATCCAATCAGATTTGAGGACCATAAATAACTGCAGAAAATAAATTAGAGTGTGCATTTTACCCATGTAAGAGTACATTTAGAGATTTTGTACTGATACTTTATCACGAAAATACTGCATTTTTAATTAAAAACAGTTATTAAAAAACATCTTTAAAGTTAAATACACGTTTCATAAAGGTAAAGTTAAAATATGTTCTGTATAAAACAAATCAATTCATGTTTCAATTCATGCCAGTGCTTTAAGAAACAGACTCCTTTTAAAACGCTGTTTGATCCATGAAAATATGGAGCTCAGTTTAATAATGAATATAGTAATTCGAAGTGATCTTTATATCTCAATACCAGAGGCCTTATTTTTACTCTCAATTTCATTCAGCATTGAAAATACCATGAGCAAGAAAAAAAGAGAGAAAAGTCAGAAAAGGAGTAGCTGAGAAAGTACATGAATTCTTATTAGATGATAAAGAAACTTTTCTGAAGGTTGAAAATGAAAGAGAGGGAGAGAGCGAGAGAGGGAGGGAGACATAATGACATTTGACTATGTCCCTTGCAGCCATTAACAGCACGCTGGGCATGGTAAGTAAATCACAGCTTCATTGTGAAAGTGAAGGTGCTGGCCTTCTCCACAGCAACACTTCATCAAGTACCACGGTCATTTCCTCATCAAACTCTTCACTGTGAATGTGAGGGAAAAAAAATCTAATTACCAGCATGTGCATGTGTGTTTGTGTCCATAAAATATGGCGAGTAACTCTTCAAGGGCAAGGTTCATTATCTCGCATCCTATATAAACGTCAATGCATTTACTGTACTGTATTTCAGTTCAACTGACTGTCTGATGGTAATATATCCTCTGTGAATAGCTTTCCTGTTGTCCTCTTGTAATAGCTTTCTGATGACAATGCTCATGAAGTTCAATGATGTGGTGCATCTGAAATTCATCATGGAAACCAGCTTTAACCAGCTTGAATAAATGTATTTAATTATACAACACTTTATTAAATAATTGTGTTAATTAAATAGAATGACACTGCTTATGTTTGCAGATAGTGACTGCATTTCTCTAAATGATTAAATGGGAAACACTTTGATGTTTATGCATAAATATTTCCCATATTTTTCATATTAATTCCAGTGTTACAGACAGAAAAGGTGCCCTCCAAGCCCACATCCATAAAGATTACTTCATTCAGCTTCATGGAAATTTGATACTAAATTGAAATGTATAAGTCTTAGAAACTGACTGATTTTGTTTCTGTGTTTGTCTTTGGAAGCCTCAAATTTCAGCATATAAATAAGTATCCAGACTTACTCAACTTTAGATATCAGACAGTCACCTTTTATATCAGACAGACAGATAGACAGATATATAGACAGATAGACACATTCTTCATGCTGTGTGCACTTAAGACTGAAAATATCTTATCCGATCCACATTTAAGCCCTTTTACGGGTCTGCGTTCAGAAGCACAGAGGCATTCAGCTACATCATTGTTCTTAGAGAAAGATCTAAACCCTTTGTGCCTGACAGTTACACACTCATCTGCTTACGCTCGGACAGATGGTTTGTCTGTAGCCAAGCGACAGTTATAGAAGGAAATTGCATTTGGGTGATTACAAGAATCATCTGTGTAATATTAGAACAGGTTTTTGATGTATGCCATTGTTTGACATGATAGTGAGCTGTTTTCCTAGAAAGCAGGTGTTAGAGATTGAGTGGTTGAGTGCTGAAACATGTTTGAATACGAATGGAATCTAAATGAACTGGACAGATGTGGACATTAAATGTGCAACATGAGCAGTGATACCAACTGTCTGTTTGTTTGAACAACTGCAGGCACATTTATTTGCATGGTTTATTTTTATTCAGATGTATAGAGTTTCTTTTTGCTATATGAAAGTCACAATATTTTTTTATTTTTTTTTTTCATTTTATTACATAGACATTCACTTATCTAAAAATATGAAAATATTACAATCAAAATAAAGACTAAAATAAATATTAACAAAATTCAAATTTTAAGGGTGATGTGGTGGAAATTACATTTGCGAAATGTCTATAACAAAAATTATAGAAATGTCCTGTGGTACATGTATATCTGTTGGATGTTAGTGTTAGTGGATGTTAATGTTAGTTTGGATGTTAGTTGATTGTTGGTGGACAAATTAATTAAAGGGTTAGTTCACCCAAACATGAACATTTCTGTCATTAATTACTCACCCTCATGTCGTTCTACACCCATAAGACCTTCGTTCATTTTGGAACACAAATTAAGATATTTATGATAAAATCCGATGGCTCAGCGAGGCCTGTATTGCCAGCAAGACAATTAACACTTTCAATGCCCAGAAAGCTACTAAAGATGTATTTAAAACAGTTCATGTGACTACAGTGGTTTAACCTTAATGATATGAAGTGACGAGAATACTTTTTGTGCGCCAAAAAAACTAAATAACGACTTTATTTCACAATATCTAGTGATGAGCGATTTCAAAACACTGCTTCATGAAGCTTCGAAGCTTTACAAATATTTTGTTTTGAATCAGTGGTTCGGAGCGCGTATCAATCTGCCAAAGTCACGTAATTTCAGTAAACGAGGCTTCGTTACATCATGTTTCGAAATTTCAGTGGTTCACCACTGGGGGGCGTGACTTTGGCAGTTTGATAAACGCTCCGAACCACTGATTCGAAACAAAAGATTCGTAAAGCTTCGAAGCTTCATGGAGCAGTGTTTTGAAATCGCCCATCACTAGATATTGTGGAATAAAGTCTTTATTTTGTTTTTTGGCACACAAAAAGTATTCTCGTTGCTTCATAACATTAAGGTTGAACCACTGTAGTCACATGAACTGTTTTAAATACATCTTTAGTACCTTTCTGGGCACTAAGAGTGTTAATTGTCTTGCTGGCAATGCAGGCCTCACTGAGCCATCGGATTTTATCAAAAATATCTTAATTTGTGTTCTGAAGATGAACGAAGGTCTTACAGGTGTGGAATTGATGACAAAATTTTCATTTTTGGGTGAACTAACCCTTTAACCTAAACTAATGAGAGTGTTTTATAACAAAAAAAACTTTATTTCAAACCCACAAGGCCAAAAGTTCCTAAAAGTTGAAAAAACAACCTTTTTGCCGCATTTTACACACCCGGCACCTATGCATCTGTTTCTTTCCTCTGTGGGCTTGTGTAATTGGTCTATGAATGAACTTACTCCATGTTCCCTGAGACAGAGAATAAGTGGTCGAATTTTGATGAACGATGGACTCCGATCTCTATATTAAACCCAGGAGATTGCACTATCATTCCTATCTGTCTCATTAAACTATGCATGTTTTTCATAGAACTAAGGCATAATCTCAAGGCAGAATTTTGCATTGCAGTAGCAGCAGCATGCAGTGAATTCTAACATTCAATCGATACACTTATAATGTCAAAAGGGACATCACTTAATAGTCAATTAATTATAGCTGTAGCGATTGATCGAGTGGAGTTTTTGTCTTCATACTGATGCTAGAATAAGGTCAAACAGAACCTTTGAGCAGTTATGTGTGGAATCAGAATAAAGGGAAGCAGTGAAAAAATAACTAATAAGAGCAAAAGAGTATCATATGACATACTTTTTTCCTGGTATTTTAACCAGATGTGTACAAAGTACTGAAATATTGTATAATACGGAATACGGATATTTTTATTCAGTTAAATGTCAAAGTATATTTGACTTTCTTTGACATCTTCTACATTTAATTTTCTTATTAAAGTAAATTTAATGCTCAAGCTGTGCAAAACAAATACATTTTCTCATTTTCTCTTGAACAATACTGGACCCTACTGACTATATTTAATAAAAAAAAAAAAAAAAAAAAAAAAAAAAAAAACATATAAACATATTCCAAACAGGTTTAGAACAATACGAAAGTGAGTAAAAAAACTACCCATTTTTAAAACAACTCAAACATGCATTTTAGGCCCCCGTATACACTATGTTTTTGTTTTAAAACACATAAGTTTTGCTACGTTTACTCCTGTCGTTTTCACGTGTTTTTGAACCTCGAAAACAGACTTTCAGAAACGCTGCAGACCCCGTTTTTGTTTGAAAACCCTGGGGTTGCGTTTCAGTATGAACAGACCAAAATAGAGACTTTTGAAAACGATGGCGTGGCTGCCCACATTTGCTCTGCATATCCTTGACAACCGTGTAAACAATAACACGGAGACTGAACTGCAGTCTTTGCTGTCATTTTTAGCAGCCATTGTGCAGTTAAACTCAGCATTTTTTAAATACTGCAGCTGCCTACATGCGCAAGAGGCAACTGTTTACACTTGTATGTGCATGCCCAGTGTGCTTGAATGGTCATGTGAAATGCGTTTTTGGCCGTGTAGTGTAGATGGAGATCGTTTCTGAAACGCTGTGAAAACGCCAGTGTAGATGAGGATCGTTTTCATTTTAAAACGCACTAGTGTAAATAGGGCCTTAGTCTGGACTAGGCTTAAGCCTTGTCTGTGAAACCAAGGGTAAATGTCTTTACTATCACTTTTGATCTATTTAATACATCACTGCTGAATAAAAGTATTCATTTCTTTCAAAAAAATCTTACTGACCCCAAAAGTTTGAACGGTATGAAGTACAAGTACTCAAGTATTTTGCACCCCAGGTTCCAACAGTGTCATTTTGTAGATGGTAACTCATGCTGAAAGTTATGGACTCGAGTATCATTGGATATAACAGAACTCATATCTGAGGGCGCAGCATCCCAGAGTGGCATACAGGCATGCTGTAGGGAATTACTGATGAGTTTCTGTGGTTAACTCTGCATTGAGAGGTGCCTGTCTGTTTGGATTGATAACTGAAGCAATTTGTTTCTTTTTTATATTGTGATTGCCTAGCTCCAGAGTAAATCACTTTGCTGATGTATTCTTTTATATGCTAGGACGAGACACACAGGAGTTTGAAACAGCCAGAGGTAATGATGGTATCTTGACTGTAACTAAACGTAATTTATCTTTTGCAAATAGCTCAGAGCAAAAGAGTATTGCTTGTTGAGTGTTGCTTCTTTCAATCGTCCGTTTGTAAATGTAATATACCTGGCTTTGTAATGCACATAGAAATGTACTCAAGTGTTACATAAAGAGTTGATAAAGCTCTTTTTCTGGATCTGTGAATACTTCTGAGAACAGAGGAGATGCTCAAACTATCACCTTAATGAAAAGAGACCGCAATCAAGTCTATATGCATGTGAGAGTGTCTACCACAGATACCTTCCACATTCCCTCTGGAGGCACATTTCAAAGTGCTGAATGCTTTGGTGAGTCTGACCCGTGTACTGCAGATACTCATTTGCATCCTTCCCCCACAGAGCCCAGATGTTGGGAAAGCACCTGAAGAAAACAGCAATCAGTGCTAAGTGGATCATATGCCCACAATCTCAACATAGAATCGCTTTTGCATTGCAGAACATCTAATCCTGCATTATGCATAACACCACAAACTGGAGCTTTAAATGAAGCAGATTTAACTGCTAGATCAGATATGTTTAATATTAAAAAAACTGAGTCTATACTGAAAATACTGATATGATGGATCAGGAATTAGGAAATTGTACCTGAGGTTGCATTGATAATTTTGGCTTTAGTATGATACCTTGGTATCGATATTAAATTAATACCTTAGGCAACAGACAAGTAACCTTAGGCAATCAGCAACTTATGAAATTAAACTAGGGTTATTAATAAAATACAAAATGTTGTGTTGGGTTTGTCAATTAATTTTAAATACAAATTAGATGATGTTTTTCAAACTGCATTAAAACACAAGTACAGGTGCTGGTCATATAATTAGAATATCATCAAAAAGTTGATTTATTTCACTAATTCCATTCAAAAAGTGAAACTTGTATATTATATTCATTCATTACACACAGACTGATATATTTCAAATGTTTATTTATTTTCATTTTGATGATTATAACTGACAACTAAGGAAAATCCCAAATTCAGTATCTCAGAAAATTAGAATATTGTGAAAAGGTTCAACTTTGAAGACACCTGGTGCCACACTCTAATCAGCTAATTAACTCAAAACACCTGCAAAGGCCTTTAAATGGTCTCTCAGTCTAGTTCTGTAGGCTACACAATCATGGGGAAGACTGCTGACTTGACAGTTGTCCAAAAGACGACCATTGACACCTTGCACAAGGAGGGCAAGACACAAAAGGTCATTGCAAAAGAGGCTGGCTGTTCACAGAGCTCTGTGTCCAAGCACATTAATAGAGAGGCGAAGGGAAGGAAAAGATGTGGTAGAAAAAAGTGTACAAGCAATAGGGATAACCGCACCCTGGAGAGGATTGTGAAACAAAACCCATTCAAAAATGTGGGGGAGATTCACAAAGAGTGGACTGCAGCTGGAGTCAGTGCTTCAAGAACCACTACGCACAGACGTATGCAAGACATGGGTTTCAGCTGTCGTGTCAAGCCACTCTTGAACAACAGACAGCGTCAGAAGCGTCTCGCCTGGGCTAAAGACAAAAAGGACTGGACTGCTGCTGAGTGGTCCAAAGTTATGTTCTCTGATGAAAGTAAATTTTGCATTTCCTTTGGAAATCATGGTCCCAGAGTCTGGAGGAAGAGAGGAGAGGCACACAATCCACATTGCTTGAGGTCCAGTGTAAAGTTTCCACGGTCAGTGATGGTTTGGGGTGCCATGTCATCTGCTGGTGTTGGTCCACTGTGTTTTCTGAGGTCCAAGGTCAACGTAGCCGTATACCAGGAAGTTTTAGAGCACTTCATGCTTCCTGCTGCTGACCAACTTTATGGAGATGCAGATTTCATTTTCCAACAGGACTTGGCACCTGCACACAGTGCCAAAGCTACCAGTACCTGGTTTAAGGACCATGGTATCCCTGTTCTTAATTGGCCAGCAAACTCACCTGACCTTAACCCCATAGAAAATCTATGGGGTATTGTGAAGAGGAAGATGCGATATGCCAGACCCAACAATGCAGAAGAGCTGAAGGCCACTATCAGAGCAACCTGGGCTCTAATAACACCTGAGCAGTGCCACAGACTGATCGACTCCATGCCACACCGCATTGCTGCAGTAATTCAGGCAAAAGGAGCCCCAACTAAGTAATGAGTGCTGTACATGCTCATACTTTTCAGTTGGCCAAGATTTCTAAAAATACTTTCTTTGTATTGGTCATTAGTAATATTCTAATTTTCTGAGATACTGAATTTGGGATTTTCCTTAGTTGTCAGTTATAATCATCAAAATTAAAAGAAATAAACATTTGAAATATATCAGTCTGTGTGTAATGAATGAATATAATATACAAGTTTCACTTTTTGAATGGAATTAGTGAAATAAATCAACTTTTTGATGATATTCTAATTATATGACCAGCACCTGTATATTTAATCAAATTTATTTTTAATTGATCAAAAAATATTTTTATATTTTCAATAAATTATTATAAAACACCCACACTTTATTTGTCCGATTATATATATATATATATATATATATAATAAAAGTGCTGAACAGTAGCACATTGTCATTTGGATCAGTTACAAACATTATCATGGAAAAACTTTTGTACTATGGTACTTTTATTACCAGTATATTGTACCGTACAACTCCAGCTTATACTGATTGTGCTGAGCTAATGTTACACATATGAAAAGCACTGACCTTTTATTGGAAGGCTGTTAAAAAAAAAAAAAAAAAAAAAAAAAAAAAGGGTTCTGATTTAGTTTCAGACTTCTAGGAAATTCTTCTGAGCTCTATATCATCTTACCCTTTATCTGACTCAATAAAGGCCTCCTGGCTCAAACAGATACACAAAGTATAAACAGTCGGCTTCTACCCAGCTATATCCCTGCTGTGGCAGAGAGAGGCAGAGATACTGTAGTATATATCAGCAGACTCTCTCAATGAATAAAATTTCATTGAAACAAGGAAATAGATGAAATCACAGGAGTTGTCTAAAGGGTACAACTCATATGACTTTAATACGAAACTGTCTCCCTCTAATTTCAATGAATGTAAAATGCACCAAGAGGAATGGATGACAGATTCCTTTTAAGCGAGGTCAAGTTTTTTAGGATGGTGTTCATTACTATATAACTTTTGGAGATTGTGTGGAAGAATTTGACAACTATCTGAGCACTCATTATTTGATTCACAAAGGTGTAAAAGCATAAAACTTGATTTAACACTCAGAGAGTAAAACGTGTGATTATTGGTTTCCCAATTCAATATTTTTTTCTTTTTTTGTAGGGGTAAGTTTCTTCCACAAAAAAATCAGCACAACTGTTTTCAACATTGAGAATAAGGAGAATTCTTTCCTAAGCATCAAATCAGCATATTAGAATGATGATCATGTAACACTAAAAACTGGAATAATGGCTGCTGAAAATGTAGTGTAATGTCATCACAGAAATACATTATATTTAAAATATATATTAAAATAGAAAACAATTCAAAATATTACTGTTTTACTGTATTTTTGATCAAATAAATGCAGCCTTGTGTAACAGGGTCAAAAAAGTGTTTCCACTTGCTACACTCATTTTCATGTATGGCCCCTTTAATCACATTCTACCTGCACTCTCCGCCCAGATAATGAACTGGTTCCAGTAGGGTCACTTAGATTCGCACCAGTGGAGAGAGTGAATGGCTGCGGTGCTCCACGAGTGTTCTATGTGTAGCCAAAAGAATAAAAACCTATCCTAAAGTGCAAATTGGTGTCCATTTTGTGGAGTTCCACACAAAACAACACAGAGGCAACCCTGTTACACTTGTATAGTGGGAATAATAGCCCTTTTTTATACAAAAAAGTTTTTGGAACCAACATTTCGTCCCAAACTAGCCAGCCCCTACTGAGTAACAGCTTAACTTAGGCTTAATTAAAGGTAGGATAGTCAAATTATTTTTTTGTTTTTTTTGTTATACTGGTTGAAACTCTCTTCACATCCTGATTGCAATCAATAATAGAAGTGGTCTAAAAACATGTACATACATGTTCTGTGGAAGTCTCAGGACCAAAAAATGTTTGTCCAATCAATGTATTCAGTCTGTTTGAGCAGACATCACGTCATCAGCATGTTGTAGACAGACAGTCACCGGGCGCCGTAAACAAACAGCATTCACCTTTTTCCAGCTCCTCCTTAACCAAAACAACAAGCTTATGCTGCGTTCATGCCATGTTATAACCGTAATTACGAGATGGCTACCAATGACATTATACTCAGAGCTGTTCACGTCCTCAGACTCAGAATTTTGCATTTTTATATCAATATCAACGCTGAAATTAACCTGCAGCAGTCAGGTGGTACAAGTAAAAGCTCTGTAAGTTGTTTACATTCATTATTATTGTAATGTTATGTGCTTTGAGACATGAGATAACGTCGTCTCTTGTCTTATGATACTGTGCAGAATCTGCTTTGTGCAATCATGTGTTTTGGAGGAGGCATGGCTTTGGAGAGCGCTCTGAAGGGAGGGATCTCATGCTTTCAAAGCTAGCTTGCTATTGCTAACCTCTACAAAATTGCCTACCCTACCTTTAAGCTCATATAAAATTTTGTTTGACCCCCTAAAGTTGACAATCTACATTCTTCTCAAGCTTAAGCGGCCTCCTCATTTCACTGACAATTGATTTGAATCTCACTGATTTCTTGGTTTTTGCACCCATTCTGTACCCTGTTGTTACTTCAGAAGCAGTGTATGTAACAAAATGGGAAGGATGAACCACTATAATATGCAGGTGTTCTGCAGTTATCTGCAAGTGAGAGGATTTCTGTGGATGGCAATGCATTGTGTGTCACATACTCTGAGGTGCTCTGTCACGTGTGCACACATTCAGACAAAGAGAGAATCAATCTGCCACAAGTGACCTCCATTTGTCTGCAACGACAACATGAGGAGGGTCCGTCCCTGTTCACTGCACAGGTCAATCCCCACAAGACCATCAAAAGTCTTACAGAAATATGAGAATGGTGAAAGCTCCCCAAAGTATGAAATAATGACCACAGTGACCCAAGTCTTTCTGCTTACACTGATCATGTGAGTGAGGGAGAATATTTTATTATATTTTCTGCAGAATATTCTTTCAAGGGAATTTTTCCATCCAAAAATAGACAAACAGGCAAAGAGAGAGTAGTTCCTTAGCACAAAAATATGACACAGCTGTGTGGACACTTTCTGTGATTTGTGACACAAACTTGTAACAAGTCATCAAAACTTATGTCGGTCGATTTCCACCACCTCCGTTATGCCAACAATCTTTCTGATGGTGAGATGAAAAATCGTCTCGGTGCACAGGCGGATCGTGTCTCCAGGTTGCTGTAGGAATGAGTTATGTGTGATTGACAAACCAAGCAGTCCCACTGCCATGACTCAACCTCTCGGAGAATCTTAAGACTCTGGACATTCAGTACCGAGACATTCATGCACTTACACAGACCTGAGGCTGAGTGAAGACTACTCACATTGGTACAATGATAGTCTCAGCCACAAACCACCCACAGCCTATTCACTGACCATCTCATGCATACGGCACACAGAAATGGCAAGAATCAGTTCCAGTCTGGTTTTCTGGCTTCTGGAAGTCACACCATATTCACCGTTTAATTTAAAGGGATAGTTTGCCCAAAAGTACAGTACAAAAGAAGATATCTTAAAGACTTTTTTGACAATAAAAGTCAGCGGGGTCCTCAAAGACTTTCATTGTATGAACAAAACATTTTTAAAAATATCTTCTATTGTGTTAGAAGAAAGTCACACAGGTTTGGAACTACATGAGGTTGAAAAAATGATGAAAGAATTTTCATTTTTCATCTTTATCTTAATTCGATGAGATCACATCAGTTTCATTTGACTTATTCTGTGAATTTCTCCTGAAAGTAATTCACTCATTGATTCCATTAATCTTATATATATATAAAAGCTAGTGTAGCACATGTTTGCATGCTAAATATAACTTCATTTTTTTTTTACTAAATAAATATAAGGGAGAAGAAAATTAAAAAGACATGGTCACTGCTCATTGGGTACAGCTCCATGTGCCATAGCTGTCGCATAGCCGCCCACAACCAAAGCACAAGTTCTACTCTTTAGCACAATGGTAACCACAAAACTCCAACATAACAGAAAGTCTTCTACATACCCTACAAAACCGACAATTAAACAATAACCCTCCTTACAAAAAAAGAGAGAGAGAGAGAGAGAGAGAGAGAGAGAGAGAGAGAGAGAGAGAAACATAAAATATCACTTAATTCTGACAATTACTCTCTCAATTGTGTCCCACTGAAAGCATGCTGGGATATAGAAATCTACTGTCAAGTTTCAGTTGCCAACACAAATGATTCATGTAGTCGCAAAAGGATTTCAGTCAGGATCACTCTGTTTGTTAAAGATTACTATAGAGCTTCTGAACATTATTTTGGCGACAGGCTTCGCTCTGAAGGGTTCAGATTCTGAGTGGTCCACAAGCAAACCTCGCTGAGGTTTGAACCCCCCAAAGCCTAAGCAATTACCAGAATTTTATATAAGCAACAGTTATACACTGCCCAGCCAAAAAAAAAAGTTGCTGTTTGGATTTTAATTGGCAAATACTGAAGAATGAATGGATAATTATTACAGTGATTATTATTCTAGCATGTTATATGTTTGGCAACAGTTCTTTTAACCCTTAAAGATGGAGTATGTAGCTTTTCATTTCATAAACAACAATGTAGGAAGACACATCATGACCATATTCCAGGATGACAATGTCAAGATTCACCAGGGTTAATGGTTGGGAGGGAGCATGAAGAATCATTTTCACACATGAATTGGCACCTCTGAGTCCAGAACTTAATTTCATTGAAAGTTTTTGGGATGTGCTGGAGTAGACTTTACAGAGTGCTCAGCTCTTGCATTGTCAATACAAGATCTTGAACAAAAAATGATGCACCTCTCGATGGAAATAAATGTTGTGATGTTATTTCCAGCAAGACGTGCATCAAATTTTGGTCAAGATCTTGTATTGACAATGCAAGAGCTGAGCACTCTGTAAAGTCTACTCCAGCATGTCTTGTTTAATTGATAGTGGGAGGAGTTACGATCAGCTGAGCGTCAGCTGATGGCTGGCTGTCAAGCCGTGGTCTGCCTGAACTACGCTTGAGCTCCATTCAGTCGCTCAAACTATATTTAGTCAACTTCTGACTTTATTTGGATTGAATGTAATGGAATTTAAGTTGTGATTAAATTAATTGTCTTGCTTTAACTCATTTTAATTAAGTTAAACAAGCAGCAGGATGGAGGTCATAGTGTTCCATTCATTTTAGGTTTTTGCTTGTGAAATATTATCTAATGAGCAAACACATCATAACTGGTGCAATAGCAATATACAGTATGAATGGTGACTCTGGTCAGACTTGTTAGCACAATGAAGCTTACCTTTCTCATTATTTTTGAGAATAGCTCAGTCTTGGAATAGCTTAGCCAGGCAGTTTGCTTCATATAGATTTCAATTTCCATTAGTTTCCACACTCACCTAAACCATCAAGATCTTACAGATTGTTCTCATTTTCCTCATTAAATCAAAACAGTTAGACTTGCCAGAAGATAAATGCTATAAACATCAGTCAGGGTAACAAGATTGTGCTTGGAAACCATTTACTAGACTTGGTGAAATGGCCTTTTCATCAATACTGCTGTCATTTGCTTTTAAACTCATTACGTGATCCGTTATATAAATGTCTGTGGTGATTTTTCTTTGAAAAAAACAGAACTAATTTAACACAAACTACAATGTCTAACAACTCGGTTTCTTTTAAACACTGAATCAGTCAAGGTCGAGTCTCTGCGTGACATTCCAGAGGTCCAGATCTTGAATCAGCTGATAATATTGTCTGTCTCTCCTAGATGGAAAACAAGTTCATAAAAACAACTAGTTTCATAAAGGTGACTAAGATTGTTGGCACATCCCGCTACATTGGTTTCAGCATCTATGTTGTTAATATCACAACTATCTAGGATTGTGTCAAATAAATTCAGCAGACCGTTACAATGATTGGATTGTAAGAACCACATAAAATTGTGAATTTCTTTCATATGGAAACTTACAGGTTTTTCTCAATGTATTTTTGAACTGAACACAATCTAATGTCTCTCGATGGACCATCTGAATTCCAGCGGACGGAGAATATGGAGATCAAACAGGCTTCCTCTCTGCATGGTATGGACATTTTCTCCATCTCATGCTGAGCTCTGGATGCTTAGTATCAGTTAAGATATTAGCAGCACAGCGGGGTTACAGAAACATGTTTAGATCTGAAGGATACACACAAACAAACACATACACACTGGCCAGACTTTTTTTAGCACAGCCTGGCAGGGTGTGAGGAGTCTTCAGCATGGCACATATTGTTAACAAAATGAAACAATGTTAAGGGAGTCAATGAAAAATAAGAATGTCTGGGGTGTTGAAAAGGAGAATTTGTTTAATAAATAGTTCAAAACACCAAGGTCTTAAAAATGTACTCTTTATATCATATTGGTTCAATTCATTTTTGGGAAGAAAAAAAAAGATTTCAAAAATTTCAAACATATATTTTAAGGGGATCCTATTATGCCCTTTTATGAAGTCTTGATTTTGTTTTCGGGGTGTACTAGAATAGGTTTTTATGCTTGGTTGTTCAAAAAACGCATTATTTTCCAAATATTTTACATTGTTGCAGCTCTCTTCCAAGTCTGTCTTAAATGCTCTGTTTAGTTCCTGTTTCAATCAAGCCCTCCTTCTGAAATACGAAATGTGCTCTGATTGGTTAGCTGACCCAGTGTGTTGTGATTGGCAAACCACTTAGAGCGTGTTCCGGAAATGTCACACATAACCACTAGTTTCATCTGCTCAAGTGTAAATATTAACGATGGCGTCAAGTTTGCTATACCTGATTCAGACCCTGAGAATGTTTATGAACAAGAAGATTGTGCAGAAAATAAATTCCATGGGATCGGTGAACAGTCTTAAAAAAGCGAGAGCCTCGTAGCTAAACACGGCAGTAGCTACATCAACATTGTAATGTTAGCTAACACACTAGCGGAGCCAAACAGCTTTGCCCTTTGTTCACATCGTAGTAATAACATAAAACTTGTAATTGGAACACAACAAAAAATAATAAAACATACTTACAGGTTGTGACCCATAAACAACTGATTGTCTAGACAAAGTGGGAACTGCTCCGTCTTTCAGGAGAAGCTTTTGTCTGTAACAGGCAATACTCTCTTAGGTTCTGGAAGCTGTCCTCTGTAAAATGTACAGCACACATATAAATGTTGGTGTTATAATGTTCAGGAACAGTGTTAAAAATAAATTGTAACCACAGTTTTCTAAGTTTGTCCTAATTAGGAAGGTCAAACAAAGGGGTTTTGGAACTAGGGTGGAAAAAACAGCATCTCCTTGATATGGCAAGAACACGCTACTAATGCCTGCTACAGACTGTGTGATTTCAGCAATCCCATAAGATCATTACAAATCACACTGTACGACGTAGGACCACCGTTTAGGAGCCATGACCTTAGAAATCGGCACTATTGGTCATCTTTTGTCTGGGACAGCCCAAAATCCTACAATGTATACTGGCATAAAGCAGGTTTTTTTTCTTCGTCTTCTCTAGCGAAGCTCAACCAGGCCTCGCCCCCTTTTTTGCGTATTCCGTGGGTAGGGATTATTTAAATGAGTGACATTGTGATTTCACAAGATCAAGAAGAAGCGTGTTGTAGTCCCAACGAGCCATTTGTTGGAGTTCTTTAAAAGTGTTTTCTGTTAAAGAGAATATCTGCCTTTGAAGTGGACTTTTAGCTTTGTAACCTTGCAGATCTTTTTTATGCATTACACACTAAGTAAAATTGAAAATGTGAAAAAGCATAATAGGACCCCTTTAAATGTATTCTTCAATTATATTTTTTCTGACATTAATACTATTTTAAGTAAACTGACCTATTAAGTAAACTGCCCTGTCCTGTATTTTAAGAGACAGTCCTTTCGAAAATGAAACATTATTAAAGCCATTTTTCATATGAATTACATATTTAACATAGCCTACATAGAACTTCTAGCCAAAATAGGCACCAAGTCATTGACCAAAGTAGGAATAAATAAAATAAACATACTAAAATCTTGTTTCAAGGCTTTGCTGTGAATTCCCTGAATTAAGATGGGATAGCCTAAATGGCTGAACATCAGTTCCATCAAAATGTTTCATTGTGTTCTGCTTCCTTGTGAATAGGACACTGCCCTTTTCCCACCATCTTTTGGATGTTTTGACATCTCTGACATTTGTGTTGTCAGACATTTGTTTGTGGCCGGACATGAACATATGTATTATTTTATTAAATAAAGATCTCTTGATTTTGACAAGCTGAACTTTAGGAAACCAAAGGCAGCTGTCCAAAAAGATCTCAGTGAAAAATTTGCTATATGCTCAGTAGAGCATTTTTATGAATTTTACTCTCTCTTTTTTTTTTTTATAGCCAAATAAGAAAAACAAATTGTGAAGATAACTGTTTTGTACAGATTATTAAATATTCAAATGTCTGAAGCAAATCATCAGCAAAATATATATATAACTTCAGACGACATATGGGAAGAAAACGACAACAAACTTTTAGCATTAAATGTGGCAAGCCAGATCAAAGCCATTTACAGTAATAATTGCTCTCTGTCTTGATACGTACATGTTGAAAAGAAAAGATGCTGATGGTCAAAAGACTACTCAATGTCCAAGACCAGAGCTGAATTTAATTAAAAAATGACTGGATTCAACTTAATAATGCATCAAGAACAAGTTCAGTTTTCCAGCTAGCACTTTCTTTTTGCATATGGTAATGATGGATCTGTGCAGATTTAGTAAGGATTAGAGCTGAAGCAGAACTTAGAAAGTAAAGCTCCGCAGATAGCACACTTAAGTTTTTGTCACTTGAATATAAATGTAAACATGAAAAAAGTAGTTCTGATCCTTATAGTTAATGTAATTGCCCTACTTTTATATATAATGAAGGGGTTATGAAATTTAAGAATTGCATTGAACATGTATACATTTGGGTAACATGCCAAAGGACAAAGATTTTTAGGGGTTTTATGTTTGACAAGATATCATAGAGCCAATGTAGCACATTTTCAGTCAGCCGCATATAAATGTTTCAGTATAAATAACCAGGGAAATGAGAAAGAGAAAAAGCATTATCTCCTGTTCCACCCCTTTGCCTGCCCTGACAGGATTACTGACAAGCTCTCCTGTGACATGTTGAGTATTACATTCATCTCATCCTGTACCTAAAATTGATCTGTTCTCAGTGCCATGGCACTGGTGCAAATCTAAAAAATCCTAAATGTAATTGGACATATTTTTAGGAGATACATTAAATAAATGGCTCAGATTTAGGCACAAAATATATAAAAATCCCTAAATACACTAGGAAACACATCAAAATCAAGTATAAAATGAGACTCTCGTTTGTTCGCCTGTAATTATGTAATATTTTACAGCAGAACTGACAAGCAAATCCCACAGCATCTTTTAATTCAGTAATCAACACAAGCGGTGCTTTCATTTCGATGGATGTTCCCTTGTAAAATCCTCTTTCCTCGACCCTGAAAGCAGCTCAACTCCCAGATTAAGCAAAATTACAGGCCTGGATAGAATCAGGTCAATAAGGCTCCAATTATGTTTTGTAGGCTTTTATTAGGAGATAGTTAAGTTGTCATTTTGCCTCACAAATAAATGTTTTTTTCATAAACATTTTAACTGAGACATTACATAAAGGATTTTACCTCATTTAAACCAAAGTTAACAATTAGATAAAAACATTCTTTATTAAAGTCTGAATCAGATCAGGCACGAACTAGCACTACATTGGCTATGTTCCTAAAAGCATACTAGCATTCTACTCTTAGTATTGATGTAGTCCATAGTAGCATACAAACTGCACATGGTATTTCTGTATGTAGACTACTATTTGGGGTATTTGGGGTTGGTAAGATTTTTTTAAAGGGGTTGATTATGATTTCACTTTTTTAACTTTAGTTAGTGTGTAATGTTGCTTTTAGATCAGAAACAAGTCAAATCAAAGTTAGGATGCTCAAAGTTCAAAGCAAAGGAAGATATTTTCTTTTAAAGAATCCTCTTTTTAAAGGACTACAACAAACGGCTGGTAGGGACTACAACGAGCTTCTTCCCGGGTTAGTGACATCACTAACCCTAAAATTTACATAATCCCTGCCCCTGAGAACACAACAAATGTGTGAGGCCATGTTATTGCAATACAGTACGTAACACAAATGCAATAGCATGTCATAAAAGCAAGATGCCAACATAAGTTATAACCGTAATTAAACTAAACTATACCTGTTTATCTTCATGCAGCATATATTCTCTGGCTCTGTAGGCATCTTACAACACGAGTGATTTATAGATTATCATGACAGAATATGCTGATCAATGACTTTAAGATAGTTAACTCCACATCAGCTACATAAATTCATCAACTAATCGTTCAGAAACATCCTGTTGCATTCTACATGTTGTCACTTCTTCTTGAGTCTCTCCATTATTGTCCGACTCCGGTTTGAACATAAAAGGCTGAACAGTTTCTGACATTTTCAGTGAGTCTGCGTGAGGTAATCGGAGCTGCTGACATGAACTCTTGAAACTCCACCCTCTTCTTGAGAGCAGCAGCTCATTTGCATATAAAGGGACACACACAAAAACGGAGCGTTTTTGCTCACCCTCAAAAAGTGACAAATTTAACGTGCTATAAAAAATGAACTTCACATACACACTCTGGAGACATCAGAGATTTATTTTACATCCTGTAAAAGTGGCATTATATGACCCCTTTAAATGTTTTTTAAATCTTATACTCACCAAGGTTGCATTAATTTGATTAAAAATACTGTAAAAACAGTAAATATTTTGAAATATTATTACAATTTAAAATAATTTTTTTTTTTTTTTATATATTTTAAAATGTAATTTATTCCTCTGATTCCATCACCAGTTTTCAGTGTCATCTGATCCTTCAGAAATCATTCTAATATGCTGGTTTGCTGTGTAAGAATCTGTAATTTACAGAATTATCTGTAAACATTTCATATATAATATGCTAAAAACAGTTGTGCTGCTTTATATTTTTGTGGAAACCCTTAAATAAATATATATATATATATATATATATATATATATATATTTTTTTTTTTTTTTTTTTTTTTTTTCTCTCAGGACACTTTGATGAATAGAAAGTTCAAAAGAACAACTTCTGATCAATTTACAGGGTGATGGATGGTCTGGAAGTAATATCAGCCACGATTTTTGGCATTTCTTTCTTCATTCACTTAATCGGACTGTCAAATATTAAGACATTTTACAGCGAATTGGCCTAATAATGCAAAAATAACATTCCTGAACTGATAAACTCTACACTCTTTGTACAAGGTCATGTATTAATATATCATCCTTCTGTTTGTACACAGTATATACTGCTCAGTATTCAGTAAGTAGTAAACTTGTATTCCATTCCATTCCATCAGTGGTTATTATCCTTTTATCGATAATCCGAAGTCTGTATGTACTGTGCTGTATGTAGTATGTATTCAAAACTTCTCAAAGTTGATAAAGTACATTCTGTAGACATGCAAACTTAAATTTGTTTTTCAACTGATATTGATGTACACTAGGGTCCACTCTTCTTCAGATGAACCGTAGCTTCTCATCACAAAAGCCTAGGATAAAATCTTATTGAAAACGGCTGAAAACATATTGTTGTACATAGTGTACACTCAAGTTAAAATATATAACGATTATTTTATTCTACCCTCTTTCTCTCTCCTTTCCAATCCTTTCCCATGTTTCCTCTCTCATATCCCTCTCTTGTCTTCTGAATTCCACTTCATTCTTAGAATTTGGAAGGGCACTTTGTTATTCACTTTCTGGAATGTGGTGCCAGCACTGCCCGGCACATCTGTGGTTCACTAATCCTCACATGCAGTGGGGCATGATGGGATAGCCAGCACGGAGCTTCTCATGCATATTGAAACAGTAGGAATAGTTTGCCAAGTGTTAGAATCATTCATCTGAGCAAAAACGCCTTAACAGAATTCCCCCAGTTTCCCCATTCCAAACACAGCATGTATAGTTATTCACTCACTCCTGCCACTCTCTTTCAAACCCCTGGGACTTGGGAATGTGCCTTTAAGTGTGTTTCCCTCTTTCATGTTGTTTCAGTTTGCTCTCATGGGAAAAGGGTTGCACCAGCAGTCACACAATCCCATTGAATTGCACAGTCAAAAGATAACAAGCACTGTCCTCAGAGAGCTTTAGTAAGAGGTTAGTGATGCTATTGGATATGATACTACTCATTTTTAAAACAATATTATGTAGGGGCAAAATAGTACTTCCTTCAGCACATCTGGTAGAGAATGGCACTCTCAGTTATAAGAAGGATAAGAACTACTAAAAGTAAAACAGCTCGGCTGTTTTCGGAAAGACTCGGTACAGCGTATTCGTCTTTTATAAATCTAATAAAACTAAAGACTCTTCGGGGATATGAAGGATGCTATACTACTCTATAGACACTCAAGATTAACATGAGATTGGCCGAAACTGTGTGTGTTATGTACCCTTTAAAGTGTTTGCAGAACGTGTGACTCGATTGAACTGAATAATTTTAGACATGTGAATGTGTGTTTTCTGCCAAAGCATTTGCTGCCACAACATTTTTTACTCTATGGCCCGGTTTCACAGACAGGGCTTAGATTAACCCAGGATTAGGCCTTAGTTAAATTAGGGCATTTAAGTATCTTTTATAAACGTGCCTTAGAAAAAAACATTACTGGTGTGCATCTTGAGACAAAACAATGGCACTGACATATTTTAAGATATGTCAGTGCAAGTTGTTTTTCAAACATGCATTTTAGTCTGGGACTAGCTCTAGCTTTGTCTGTGAACCCGTGGGAACATTTTCTCATTTTATTTACAGTAATCCTGCAACTTAATTTTCCTTTTCCTTTCCTTATTTTTTTTTTGTTTTTGTTTTTTTGAGAAGCTGGAATGCATTTAAAAATACTTTTCTTCTAGATTCTGGATATTAAATCTGATCTCATCAAAGAATCCTGAAAAAAAAAAATGTATCAGAGTTTCCACAAATATATATATAGCACAACTTTTTTCAACATTGATAATAATAAGAAATGTTTCTTGAGCATCAAATATTAGAATGATTTCTAAAGGATCATGTGACACTGAAGACTGGAGTAATGATGCTGCCATCACAGGAATAAATCACATTTTTAAATATATTAAAATAGAAAACTGTTATTTTAAAATCTAATAATATTTCACAATATTACAGTTTTTACTGTATTTTAAATAAAATAAAATAAATGCAGCCTTGGTGAGCATAAGACACTTGAATTAAAAAATCCTACAGACTACAAGCTTTTGAATGGTATAAAGCATTCCAAACCAAATCATAATAAAAAATGTGTTCTATACAAACATTTTCTTACAGGAACTTATAGGAAAGTGTATCTATTGCTTAAGTAACATTAAGCATGCATGTTGTACTTGGTAAGTCAAGCACAAAGATTAAACCTAAAGTGTCAATAAGAAGTCTAATATGCACACAAACATAGTCAATACTGTTGCAACACTGCAGTCAGTATATATAAAAATACTGTGAACTTGCTTTTTCTTTTCTTTTTCCTTAAAACAAGTCAGATTTTATATGCCACCAGCTCGCTTTAACATTTATCATATCTGACACAGCAGCAGTGAAAACCAGCATCAGGAGGTCTACAAACAGTAGGACCCCAAGGGTCTACTCATGTATGTGTGTGTGTCTGTGTACACTTTCCCCCTCCTATTCTATACCAATTTTCCATCATTTTCCCTTTTTTCTTTATATAAACTCCCCCAAAGGAGGTAGAAGAGAATCTATCCTCTAGAGATTTCTGAAGTTATGCTTGATTGAAAAGATATAAATGTGAAAAGTTGCCATCACACACACACACACAGACACCCAGTACACCAAAGGCAATTCCAGATCTCAGCAAGCCCATCAATACGGAAGAAACTCAACTCTGTCAAGGTCCTCCTCGCTTCTCAGGTCTCAGCAAGGGCCATGTATGAGGGGATAAGGTGTCAGTCTGAGAACTAGTTAATGTGGAGAGAGGGAAATTAGAGGTGCTGATGCGAGCGAGAAGTGTCTCTGCTCTCCAGGGTCTCATGCCTGCAGACCAGAAGTCAATTCTGAGCCGCATTAGAAATGCTCTCTTCCAGCCTTTCTTCTGAAACACTTCCAAAGTCAAGGTTCACAATGGCAATGTTCAATTTCAGTCAAGCTCATTCATACAAGAGACAATACACAACACCTTTTTGGTTTTTACGCACAATTAAATTACAATAAGAGATGATTACGCTCATCCATAAACAAAAGCTTGAGAGGAACCTTCACAGACACTATGCAGTCCTTTCTATATAGCTGTACTAATGAGCATAACACACTCAAAAATTGCTACAGTATATTCTATGTTAAATGGAAAAAACTGCAGGATTTATGCATACAAGCCATGTTCAGTTCTGCTTCAGTGCCATTTATCATATGAGCATGAGGCAGATGTATGACATCTACACTGTAAAAAGGAATTGCAATTTATCACATACAGGGCAGTTTGAGTTACATTTACTAAAGGGGCATTCACTAACAGTGTTTTTTAGTGACAAAGCAACTGGATGTCATTAATTTTCAATGAGAGCTGCTGATTTTGTTGGTGATGCAACTCATCTGTATGCAAATAAGAAGCGATACGATGCGGCATAATAAATTATGCAGTTACTGTTATAGGATTATTTTTAACAGTTTTCTGCCTCTAACTGTATTATGCTATACTCATCACTTATAGCTATTTTATTTGGATTATATGTATGTATAATCGAAATAAAATATCTATTAGGGATGAATATAGCATAATACAGTACAGGCAGCAAACTTTATAGTTATATAAAGCCATAATGCATATTGTTGCTTTGAACTTCTCAACAATAACTTTTTACTGCCGCATTATGAAGAACTAAATCATCAAACAGCATTTTTATTAGCTTACACTATGTAAATAATATCTGACAGTACAATACAAATCATTGCATCAGAGGAACACTATAACAAAGGAAAATGGGCAGGTGGGTGTTTTGCAAGTTACACAGTAGGGCAAATAAACAGTATGAATAATTAATGTGTGCACATTAAAAATTACACATTGTTACCATGAGGCTATTACATTTGATTTCATGTAAGGTTTAAAATGAGGAGTCTTTTGAGTAGGCACTGAAGTATGGATTGTTCTGTATGTACCGGTAAGTCGCAAAGGATTTTAGTTGCTAAATTGTTTTTTTTTTTGAATTGTAGATAAGGGGGTATTCAACTCCAGGCCTGAAGGGCAACTGTCTGGTAGAGTTTAGCTCCAACTCTTGTTAAACAACTGAACGAGCTACACATTTTTTAGAGATATTGTATAGTCAGACGCAAAATAATCATATTATCACTAAACAATGGCAAACTAAATCCAGACAAAGTGGAGCAAAAAAAATTGACCACAGAATGCCATGATTGATCAATCATAATAAATATGAAGAATTTTTTGGCAAAGCACTTGAATCTACAACTGAATTGAGAGAGCTTGAAGAGGGCTGGACTGCATGGGAGCATTTAGGTTTATCTTGACTGATTTAGTGAAATGAACAGCTTGTTCCTTTTAAATATTTAATCTCAGACCGATGGAGTGAGGTAAAGTTAAGTTTAAAAAGTTTGTTCATATTGGGAGAAATATACATTTCAATGTGCCAGACAGATCTAGGCATTTAGTTTTCTCATCTGAGGTTGCCAGTTGTTTTAATAAGCTGTATAACAATAGATAAAATTTGAATAATTTTGTCTAATTGGAAAGTTGTAGATTCTTATTTAAAATATCAACAGTTTAACTTAAAGGTGTAATTTCTTTGCCACATGTGTTGCAAACATACTGTTTTTATTTTTAACTGTCCAATAAAAAGAGTCAGTTAAAATAGGTATCAATGTACTGTGTTAATATAAAGAAATCACTATGAAAAATTATAAAGGATTTTTCACAGGTGTTTTACATATTTTGAATTACGTATTGCAATGTATTGTGTTTTAGGGTTAAAGGAAATAAATCCATAAACTTAACAAAAATACCAGTACATCAGTTTTTCTACAGATTTTTTTCTTATGGTATTTGTAAAAAGTTCATTTATTTTGTTGTTTACTGATGCTAAGAGTTCTACAAAGCTGTCAGTGCATTATAACTGCGATATCATGAATTTTAATCTCATAATTTTCGCTTTGTAAATCCCTAGATGTATGAATTAGCACTTAATTAACACATTGGTTCATTACATGAACATATGGTGAATTAGGGTAATCAGGGACACCTAAGATTTGATCACATTAAATTGCATTAATCTAATCCGCATCTCACTATATGACTGGATAACAGTAGGGAATGTCGCACCTAGCGATTGTTGTTTTTGGAAATCTCACCCTCCTCAGTAGGTGGTCTGTCACATTAACAGATTAAGAATGGAAGTTGGATAACAGATTGAACAACTGCCTCTGAAAATTTTGAAATTATTATTGATTGTATTTAGTATCGATTCCCTGTCATGTAAGGCACCATTTTGGCAGCAAATTAGTGTGAAGCCAAAATAATGACAGGAACCCTGTAAACAATGTGAAAGTAAAGGATCATGTTTAGTTTTAATGTCTGTGGAAAAATCATCAGGTAATAAGTCTTTTTTAATAAGTTAACCTTCTGTTAACATGTTTGTTCATAACTTTGAGAGAACCTTACCAGAACGTTCTGTTAAAGTTGTCTGTTAGCTTGGTTGTACATCACTCTTATCACTCTTTAAAAGTTAGGAAAGCCTACGGAATCACGTTTTAATAGCCAAGGATTCATGCTGTCCCTGTGAGAGCTGATGTTTGCAATTAGTGTTGGCCTCGGTTCAATAGATGAAGATTAGACTTCATGCAGCACCAAGAGATGTTCATTTAATTCCACAGAGCTGTGTGTTTACACTAATTATCTTCCTTATTGCTCATTGTGCGATCAATTGGTGAAAATATTTTTCAAGAGTACTTTTCACAGACATCTTAGGGGAAGGTGGGTCAAGTCATGCCACTTTTTATAAGTTGTCCACAATAGGAGAGATGAGTTAAAAAAAAAAAAAAAACTTAAAACTAATATTCTGTTCATTTTGGTTCGATATGATATAATAATTCAACAGCACTGGGACCTTTTACTCAGACAGACTTTCAGTCTGTGTATTAGTGGTGGGATTTTTCAGTGTCTGTAGGTTACATCATTACACCAGTAGGTGGTGATTAGTGTGATTAGCAAATCATTCATTCAACAAATTCGTTTAAAACACTGGGTCCTATTTTAATGATGTAAGCACATGGTCTAAAGCGTACGGCGCAAGTGCACTTAGGCCGTGTCCGAATCCACTTTTGCTAGTTTAACGACGGGAAAAAAGGTTGGCGCGACCGGCGCATGGTCTAAAATTGTTGTTCCTGTTTTCTTAATGTGTAATGGGTGTGTTTTGGACGTAACGTGCAATAAACCAATCAGAGTCTCATCTCCCATTCCCTTTAAAAGCCAGTTGCACTCGCGCCATGGCGGATTCGTTATTTACATGGCGGAATTTGCAAGTGGAAAAACAGAGCACTTCTCTAGTAAGGAAACGGTAGATGGTCAGCTCACGCATGAGCAGACCATCTACGGGACAAGCCGGATTACACCAAAGCATTTTTATCTTTATGCACACAATAATAATCTTTTACATGGTAATCCTTTTTTTTAATATCTGCCATGTTTGTGTGTTGCTGCGCGTCCCTGTGTGTGTAATAAGCAGAGTGTACGCACGCCTAGAGGCACGTATTACTAATGCGCAGTAATGGCGCAGTCTATTTCAGCTGTCTCAAAATAGCAACGTGCCAACAATGCGCCCGAACACACCTCGTTTTCAGACCAGCACTCCCATGGGTGCACAAATGGGTGCAAGTGCATTTGCTATTTAAATAACGTGGAGCAGGATGTGAAAATGATAACTGCGTTGGGCTCAAACTAGCAAAAAACACTTGCGTTGCACCCGGCGCCGCATTGCGCTGGGTGTATGATAGGGCCCACTGATTTATTCAGGAATTCATCAAGTGAATTACTGCATCTAAATATGCCTACTTCTATACTATATAGTATGAGAAAAACAGTACACCAAAATACTATTATGTTTGAACTCACTGTATTTGAAAAACAGTATAGGTTAAAAGTACCCTGATGACCTACCACTTCCATCGAAGTGTATTTGATGGACACTTTACTATTGCATGAAGCCACGGGAGAGCTGTTGTAAATGCTAATAAAGCAATGCAACTGACACTGGTTGATCACGTGACTTTGACAACATGATGGATGTAGTATGACTAAGTTTCATTCATACTACCCATATTCTTACTATATAGAACATACTATATAGAACATAATTTTTAAAGTTGTTTCAAACCAAATGTAGTACCGACTGGACAGTATGCAATTTTAGACACAGCTAATGCTTCGTTTGTAACTATATATACAATTGTACTCAGAATTATTGACACCCTTGGTAAATATGATCAAAGATGATTGTAAAAATAAATGTGCATTGTTGTGCATAGTATGAAATAAATTATAAATTATATAAAATAAATGTTAATGAAATAATGAAATAAATTTTTTTCTCCAAAACACGTTGGCCACAGTTATTGGCACCCCAATAATTTTTTATGAGTAAAATATCTCTGAAGTATATTCCTATTCATATTTACATTTTTTTTTACATTGTAGAGATTGAATCTTGAGTCTCAGAAAGCCTAAAAAAAAATGATCAAACAGCACCTACATCCCCACAAGTTGTTTGGGAGGGTTTCAAGAAAAATCCTCTCCTCTCATCTAGAAACAATCTCCAGCATATTCAGTTGTCAGACAAGACTGGAACTGGAACAAACGGGACCGGCTTCTATGGTCAGATGAAACTAAAAAAAAATAATAATAAAAAAAAAAAGCTTTTTGGCAGCAAACCCACCAGATGGGTTTGGTGCACACAGGGATAAAAAGTACCCCATGCCCAGGGTTAAATATACTGCTGGATCTTTAATGTTGTGGGCCTATTTTTCTGCTGGAGGTCCTGGACATCTTGTTTAGATACATGGTATCATGGATTCTATCAAATACCAACAGATAAAAAAAATCAAAATCTGACCGCTTCTGCTAGAAATCCTATAATGGGCCGTGGTTGGATCTTCCATCAGGACAATGATCCAAAACAATCATCAAAAACACAAAAATGTGTCCCTGAGCACAAAATGAAGCTTCTGCCATGGCCATCCCTGACCTGAACCCTATAGAAAATGAGTGGAGTGAACTGAAGAGAAGAAGCACCAACATGGAGCTGGGAATCTGAAGGATCTGTAGAGATTTTGCATGAAGGAATGGTCTCTGATCTCTTGTCAGGTGTTCTCCAAACTCATCAGGCATTATAGGTGAAGACTCAGAGCTGTTATCTTGGCAAAAGAAGGTTGCAAAAAGTATTGAATAAAAGGGTGCCAATAATTGTGGCCAACGTGTTTTGGAGAAAAACATTTATTTCATAAAGAGATTTTCCCTACATTTTAAATTCTTTGACTTCAATGAAAGGTTGGATTTTTGTGATTTTTTTTTTAATAAAAGATCAAAAGGATTAACAATGCAGATTTATTTTTACAAGCTTCTTTGTTCATGTTTACCAAGGGTGCCAATAATTCTGAGCACTAGTGTATATACACATATTAAAAAAAAAAAAAAAATGTATATTATATATATATATATATATATATATATATATATATATATATATATATATATATATATATAAAAACGTCTTAGTTCATAAAAAACAACATACAAAAGTTCTAAACAAACTATGGCATTGTACAGTAATTCCACATTCTATCCATCAATGTGGCAGTGAAATATGAGATGTTGCTTCATTCTTGCAATTTCCCTACTATGTCAGACTGAGCTTCTTCAGTGCAGATCTTCATGGAGAAAATCCTTAATGATTTGCTTTTGAAAGTCATGTTTGTTCATGCCAGCACTGCCTCAAATTCAAAAAAAAAAAAAAAAAAAAAAGGCACTTGCTTGCCTTCAAGTTTCTCAATGAGACCCAAGTAATTCCCGTATTTGGATGCAAAACTCACTGTCGTTGGTACACTTTACCTCTCAGCTACCACTTTGGGAAAATGTCACATTTAATAATTCATGGCCAATTTTAGCCAAATAATTTATATGCTTTTGAACTTTTTTTGATTGCCTTTAAATTGTTGGCCCCTCTGAAGGTCACTGAATAATTCGGGGTAAGACACATCTTACCCCCCCTCTTGTGCCATAAAGACCTGTGATTTCCTCATCTTAATGTACAAAAGTTCAAAACCCAGCAGATTTACATGCTTCCGAAATCCCTCGCATTTCCTTCTGCCAAAGATCAAACGAAAACCCCACACTCATCTTTGCCCTTGGATGTGACCCTTTACACTTTTGCAATTCATAAGCTGCATTAGCACACAAGACACTTAACCCCCTGACACGAATGAGATACACCGCAATCCCACTCCGCATGTCTGTTTAAGAATCTACAACGTTTCTCAACTTGAAGCCTCTCATCCAGGTATTAGCAACTTGGTCTGGCTTTTTCATTTGGAAGCCTGACTAGAATAATAAGTTTTTAAAAACCTCTCCATGTGCTCTGCAAGTTAACAAGCTGATGAATTTTCATGAGCTCATCCCGCTGTCTGTATGTGGAGCTCACGGTGAATAAAACAACACCTCTGTAATGAAAAGATAATTATAGCCCACAAAGCTATTGAGTTTTCCAATAATCAGTTTATGCTGGGCTGCGTGTGAGGTGAAACGGGGGAACAGAAGAGAAGGATAGGGAAAGGGGAACAGGGAAGTCAAGGAGAGGGGTTTTTCATTGCAAGATTTTAATTTCACACCTCACTTTACTTAATTCAGACTAAAACAGTCCCCAATGATGCCAGTGCCCTGGGGCATCTGATACAAGCATCCTAGTGTTAATTACTCTACGCAACAAGTCCAAAGTGCATATCTCTTGATCTTTGTGAACATGTTATCTTTGCGAAAACATTTCTGAGCCATCACTCTTTGAATCCGTGATGCACTTTGTAGTAACACCATTCCTCATTGTTTGACTAAAAGTCCTTGATTTTTAAAAATAGATTTTTACCCTATTAGAATATTTTCTGGCCTCGCCCCCCCGCAGTGAGTCAAAAGAGTCGTGATCAATGAAACATGCCTTTCACGTAGACTTGGCTTTTTGAGTTTGGCTGCTACATCGATAAAGTAAATAATAGTAGAGTCTGATTTGTGTTAACAACAAAACCGCTAAAGGACCATTTCAATAACTGCAATTCCAGGCAAAGGTGTGACCTTTGCAATGCATTTACTTGAAACATTTGCACCTGCTGTTTTCTTTTGCAAAACAATCACTGGATTTATACAAATAATAATAATAAAAAAGCAATGCTGCACACTGTTGTTGACTCGTCATATGCTGTATGAATAGTGAATAGATTGGCAAGTGCTGACAATTTGCTTGTGATAAATGAACAAATTAACACTGATGTTTCTAATATAAATGTTGAATAATGCATTCCTAAACAAATGAGTCAATTATAGTATAGTCACTTAGTCAGTTGACTAATAATATGCAAATAATATGCAAACAACAGCCAGGAGATACACTTTTTTATATTACTGTTGTTTTATTTTTGAAGCAATGTAAAAAAAAATGTTTTGAAATAGTTTTATGTAACTTAAAATATTAAAAAAAGAATTGTTGGTTTTACTTATAGGATTAGTTCACTTTCAAATGAAAATTATCCCAAGCTTTATCCACCCTCAAGCCATCCTAGGTGTATATGACTTTCTTCTTTCTGATGAACACAATCGGAGAAATATTAATAAATATCCTGACATATCCGAACTTTATAATGGCAGTGAGCGAGGATCAACAAGTATGAGCTGAAGAAAGTGTCTCCATCCATCATAAACATATTCCACATGGCTCCAGGGGGTTAATAAAGGCCTTCTGAAGTGAAGCGATGCGTTTGTGTAAAAAAAAAAAAAAATCCATATTTAACAAGTTATGAAGTAAAATATCTAGCTTCCGCCAGACCGCCTTCCATATTCTACTTACGATGAAAGTGTAAAGCTCTCGCAGTTCAAAACGCTTACACGGTGTCCTAACCAGACGCGATGCGGTAAGATTTCAGCAACGAGCAATTTGACTGTCCACACTAGACGCAACGTGAAAATGAGAATCGATAAAATCAATCAAAAACACAGCCAATCAGAAGAGAGTGTGGGTGGGCTGTCTCGGCAAGAGCACTGCAGACACAATGAAATGGGCAAGTACATAGTAAAATTCATAAATATTACACCATTTAAACATTGTTTAAAGTACATAGGGAGTGACTGAACCAAACTTTGTCATAGAATACACTGAGTTAACAGTTTGAACGTTTTTGTGCCCATTTATTTATTTTCAAGATCTGAGGTGAATTAGCCAGTGTTGTTTTCATTACAGCTAAAAAGCTGGGAATACAGAACGATATTCAAACTCACGTTAGATGCTTTTAACATTAAATAAAGCACATAAACAGTACCTGATATTATCATTGCCATACTTTGTATTGCTGTTCCAGCTGCAACGTCGCAGAGAAACAGAAACCGTTTCTAAAATAGAATATTTGCGCGTCGCCGCCGCGGCTGGTTAGGACAAAAACATGGAAAAGATACCTTTTATCATACTCGTTGGTATCGCTCACTGCCATTATAAAGCTTGGATGCGTCGGGATATTTATTAATATTTCTCTGATTGTGTTCATCAGAAAGAAGAAAATCATATACACCTAGGATGGCTTGAGGGTGAGTAAAGCTTGGGGTAATTTTCATTTGAAAGTGAACTAATCCTTTAAAAATGTAAGTTACCTGGTTGCCTTAAAATTTGAGTTGATTGAAATTAAAAATTTGAGTTAATACAATGTAGGCGGTTGGTTTAATCAACAGAAACTCAAAATATTGTATTATCTGAACCACATTAATTATTGAAGTTGAAAAAATTTTGTGATAAATCATGAAAGTGATTTTTTACAGTGTAATAATATACTTAGTAAACAAGAAATAACATATATAGTAAAAATGTTACATTTTAAAATGAATATAGTAACAGTTGCTTGTTGATATAGTGCAAAGTAAATGCCATATGCCTTTAACTCGGGGAAAAAGTGTCATCAAACATCAAATTAAAGTGAAATTATATTTAAATAAGAATAAAAATAAAATAACTACATAACTAAAATAAAACAGGCCTACAAAAAATGAATTAATACATTTATTAAAGGGTTAGTTCACCCAAAAATGAAAATTCTGTCATTAATTACTCACCCTCGTGTCGTTCCACACCTGTAAGACCTTCTTTCATCTTCGGAACACAAATTAAGATATTGTTGATGAAATCCGATGGCTCAGTGAGGCCTCCATTGCCAGCAATGTTACTGCACCTCTCAAGATCCATAAAGGTACTAAAAAAATATTTGAAACAGTTCATGCGAGTTCAGCATCACAATATCTATACGGGCCGATTTCAAAACACTGTTTCATGAAGCTTCTGAGCTTTATGAATCTTTTGTTTCGATTGAGTGATTCGGATCTCCTATCAAACGGTTAAACTGCTGAAATCTCGTGACTTTGGCACTCCGAACCACTGATTCGATTCGTAAAGCTCTGAAGCAGTTGTTATTTTGGTTTTTTTGGCACACAAAAAGTATTCTTGTCGCTTTATACTATTAAGATAGAACCACTGAACTCACATGAATTGGTTCATATATGTTTTTAGTACCTTTATGGATCTTGAGAGGTACAGTAACATTGCTGGCAATGGAGGCCTCACTGAGCCATCGGATTTCATCAACATTATCTTAATTTGTGTTCTGAAGATGAATGAAGGTCTTACGGGTGTGGAAAGACATGAGGGTGAGTAATTAATGACATTATTTTTATTTTTGGGTGAACTAACCCTTTAATAAATAAATGAATACATTATAATAAATTAATACATTCATTAATAAACTGAATTAAATGGACTGAATTTATAAATAACAAATGAAAGAATAAATGAATAAACACTGGTTATTTCAGAAGTCCCCCACATGCCACTGCTCTAGTCAATCCTGCACTGATCAGGTTTCAAGAGGTAAGTGTTACTATTACTCATTCATGTCGTCTTGCTACATTTGACTGCTGATAAGTTGATGACTAAAGAAAAACAGCATCCATTAAACCTCCATGCAATGGCTTATGATTTCTAAGAAAAACTGAAGAGGCTTTCAGCGTTGCATTCAGTGTGAGAACTGCTCATGAGGCATTCAGACAGGAAAAAAGGGATACCACTTTCTCCCTCATAATCAGAATCTCTCAGAAGAAAAAGACAGAGATTGAACTAAATAGATAAATAGCCAAAAAGATGCATGGAGACATGAAGAATGAGAGAATCAAAGCTTCATCATCTTATTTAGTAAGTTCTCTCTCTCTTGTTCCTGTGTTGACTAATTCTCAGGCCAAACGGAGCAGGAGGGAGTTTTGATCAATGAGCACACTGGCCTCCCTCCATCAATCAAAGGAGGATTACGCTGTGTGCGAGAGCCTCCTAAAGACATTATTATCGAAGTCCCAGCTCGTATTATGAGGGTGTCAGCTCTCTTCATAGGCATTTAGGATTACCACAGTCACATCACATCCTCTTGGCTCTTCATATGAACATTCTGGTATTGAAGTTTTAAAAATCTTTAATCCTGTTGTCATTTAATCTCCCATCATGAAGCAGCGTACAAGCTGCTATGAAAATGGAGCAGTCAAAAGGTCGGGTCATCTTTAATTTTATAACCTGCTGTGGCATGACTCAATTATAAAATGCACGGTTTGTTGAAGCGATAACAATAGCAAATTACTTTACAAGCGCAAACTGATCACTATAAGCACCAACAGAGGTGATCAAATCGACTAAAAGAGTAGCACGGTGTACAGTATTTTTTTCTTTTACTTTTTAAAACTTTAATGAAAGAACATGATGTGTATAAATAATTCACTACCCAGTGACAGTCAGTAAATTGTGTTTCAAGATAAGGCTATTCCTTTACCTTCAACATTGTTTTAAAATGTATTATAATGCCAAGCTTGCAGGGAAAAAATAAAGAAGTAGTTCAGCCAAAAAGTTCTGGCATGAACCTATATGCCTTTCTTTCTTAGTGGAAAAAAAATGTTTAGCTGTCCAAGCTGCTTTTGTCCAGGGACAGCCGTGGTCATCATTCACTTTTGTTGTATGGAAAAAGCAGCTTAGACATTCTGCTTAATATCTTCTTTTGTGTTACATGGAAGGAAGAAAGGCATAGAGGTTTGTAATGACAAGAAGGTGAGCCAAAGATGACAGAATGTTCATTTGTCTGTCCCTTTAAGGGTAAATATTTGCCCCTTTATTGTTGTTGTCCAACTGTAATGTTTTCTGCTAAGACTGCAAGAAAGTAGCTGGGTTCTCCTGGGAGAGAACACACATTACAAAGAAACACACTTTTGTTTGATTTGTTTTGCTCTCTTGCTTCTCACTGGTCAAACCTCAGAGCACCAGATTGAACAGAATGAAGACTGTCCATGACAAGCTGAACTACATGAGAAGTAAGATTTACAAACATTCTCAAAAGGAAACAATGAAAAAAAACAAACAAACAAACAAAAAAAAACATTATTTACATTTAATTTAATGTTTAATTTACATTATTTTAATGCAATAAAATATTTATGTGTGTGTGTGTGTGTTCTTGTATACATGGTTTATGAGGACACAAATGTGTATAATGACATGGGTATTATAACGTAAACATGGTTTAAAAAACATACTAAACTGTGTTCTTTTGAAATTCAAAAAATGCAGAATGTTTTCTGTGATGGGTAGGTTTAGGGGTAGGGGTAGTGTAGGGGGATAGAATGTACAGTTTGTACAGTATAAAAACCATTACGCCTATGGAATGTCCTCACTTTGATAGCAAAACAAACCTGTGTGTGTGTGTGAAAGTGACATGATGTGTGGCCAAGTATGGTGTCCCATACTGGGAATTTGCGCTCTGCATTTTACCAATCCAAGTGCACACACAGCAGTGAGTAGTGCACACCCACACCATGAACACATACTTGGAACAATGGGCAGCCATTTTTGCTGCAGCGCCCAGGGAGTGATTTGGGGTTAGGTGCCATGCTCAAGGCCACATCAGTTGTGGGTAATGAGAGTGGAAGAGAGCGCTCTTCATTCACTCCCCCCACCTACATTTCCTGCCGGTACTGATACTCGAACCCACAACCTTTGGGTTACAAGTCTGACTAACAATTAGGCCACAACTGCACCCAACTGCCTAAGTGTCAGGGTTATGTTCTGTTTTGGTGTAGTTTTTGTTTTCCCAGTTCTTGTGTTTATTTCCTGTCCTGAAATCGCCCCCTATACCCTTAAATAGGGCACTATTTGAGGCAACAGCCATTTTGTAGTGGTGTCCGAAACCATAGTGGACATTAGCGAGTGCACTTGTTCAATCCCACAGTGCACCTCAATAACGAGTGTACAACCGATGTACGCTCAACCATAGATATAAAAAAACATAGATGCCTCATTAGTGTCTGTTTCTATGGGCTGCTATACGCCGTCCGCCATATTTGAACGGTCAAAACACTGGTCTGTGAACATTCGAGAGCAAGTTGACAGCGTCTGCAACCGTAGTTAGACACATGTATGAATATCTATATCTGCAATAGACATCAGCAGATGATTTTGCAAAACTACACCAAAAGTCACCATAGTATAACAACCTGTAACATTGAGTTAATACATATAAAAACACAAACCAACACATCCTCACCTGTAAAAGGTTATCCCATTTCTTCAGTAATTTAAATTTTATAATTTATAATTCCTTACATTTATATAGCGCTTTTCTGCTTACTCAAAGCACTTTACATATGGAAGGGGGGATCTCCTCAACCACCACTAATGTGCAGCATCCACCTGGATGATGCGACGGCAGCCATATTGCGCCAGAACGCCCACCACACACCAGCTTATTGGTGGAGAGGAGATGGAGTGATGAAGCCAATCAGTATATGGGGATGATTAGGAGGCCATGGTGGACAGAGGCCAGTGGGGAAATTTGGCCAGGATGCCGAGGTTACAACCCTACTCTTTTTCAAAGGACATCCTGGAATTTTTAATGACCACAGAGAGTCAGGACCTCAGTTTAACGTCTCATCCGAAGGACGGTGCTTTTTGACAGTATAGTGTCCCCGTCACTATACTGGGGAATTAGGACCCACACAAACCACAGGGTAGGCACCCCCTACTGACCTTACTAACACCTCTTCCAGCAGCAACCTAGTTTTCCCAGGAGGTCTCCCATCCAGGTACTAACCAGGCTCAGCCCTGCTTAGCTTCAGTGGGCAACCAGTCTTGGTCTACAGGGTCATATCTCAGCCGTTTCACAACTAGAAGCTGAGCAATGTTGTGGCATCACTGATTGAGTGACGACACGCTAACCATTCTAAGATGGTGTGCGCGCCAACGTGTCTGAAACAGTCAAATGTGGAATCTACGTATACATATCTATGCGCTCAACAGCTTGAGAATACCCATAATGCACTGTGACGGTCGCACTTAATGAATTCCCGCGTCTAGACAAAATATGGCCCCCATAGCTGAATCCATCCATCCATTTTCCAAACCAATGTGGCTACAGCGTAACATCATACAGGTATAAATGTACTTTTTTAATTATTAAATTGTTTAATTAAGGTTTATACATTATTTCCATGACAGAGTTCAAGATACATCTTTTCATCTTACTACTGGAGCTGCCAGTTTGCTAAGTTTAATTATTAAATAATTATTAAACAGCAAGCCCAAACTATGCAAAAGCAGAAGCCCTTCTGGCGCACTCAGTGTTCGAATTCGCACATTTTATTCACTCCCTCAAGTGAACAATATTAGTAGACTATGGTATGGAATAGTGAATGAGGCAATAGGGGGCGATTTCGGACACAGGTCTAGTTTCCTAGTTATTTGTTATTATACCAACCTATTGTGTCCCCCTGCCCATTGTGTTTGTTATTTTGAGTTATTGTTTATTAAAGTTTTCAACCAACTGTGACTCTCTCTCACTTTTCATTGCCTGTAAATATGAGTGTGTATTTGCCTTTATTTGTGTGTGTGTATTAGGGCTGTCAAAATTAACGTGTTAACATGTGATTAATTATTATTATTATTCAGTTTAACGCGTTAAAAATATTTAACTCAATTACAACCACTACCTATCTGGCCTAAAACTCAACCCACAGAATGGTGAATATATGAATATGCTATATGTGCAATAGTATATGATCACGCTATCATTAATTCAAGTGCTATTAAACCTGTGTGACAAGATGAAGAACTGTACTGGCTGTCTGTGAATAGGGCTGCAACAAATGATTATTTTGATAATCGATTAATCTACTGATTATTGGACCGATTAATCGACTAATCATCGATTATTATACTGGTTAATCAGTATGCTTTGTTGGATTATTCCACTAGCAATTAGTTAAAATACTGAGTTATACTTTAACTAATAATTAAAATAAGGAAATCACTTCAGCTTTTAAAAAGCACATAAACATGTGTTATGATGTCTGGGAATTGTAATAACTTTTTAAGAGTAAAAGTATATTGTAATATTGTGCAAAAATGTCTGAAAAATGCTCCTCTGTGTACTGTATCTTTCAACATACTTTTTAATATTTATTCATGTTTATTTCGTGCTGTAATAGCAGAAAAGAGGAGTAGATAATAGGTTCACATGCCGCTTGACCGGAGGCGCTACAGCGATATTAAAGAGCGCCAAAACCACATGTATTGTTTGAATCCCGTAGTAAAATTGACGAACAGTGAGTTTGAATGAGAGTTGGTGGCCCTGCATGACAGCATTTTTTGTAGTTATGTAAAACGTTATGTTTTATGCTATGTTAAACTCCCACATTTTACGGGTTCGATTTCGTTTGCACTATGCACCCCGAAGCAACGTGTCTTCTTCTACTGGATTGGATCCGGGAGGGCTGCATTACAGTATTGCGCTACAGCGCCCCACTGGTCAAACCGCGTTATTGCAGGCCCTTCAAATAGATCATATGAGATCAAAAGACTACTCGACAACAAAAATATTTGTCGACAATTTTTTATTGTCGACGTTGTCGATAATGTCGACTAATCGTTTCAGCCCTATCTGTGAAGTGGCTCTCTGTGAACAAACACATAAAACATGTGCACAGAATGCCGCTTCAGCGCATGTTGACATCTCTTTCGCACTTGAACAGACAAAAACTAAATTATGTAAAACACAGTAAGCATAGACTTCAAATAAGTGTTAAATGAACCGTAAAGAGTTGTGAGAGAATAAGATGTGTCATATCCGTGTCAAGAGTTAAAGTGATTGCAGCCTAGTAAACCTGCTGCTGTAATGTTGAATGGCTATAATTAATAGCTAAAATTTAAAAAAAAATCCATTTAATAGAGACATCAGTATCATCCTCACCACATTCTTTACATACTACATACAGTATGTACATTTGCCAAATTTCAAGACATATACTATATATGCTGTTGTTCAGATGTGTATTCGAATTTGCATTGCCATATGGCCCGGAAAGAGGGAGTGAAAAGTGGAATTAGGAAACACACATTTCTGTCAGGATTGATAATTCTAACTGTTTTGTGAGCAGCCAGTGATGTGAAAGAAGAAGCTGCTCTGTCTCATTGTATTTACCTCAAGCTGGATGCAATTTCAGATTCTGTTCTTCTTCCCTTCACTATATACTCCAGCACTGGAGGACATGAACCAAGGCTTAAAGATAGAATGACAGAGAGGGAGTGAAAGAGAAGAGGGACTGAGAAAAAGGCAAAGAAAAAGAGAAGCAAATACGTTTCTACCAAGTCGAAAGTGAGGCAAGCTGTCACTTGACTGCAGTCCTTTTACAGCCTGAGGTGAGAATAAGGTTTCATTGAAGCTTTGAGAGGAATAAAAAATAAAAAAAAAAACTGAATGGGAATGTGTTGGCTATAGGTTTTATAGGACATATTTCTGTTGTAAGGATAACTATAAACATTATTAGGGAGAATTCACTAAGACAGAAGTGAGCCTGCTGATAGCACTGATTATTAGCACATTGTTTTCGTACACTGGTTTAACAATATTTGCTAAATAAATATGGGTAATAATGCAAAAACAACCACAAAATATGTGTTTTGCATGCCACAATTCCTGACACTTGAATTTTAAAAAGCTAAAATAGTTTTTAACAGCGTAATTTTACAAAGTGTAATTTACAAAAGCAGTGTTTGAGCTGAAAGAATGACAATTAGTTCATTTGAAAACAGCTTTTGTGCTGTAATACTGCATGTAGCAGTGGTGCAGCAGTTCACTGAATTTGCCCCATTATTTTACACATTGTTATATGATCATTTTAACAAATTCATTCACATTGTACTGGACAGAAGAACTTAATGAGGAAAACATAATGAGGAGCAGAATTCACTCCCCTGCTCATGGCTAAATTTATTGGTTTAAAAATCTTTATTTCATTAACGGGTCCCTCTCATGGGATTCTTTTCTTACCATGCACTGCAAACATACAGTACACATTTGATTAGGAGTAAAGATTTAGAGCATATCTTCTCAGCTGGCCAAAAAACCCAACCCACAGAATGGTGAGTATATATGAATGAATACGTTTCATTGCATTAAACAGCTGTCAAAACGTTTTAAATCTAGAACTTGTCATTTTCAGCTGACAGTGCTGTGCATTGCATTATACTGGATTTCCACAATAACTTTGAGCTAGAGATTTTCACACCACAACCAAGCAACCACTACGTACCTAAGCCACATTGTCCTTTGGAATTATAATAACCTCTTTCTGTAACCAACCCCTGTCTTGCTGCTATCTTTCTTCCAAGCCTGGTCATTCATCACCAGTGGCTCTACCAAAGCATGATTTTATCCCGAGTCCTAAATGAGAGAGAGAGAGAGAGAGAGAGAGAGAGAGAGAGAGAGAGAGAGAGAGAGAGAGAGAGAGAGATGTGGAGAAGGAGAATTCAACCATGAAACCAGTCGAGTCAGAGAGCTGTCGACCTCTGCTAATGATGCTCGCAGCATAGCTGAGGTGACAAATCGGCTTTCTAACAAACAGCTTCTAGTGAGAAAGCCCAGGAGAGAAACAGCAGGGCTGCTGTAATGCAGAGAGACTGCAGTAGGCCACACTTAATGAGCTTTTTTATACTGTTCTATTGGTTACTGTAAATCTCCCAAAATCCCTTTTCACATGTCTTTATAATAATTTAAGAATATGGGGAAATATAACAATGGAGAGATGAGTAGAAAAGAAATCTTCATGGTTGGCAAACTAAGATTTATATACTGTAATAAAGAATAGTGTGTATGTTTTGTTTGTGCAATTTTTTTCTTACCTAGAATATATTAATAACATATTCTTTAAGTCATCTGTCTATCTATTCTACTGTTCAAATGTTTGGGGTCAGCAAGATTTTATTTTAAAGAAATTGATCTTTTTTTTTTTTTTTTTAGAAAGGATGCATTAATTAAATCATGAAATATTCATTTATTTTCAAATAAAGCACTTTAACATTGATAATAATAAGAAATTGGATACATTTCATTTTAAAACATTATAATAGAGAACAATATTAAACAATATTACTGTTTTACTGTATTTTTAATTAAATACTGCTAGTGCAGCCTTGGTGAGCAGAAGAGACTTCTTTTAAAAAACATTAAAATTTTTTTACTGATCTGGCTTTTGAAAGGTAGAGCATACTCACAGAATACTGTGAAAAAGTTTTAGGCACATTTTAGAAGTATATTGCTAATCCTATTGCTTATGCATGCATCTTTATCAGCTCATAATTGAGAGACAACATTAAATATTTGATTTGTTTTATTAATTTGACCGCAGCATCATGCAAAATGAAGGGATGAAACCAAAAGGAAATTAAACATGGTCAAAACCTGGTTAGACTATTGAATGAATATTAACCTAAACTAATAATGTTAATAAAAAATAAAATAAAATAAATAATAATAATAATAATAATATATATATATATATATATATATATATATATATATATATATATATATGTTATACATCAACTACATTTGACATCTATTACAAAACTCAATTTATAAAACTCTCAACAACTTATAATTGTAAACCATTTTCATATAATTGAACATTAATTTTGCCCATGTAAATTGAAGTACAGTGTGATTCCAGCACTTAATGTTGTAATGTCATTTGAGTGGACTTTCCACTGATAGACTGCCTCATCTGCAGCTGAGGAAAACAAAAGATGACAAGCGAATTACTTCAAACAAAATTATTTACCTGAGCCGCTGGCCTTCAATATGTCTGTTTATCTCCCAAAACGAACAGACTTCCCTTCAGACCTTGAGTTTGCTCTCTACCGCACAAAAGCCTGAACCAGGAAATTAAAAACCTGCCGATAATTTGAAACAGGATGGAAAATTATTACACTCTTATTGAAACACCAACAGGGAACAAAATATCTACTCTCAAAGAAATTAACAAACAGGATTTAGTGTTACTACACTATTCTAAAGTGGCATTTAGACGCTACTTTACACCCAAACATATAATGTTTACTATCATTTTAATAGCAAAGCTGTGACAATTGGTTTAAAAGTCTACAAGAAGCGGGCTTCCCTTACAATTTCATTTTAAAATACACTGAAATGAGCAGAATGCTGCACTCCAACCATTTCAAGGTTTTCCAGATATCATATGTCCTCTAGTGAAATATCATCAACATTCATCATTTTTGAGCTGTTGGACCAGTTCACAGATCGATATTTCTTCAATTCAGTTTGACAGACATAGTCTGCACAGCATCATACGTGGGGCTCTAGTGCAGAGGAAAACAATCCCATCAGACTGAATATATGCAGTGTATATATACTTTGCACTGTATTGAAACACTGCATGGAATACATTGCATTGTGGGATACAGCATCAATCCATTGCACCTTTGACCTTACAAATGTGACTGGAGGCAAAATTGAGCCCTTTTTTTATCACGTTCCTTGACACATTTGATTGGACTGCCAAAAGTTTAAATAAAGAAGTTTTACAAAAAAAAAAAAAAAAGGATCAGATCAGAACAGGCAAATATGATAATTGAGGGACTCAAACACAACTATTAAAAAAGGTTCAAACATTCACTGATGCTCCAGAAGGAAACACAATGCATTAAGAGCCAGGGGGTAAAAACTTTTGAACAGGATAAAGATGTCCAAATTTCTTATTTTGTTTAAATATATATATTTTTTTCATTTAGTACTGCCCTTCTGAAGCAACAGAAGACACTTAAATGTTTGCCAGAAGACAAATTAAGTACAATATTCCTTCAAATTCAAAAGTTTTCACCCCCGGCTCTTAATGCATTGTGTTTCCTTCTGGAGCATCAGTGAATGTTTGAACCTTTTTTATTAGTTGTGTTTGAGTCCCTCAGTTGTCCTCAGTGTGAAAAGATGGATCTCAAAATCATACAGTCACTGCTGAAAATGGTTCAAATACGCAAAAGATGCTGGAAAACTGAAGAATGTTTGGGACCTGGAGGATTTTTTTGAAGAATATTGGGCCGTTTAACTGCTCAGGACAAACAAGCGACTCATTAACAACCATCACAAAACATAAAAACAGTCGTGGATCATCCAGGTAACCACACAGTATTAAGAATCAAGGGTTCATAAACTTTTGAATGGGGTCATATTAATAAATTCAGCTATTTTTTTGTTTTGTGAACTTTATATAAACATTGTTTATGTAAAATATCTTATTCAGGACAGTACTAAATAAAAAATGACATGCATTTTGTATGATCCTTCTTATTTTGTTAAAATTATTCACATTTTCAGATTCTGCAAGTGGTTCACAAACTTTCAAGCAGCACTGTATATACTGTGCAAAAGTCTGACAACAGCCGGTGCTCCACACAGAGATCTGATCTCACCATCATCGAATCTGTCTATGATTACATAAAGAAACAGATGAAACTGAGACAAACTAAATCCAGAAGAACTGTGGCTGTGTCTCCAAGACGCTTGAAGAAACCGACCTGCAAAGATACAGTGTGAAGAGTTTTAGGCACTAGTGTAAAAGTGCTGTAAAGTAAGGATGCTTTCAAAAATACTGCCATAAATAGATTTTATTTATCAATTAACTTCTATTAACTAAATGAAATCATATTTGGTATGACCCCCCTTTGCATTTCAAACAGCTTTTGTCCAGGTACACTTGGGCATAATTTTTCAGGTAGCTCTGCAGGAAGGTTTCTTCAAGCACAATTTGCTCCTATAATCTAAAATAATTCAGAGTGAAATTGACAAAATCTTTAGCTAATACCAGATTAGCTAAACTGTACCTAGCTATTTGCCACATCACTAACAAGCCAGCGTGGCCTAAGTGATTCCAGCGAAAAAGGAAAACCATTTCGTATAGCAAAAGACCAACTGTTTTCTCTGGAATAACATCAATAGTGTAAATTTTGATTTTATGTCCATTCTAAATGTTCTTTTCAACCTTTACATTTCTCAATTCAAATATCTAGAGAGATAATCTACAGAGAGGTGACAAAATCATTGTTGGAAACCTCAGACAGTAGAATAAAGCCTGGGTTAAATATCAGTTACAGAGAATTTGTTCTATAAATTCAGTATGAAACTCTTAGTCTGACACTCCGGCTCAATTTCGCACCCGTTTCAGTCCATGTGCTTTTTCTTTTTTTTCTTTTTTGTTGTTGTTTTTAATGGCTTGGGTCATAAAAGGGCTAAATCAGAGCACTGTACATTCGTGCCCTAAACGTTCCACCACAATTGGAAGGTATAAAGAGAAAGACATTCGAAAGGACAGAAAAATGACTTCTGTGTCATCCTCTTGCCTCTTGATTTGCTACATAAACCTTTTCAGATCAACCTGTTGTGACCCCCACCCCCATCTTTTCATAGTATACTTCTAGAAAGAATAGTGGAAAGTGTCTTTCAAACCTATTTCAGGAATGCCTATGACCTGAATCAGCCTGACCCCACAGAGGAAAATAATGCACCACTAGGGTCATTCTCTAGCCATTTCTAACAATATGACACCTGCTCTATATTCACTATAGATCTGTAATAAAAAGAGAAAGAATGTTCTTTCATCTCTGGACTCTAAAATGTTTCATGAAAAATTCGTGAACAACTTTGAACATGAAGAGGGCCGATCCTTTAATGTTAGGGTTAGGTTAGGGTTAGAACCTTGCATTCATGATTTCTTTATTCCCCATGATACCTAGGGGAAATGAGACTGTTGGAAGACATTACCATCAGGGCTCTTTGTACATGAGATCTGTGCGTTCAAAATGGCTTTTTGGGAAACAGGATATTTGGGGATCAAAATAATGAATTGATAAAATCTCGAAATTTGTCATGGCATATGGTCTTTCGCACACAGTCCAAGCACTTCCAAGATCAAACTTCCAGGGCTTCTGAGGAAAATGATCCCATGCATTCCTCTTGTAAAGTGATTTTCAACCACGCTGACATTCAGCGAAGAACCACTGAAAGCAACAATAAAACATTCCTCGACAGCCATTCTCAAGACACCCGCTGGATTTACTCAACCGGAGAACTGAGCCCTTGCGACAAAAATACAGATGATACTGTGTATAAAGATTAAAAGGAAGAAATAAAAAAAGAAACAACAGTCATCTTATGCAAATGATGAAAAATCCACATACATTTCAAGTGTAATCATGCGGCGCTCTGTTTGACACGCAGATAAAGCCACTCATATTATAAAAGGCGTGAAGTCCAAAGGCAGATTCTATATTTCATGTGCTTAAGTAAAACCTGACATCACAGAGAGCGCTGGATGAGAGACACCGCAGTGGATACGTCCCCACATGCTGGCTTTAAAGGGATTTATTTAATGCAACCTGAACTCTGTGCATTTGCTGCATAACCAGTTAAGATGCCATGAGCACTACTATACTAGCTAAAAATTAACATCAACACGCCAAATGTGAACTCAATTGAGCGCTAGTTTTAGCTGTAATGTTTGAAGTAAATCAGGTTGATGTATGCAATATAATAACATCCAAACAGTAAAGGATTGTTTTTCAGCAAACTGAACAACTGTAAGCATTTGCACTTGCAGTTCCAGATGTCACACATCCAAAAAGAACAACTGAATAGTCTGTTCACAACATATGACAAATTCAGGAGTGATCTAAGCCTCTGCATAGCTGCAGGATGGAGGACTGCACATCCGAAACAGAAGGGGAGCAAAACATTCATCACAGAACTTAATTAACGCTTCCACACCATCTCAACTATCAGACGTTCTGCGCTGTCCATAATATGTATCCTATTATCTTTGACTTTCTTTTCTGAAAACCTGATCACAGAGTGCTAATGAGAGACATTGTCAAATTAACAACTTTTGGAGAATTTACAGAGCAAACGGCTGAGAGAGAGTGTAGTATCTCAGACCCAAATCTGTTCATTTCAGTTTTGAATAGAATGATGAAAATACAGCTTATTTCTCTGCTTGCTGAGCTGCTGAACATGAAAAGCATGTGAAAAGAGAAGTTCTGATGATTATCAGACATCTGTGGCTGCTGGCTCACCTTTTGTTCAAAGAAACAGTGCGACTTACTAGCTACAGTATTTGTTGTTGAATAATTGCTTTTTGAATTTGAATTAGTGTGCATTGTTTTTTCACTTAAAATAAACATGATATATAAACACAAGAATATGAGGTAACAGCTATTCCCCATTACCAGAAGTGCGAATTCTGCAATGAAGAGTTGAGAAGTACGGAAGCCCTGAGCCGCATTGTGAAAAAAAAAAAAAACGGTGGGGAGGGGGAAAAAAACCGAAAACTTATTTCGTTATTTCGAGATATTAAGTCATTATTTCAACATAATAAGTCGTTATTACGACATAATATCTCGTTATTTCAAGATATTAAGTCGTTATTACGACATAGTATCTCGTTATTTCTCGTTATTTTAACATAATATCTTCAATAATATTCAACGTCTTCAGTGGCGCAACAGTAATGTATTGGCTCGCATTTCCAGCTTTTACTGCAATCGCCACGGTTTCGAATCCACCTTTTGCCGAGTTCGCTCTTCTCTATTTCCCCATCACATATCAGAAAGGCATTTACTTTCAATACAAATGAAAATAATGTAATGTAAAAGTGGAAATTACCTGCCTAATGAGTGTTTAATAACATTAAAAGTATTTATTGGGTCAGGTTAGCAGCATGTTCTCTTTCGATATTAGCCACTAGAGGGCAGAATAAGACAGGGAATCAATTAAAGAACGCAATAGTTATGTTGACCTACTGTTACAAGTTGGTGCTCCAAAATCCCAGAGGTTTATCATGGGCATTTGCATTCATTCCAGGCTGACCTTTATTGAAGTTAAATTTATGTAGCCCATAAATTCTCATAAATACCCTATAGGCGTTTATTCTATGTAGTTTTCATAACACTGGATATTCTACTAATTCATATTTTTCTACTAATCCATACTTCTAATACGTGGCCTAATTAATTTATTTAGTAATTACATAGCCATAGAGTTTTGTGCTAATTGCCAGTATTGCTCTTTCAGCCAGCTTCATGGTTTATCTGTTAACTTTTCACAAGCCTATAACGGAGTGTTTATTTACAACAAGTGCAAATAGCGTCCCTTGTTGACAAACACTCTTTACACTAGCTCCAATGTCTGGTTGGGTCATTCAAGTATAAAAAGGGATAGACATATTTTAATGTCTTCAATGGCGCAACGGTAGCGCGTACGTTTTGCGATTTTGGCTTTCACCGCGATCGCTATGGGTTCGAATCCGCATTTTGCGGAGCTCGCCCAATAATAGAGCTAACTCCTACTTTCTCATCACATACATTTTCAATAAAATGAAAATAATGTTCAAAAAGTGGAAATAAAATGTGAACGAGTGTTTAATAATATTAAAAGTGTTTATTGGGTAGGTCTGTTTAAAAAACAAAAAAAACAAAAAAAAAAACGGAGCCCTGCACATAAAATGTGTAAGAAAAAATACATATTGTGGACAAAAATTGAGAATTAATTCCAACAACTTATTAATTCATGGCCACATTTTATTAATTTGTTCCCTTAAATAAGTTAAATCATGGCCATGTTGTACTAATGTTTTCCCTCTTTTTAGCTATATCGTGGACACAATTTAACCAAAATGGAACAAATTAATAAGTTGTGGGAAGAAATTCTTAATTTGTGGCCATTATATCTAATTTGCTGATAAATTCTGTTTAACATTTGTGTAAGATATAGGCAAAACTAACAAGCTAATTGACTAACTTTGCTAAGCTAGCACACCAAACAGTTATCTTTAAAAATCAAATCTAGCTATAAAATCAAGAAATAATTTCTCAGTCATAGCTTCATTACATATGTAACATTACACGACATTAATGTACATAACAATGTAGTTTAGTCTAGATACGTGAGGGAATGTTCACACAAGACGTGTTCTATTTCTCAATTGTTGGTCTTTGTAAACATGCACTAGTTGGATGCCTTTTGACCATTATGGTGCATCTAGCTGTTTTTAGCATTCAGTGGCACAATTTTAAGATGCCGTGTAAAAATGCTTCAAAGTTTTGACAGCATAGAGGATCAATGTCAGTTTTTAAAAAAAATGGGTCAACTGGATGAATTTGAGTATGGGATAAGTAAGGGATAATCCATGGCTAGCTGTGCATTAAACGATTTTAAGTGCATGACGTGGAGGAAAAAAACACTCAATGCGAAATCAAATCATTTAATGCACAGCTAGCTGTGGATTATTCCACTTATACCATGGTCATTTGTCAGCATTGACAAGTTAAAGCTGTTACTGGTGTTTGCAGAGCAATACTTGACTGGAAGGGTAAAAATTACTGTTATTTTCATCAGTGCTCATTAGATCTAGCATTCCACCCGCTTTGAATCGGACACAGAGATATAGCAGTGCGATAAGATTTTTTTTTTTTGAATGAATGAATGAATTATAGCAATTACTTCAATTAATTATCGAGAGAGAGAGAGACATAGAGACAGAGATGCGTGTGTGAATTACCTGGGTCTATCTCTACAAACAATAAAGCTGTAAGATTAATTACTTCAAAAACAGCGATGTTACCTTCTCATTGCTGAGAAATATAATGTAGCAATTCAGTAGTGAAGCTATTTTATTAATAAAATTTGCAAGGGCAGTGTTTATAACAAGTATCTGTGCTCCTGAATGTGCCTGTGTGGCATGATTTTCCCCCCCAAACCAGTTCCCACAGATGATTCTAATGATTTCATTGGTCATGCACCAAACACTGATCCTTAAACCTACCTGTCACTCTAACATTAACCAATTAAATTAACTGCAAGGCGGGATTTCCAATGAACTGGTTTGAGGAAAAAAAACAAAAAAAACATGCATTGATCTGTGTGTGCGCAGCTCAATCTCCGGTCACCATGTGTGCAAGTGATGTGTATGTGTCAGTATCTGCGCAACAAAACTAGCACAATGGCCAATCAAAAAGTAGCCCAAAAATATGGTGGGTTTACACCATGTTAAAATTATCAGAATTACGACATTTCAACTTCTCCTCATAGAGCTCGTAATTACAGCTGAAATTTTCTGAGAGTTCCTACTTGCACCACCTGACTGAAGATTCATTTAGGCGTTGAAATTGTTACCACAGAAATGCATTATTCCCAGTCTGAGGACGTGAACAGCTCAGACTCAGAGTAGTATGTCACGTGTTATCATCTCAAAATTACGGTAATTACGACATGGCGTGAACACAGCAAGAGTCATGTTTACAAGTGTTTATGTTAGCAATGTTGTCACTCCTAAAAACATGCGTTAAGTCCCGCTGTGCTCCGTCTAGCTGTTTAACGCAAGAACACGTCTTGTTTGAAAGGTCTTTGACACATCTGCACAATCTGTGACATTGAGCAGGGTCTCAAAATTTTCTTTGTATTTAATGGTCAGGATTTACAGAAATTGATGCTAAACCTTCTTCCGATGAGAGCGTGAATAGCCTACAGCAACAAGAAATTAAGAGATTAGTCTATATTAGTCTGTATATATCTAGGGCCATCTGAAATGTCACATTTGAAATACCAACTGCTGTAGGCATGGTAAATCATTCAAGTACAGCTCCTCACAGCAGGTGAAATAGCTCATAAATTAATCACGGATGAACAGAGACCCGTCATGCTCCTGTATGAACCTCTCGCAGGCATATTTATTTAGACATGTGTCATGTAGAAGTCATATGCATGGTCACAGCATCCACCTCCTGATCTCTGTCTTTCTTTATATGTCTATGCCTCATTCATTCACACCTCACCTCACCCACACTTCATCTGTCTAAACTGACAGTTGTCTAGCTTGATCATAAACAATGTAGTCATGTCTAAGCAGAAAGCAACAACTATAGAGAACAATATTCCTTACCTTGATTTACCTTGTTCACCAACCATTCATTCACCTTTCTTCTCATTCATAAAGGTGATGTGAAGATGACTCTCCTGCACTAGAAATTACTCTCCTCATGAAACTCCCTTGGCAGCTGTCCTCACTTATTAACTGTGTGAGTATGAGGAGTCCAAGAGGTGTTACTTTAACTGGCATGACTCACACACTGCATCCATCCAGTGTTAGATCAACGGTTTGGTCCCTTCTTCCCAAAAGCCCTTCCTGAGGGCCTGAAAAGAATCAGGTAGAGGGTTAGGGGTGATATACTGTCAGATAATCTTTTTCCTACTCAGTCCTTTCCATAAATCAGTAAACCCTCAGTGGTCATAGGAAAGGTGAATATGTTTGAAAAGGCACTTGCCAGTTCTGATTTTGGCTATTTTTTTTTTTAACTTCGATAAAGCTGCTTTGGAACAATGACCACATATACACCGTGCATACATACAGTTGCCCCTATTTATTTTGATTGCTTAATCCTGTTCTGTAGTTACACATAGAGTTTGGTTTATCACTTAAAAAATGAATGTACTGAAAAAATGCGTTTACATACCATTAAATTATTTAATGACTTTTTGAAGGAATGTCTTGAGCAACCCAAATTGTCTTTTGCCACCTCTAGCACAGTTAGCTGTGAATGGACCTTTAATAATGAGTCACACAGAATGCAATTTTGCATTTAAAAACACAAGATGCTGGGCAGTGGAATGAAAAACCAAAACAAACAAAAACGCAAGGTATAGAGAAGCATTTTTTTTTAAAGTAGAACTACATTTAAAGACTTTTGTGATGCGAGCGCAACGGTTAAACACCTTAGTCTAGCACGTTAACATAGAAAATGAAACAGAAGTTGCGATAGTCTTTTCTTTCCTAATGTGACGTAAATCCAAGATTTGTTCAGCCCTCACAGCAGTGAACGCATCATCAGAAAAGGAATGTCGCTAAAAATGAGAGGGAAAGTTATTTTGTTTAAAGATTATGAGGGCACATTCATTTTTTTTTTTTTTTTGTATTTAAATAATGATGTGCGATAGGCTAACTCATTTAACAAATACTGCAATTCATACAAAACAAGAACTGTCCATTTTGATTTCGGGTTAGTTCACCCAAAAATGAAATTTCTGTCATTAATCACTCACCCTCATGTCATTCCAAACCTATAAGACCTTCTTTCATCTTCGGAACACAAATTAAGATATATTTTGATAAAATTCAAGAGTTTTTTTTATTCCCCATATAAAGCAACTGGATTAAAACGCGGAATTGCTGCACAGCGTTCACTGCATCAACTGCGTAGAAGACTGACAGGGAAGAGAAGAGATTGTTGAATAAAGTTGTTATTTTTGTTTTGTTTTTGTGCACAAAAAGTATTCTCGTCGCTTCATAACATTAAGGTTGAACCACTGTAGTCATGTTGACCATTTTAACAATGTCTTTAGTACCTTTCTGGACCTTGAAAGTGTCGGTTAAATCTCTGTCTATGGAGGAGTCATATACCTCTCGGATTTCATAAAAAATATCTTAATTTGTGTTCCAAAGATGAAAGAAGGTCTTACAGATTTGGAACAACATAAGGGTGAGTAATTAATGACAGAAATTTCATTTTTGGGTGAACTAACCCTTTAATACTTTGCTTTAAAGTGCCCCTATTATGCTTTTTCGAATATTACCTTTCATGCAGAGTGTAATGTAGCTGTTTGTGAATGTAAACGGTCTGCAAAGTTTTAAAAGCTCAAAGTGCATGATAAATAAAGTTTTTGTCTCCCAAAACACAGCATCAACTCTGAACTGCTGAAACAAGTCATCAGCAATTCCAGTCTGACTTACGTGACATTCACATGTAACATTTGCACAATGCCGCCTATGGTCATCACTGGCTACCAGCAAAGTGTTCTTATTCTTTCTTATTACTTAATTGAGTAATTTCTTATTACTTAATTGAGTAGTGATAAAAGATGGAGCAAGATTTTGGTTTACAAACTGTAATGTTTAACATAAATTTGAAATAGAATGACACTGCTTTCACATCTCATAGGAGTGGTTTCACAGATGAGGCTTAGATTAAGTCAGGAGTAGGCCTTATATTACAAAGACTAAGACCTTTTATAAACGTACCTTGGGAAAAAAAACATTACTGGTGTTCATCTTGAGACAAAACAATGACACTGACATATTTTAAGATATGTCAGTGCAAGTTGCTTTCAGTTGATTGATAGCTCAAACATGCATTTTAGTCTGGGACTAGGCTTAAGCCTTGTCTGTGAAACCGGTCAATAATGTACCACAAACTAAGTAGAAACTTACCACAGAGAAACGTCCTGGGGTGCGTTTCGCGAAAGCATCGTTAGCCAACTATGGTCGTAAGCCCCACTGAACTCTATTGGTAACGATGGGACTTGCGACCATAGTTCGCTTTGGGAAACGCACCCCTGCTCAAGTCATGCTTGCGAGTTTCTGGTTGATCGGCTCTTCCAGTGTTTTATCGTCAGACTCGGGCTCGAATTTATAAGGAAAAATCGACGCCATCATTTCTGTCCTTATACTCCTTGCAGTTTGTACAATCTCTGAGGTTTGAGGAAGCCTCCAGAGCTGAAATTCAGTTATGATAATGGGCGTTTCGTTTCCGAGCTGTAAGCGGTAGACCAATCACAACAGACTGAGCCACATCTGACCAATCAGAGCAGAGTAGGCTCACGGAAAGGAGGGGTTTAGAGGGACTGATGATCTGGTTCAAATGAATCGTTTCAGACTCTGAGAGAAATGAGGTGGTATTAAATTTATATCATGAGAAAATGAAAGTGCTTTTTGACTTCGGATGCATATAATCATGTTGTACGAAACCGCTAAAACAAAAGCAGAACCTTAAAAATAGCATAATAGGAGAACTAAGACGTTGCGACAAATGACTGTTACAGGTGGCGACAAGTGGCTTTGTAAGTCATTTGAATCATTAACTCAACCGATTCGTTTAAAACTGATTCATTCAGGAACAACGGTCGCGTTCAATCATTCACTCAAACAACTCGACCAAAAAAAAAAAAAAAAAAAAGATTCATTTAGAAAATAAAACACTGATAATGTGTGTCGCTCAGAGACGTCCAAACGACATAATCTGCATGGACTTTGTTTTGTGGAGCAAAAAACGCCAATGCATCCTGGTTAATCTACATTGTGTAGCTACACAAACAAACAGAACAGCTTAATGACACCATTAACAGCGTGTCTGGGATCGGATGTGCGTATCACTTCAAGTGCGATGCAAGCAAATCACAGTGAAAGAGCTATATGTTTCTCACATTTTAACAGCATGCTGCATGTCCCTCTCCACCCAGTTTCTCTCAGCAAGCAAAAGCAGCCGTTTAATGAGCATAAACTAAACACAGCGCCTCTTTCGACGTCAGTTTACTAAAATGGGCAGACGACAATGCGCTTCCAGTTGCGTTGTGATATCATCATTTGTATACATGCGGAAAGATAATTTGTGACTTACTTTGGAAAGTATTTTATACATTGTCAGTCGGCGCTCCGGTAACAGATTCGCAAACATGTGCCATTCTCATTATCGTCATTAAAACCCTCTGGTTATTGTCCATTTTCAGTTTGTTTCACACTTAAAAGAATAGTTCACTTTCAAATAAAAATGTCCTGATAATTTACTCAGCCCCATGTCATCCAAGATGTCCATGTCCTTCTTTCTTCAGTCCAAAAGAAATTAAGGTTTTTGATGAAAACATTCTAGGATTTTTCTCCTTATAGTGGACTTCAATGGTCTCCAAACGGTTGAAGGTAAAAATTACAGTTTCAGTGCAGCTTCAAGGGGCCTTAATCGATACCAGACGAGGAATAATCTTATCTAGCGAAACGATCGGTCATTTTCTAAAAAAAAATCAAAATGTATATGTTTTATAGGCACAAATGATCGCATCACAAGTGCTTCCACCAGAACGCGATTCCGTATTCTTCAAAAAGCTTACGCTAAATGTCCCACGCCTTCCCTATTAAACTTACGGGAAAAACGGAACTGGCGCCACGTTCGTTACGTAAGTTGAATAGAGAAAGCGTAGGACATACAGAGTAAGCTTTTTGAAGAATACGGAATCGCGTTCTGGTGGAAGCACTTGTGATGCGATCATTTGTGCCTATAAAGCATATACATTTTGATTTTTTTTTTTTAGAAAATGACCGATCGTTTCGCTCGATAAGACCCTTATTCCTCATCTGGTATCGTTTAAAGCCCTCTGGAGCTGCAATGAAACTGTAATTTTTACCTTCAACCGTTTGGAGACCATTGAAGTCCACTATAAGGAGAAAAATCCTGGAATGTTTTCATCAAAAACCTTAATTTCTTTGGACTGAAGAAAGAAGGACATGGACATCTTGGATGACATGGGGGTGAGTAAATTATCAGGAAATTTTTATTTGAAAGTGGACTAATCCTTTAAGTGTTTGTTTTATTATTCATACCACAACAATAAATGTCTTTATAGAAATTTAAAATGTATAATTTTGATAAAGTCATAAAATTGTGTCTTAATTTTAAACGGACAGCATTCTATTTAATCATGTCTGACAACTTGGGGAAAAAAGTGTTTATTGGGTTCTAAAAAAGTTAAACATTTAATGATCTATGATCATTTCACAGATTTGTATGTAGACTAATTAAATACAGCTATACTGGCTGCATAGTTATACAAATGAACTACATCAGAGCATTTATTTTCATTCAAAGGCATGTAAACTGATAGAAAAAGATTAGGCTTAATATATTCCTTATCCTGTAGCTGCTTTAACTTCAGTTGAAATGGCTGACAGTTTAGAATTTGCTGTTTGCCTCCCGAGCATCATAAATTAATGAAACTAAGCATGGTTTCTAAGAATGACTTGTTCTCCATATCTGTACAAAGTTTTGAGAAGTTTGGACTTTGTGCACACAATATATAGATATAATGGGCCATAGCACACACATATAAAAATTGTATCTCCTAAACTTCTTCTGATAACCTTTTGTCAGCATGGTATGGAGGTGATGTGTGCAGAGTTTAGTGAAGGTCTGACAGGTCTGAAGGTTTGAAAAAGTACAAGAACAAGATTTTTAGTTTCTCAAGGTGTGACTTTTGCTGCAAGGTTTCCAGCAGTAGTTTCAAACTACTGTATGGCCTTTACACACTTTCCCTTGTGTGTAGTAATACATTTTAAACAGAAACTGAAAAAGAGTGTACTTTAAAGAAATAGAAAAGGAATAAATGGATTTGTAGTAGTAGTCTTCTTTTTTTTTTTCTTCCAGGAATGAATTTATATATAGAGGCATCTTACACCAGTCGCTATAGCTCCTAAACCACATTAAGTGCACAACAGATGCTATTTGGAGGCAGCAGGCAGGATAGCGATAACTTTCTCTCTGCAATTTCCTCAGAGCATGGCCATCTCCCAAGGGAATGAACCCAGCTGTGAAGCAAGCTGCATGTGTGTTTGTGTGAGAAAGTGAGAGTGATTACACACACTACTTTTTACATCATGGAACAACTGTTTGAAAAAAGCTTTCACTACAGTAATTGTTTCATTCATCCTGGTCGTTCCTGGTCTGAAGCTTTTTGTGGTCTGATTGTGGTTGTTGATTAAAGTCCAGAATAATCTTGCAAATAAGTGACAATGCGACAGAGATCACAGGCAGAGGGGAATCATGAGCAAGCCGAGTGACCACAACCTAGCCCACAGGAAAAGAAAATCTTGGTTACTAAAAGAATTGGATTTTTATTTAGATACATTTGTCCTTGCAACTCAAAGCCCATGGCTTCACGAACTGCTGTGAATACCTATTAAAAAAAACCATTTTACACAGGCCTTCTACACCTCAGAGCTTCACTGTGACAGGATGTTCAACATGAATAGAAAGCCTTTAAAACAGAACGTCTGTGAAAAAGAACATTGTGGAAAAACATCACTTACTCCAACTTTTAGTCAACTTTTGTTAACTTTTGCAGCAGAGTCAGCTTATTTTCAGTTTCTGCAGTTGAATGCCATCCTGGTCCAAAACTCATGATGCATTATTGAAGGTGACTGTTCTGTTAAAATTCAGGTCTTGGTTTTCTTAAAGTTATTACGAGATCCCTCACAGCTTGGCTCACACTCAACACTTACTATGTAAGCAATAAGGTATGAGAAGCTGTGCTGTATCGTGAATAAGTCACGGCTGAAGGGCATTGTTAGGCACAACGCGAAACGGAGTACCTTATTGCTTTTATAAAACGGTTACCACACAATACAAATATTAAAGCCAAAAATATGTATCAATGCAACTTTCATGAAGTAAACTTTCACCAAAGCCTTCCTTCTGCCGGAAAAAATAGTCCCTGACCATGAACAGCAACAGAAGTTACATTATTACGCCATTAGATGGCGGCAAAGACTGTCTTTATGAGTGTGTCTGTCAGTAGCGAAGACTTTTACATTGAAAAGACTGAATTGTTGTGAACACGGAACAAGATGCAACTGACAAATGCTTTGACTAGTGCTGTCAGTCACGGGAAAACCTCTTAACTGTTAAAAGGACAGGATAATACATCAGTCATTTAAACAGATTTTTTATTATGAACAGGACTGACCTGAAGGAACCGTTTTATAAACTAACATACACAACATGGACATAATATTGAAGAAAAGAAAAATAGTCCATTTGCAGTCCAAGTTAATTTTTTTTTTTGTGAACTATTTAGTTATCTAACACAGAAGTTTTCAAGCTTTTTGATGCAAAAGACCCCCAAATATGATACCCTTGCAAGGGACCTTCACAAAATTTAAAAGGCAGCTATATTTTCATGTATAAATAAATACCTGTTTATTCTGTGTAAAATAAAATTATTACTAATGTGTAAAATAGTATATGAAAAATATTTAGTTTTTAAATAAATACAGTCTACCCACCATTAGACTACTTTTTTAATAATAATAATAATTGTGATTATTCTTGTGATTTCAGACCAGAGAAAGCAAAATAATGTACAACTGTCAATTTTAACATATTTATATTAATGGTTTTTACTATTATTTTATTATTATACATTTTTATTAGTATTGATTTTTTTTTTTTTTTTTTTTTTAACAGCCTTTTTTACACCTACACATACTGTAGCGCTCGCTTGCAGCCTCCAGTTTGTGATCTACAGTAACATATTTAGGTACAATCTAACGTCTTTTGTTATTTTCCTCTCTCTTACACAACTCTTTGCTTTCTCTTATAAGTTCATTGTTTGTCTGAGAGATTTTTTGCTTTAGCTAGGGAATCCTGAGCTTCTGTCAAAGGTTTAATGCTGTCCTTTGAAATTAATAATCGCAAAATGGCTATTCTCTTTAGTTGCATTAATATGAAAACCGCATTAAGTGATACACGATGCAGAAATATAACACCTTAATGTTTTCATGGTTTGCAGTTAAATAGATAGATCAACGATCATTATACAAAAATATTTGACCTCTCAATGCCACGATTGACAAATCAGAATCAAGTAGCCTAGAGTCATGTGATAATGTGGAGTAAATCAATGAAAACACAGTAAGGCCGACTGCTCATGTTCTACATGCAGCCGGCTAACGGCAGAGAAAAAAAGCACTCACTCTTTATCTCAGCTTTAAGGTGGATTATGGGAAGAGTAAGAGGCGTCTTGTGTTCATGTATTCCTGACTATCAGCCTAATATTGGTAACCTTGGCAACCACATGAGCCCCCAGAGGTTGATGTGAGAGTGTGTGTTTGTTTGTGAGTGTGTGTCACAGAGGTTTTATAGCACCTAAAATCGCTGAAAGAGAGCAAGGGCAGTCTGAACACTTTCTAGCCATAGGCCTTGAATACACACGCTCAGAAACACAATTTACAAAGCATCATGATGAGGATAAAGAGGGCCTGGAGGCATCTCTTTTCTCTCTCTCCTCACAAGTCACTCTCTTTCTTCTCTCATCCATTTCATAAGATCGAACTCAATCTCTGCCTTCTCTCCAAGTCATACAGTACCATATTTGGTCTCTTTCATGAATGAAAGAGAGCCGGTTTCACTAAATTAAACTGTCAATAAATCAGTGTGATTTAATGTCTATGGCTCTGTTGGCCCTTGAAGAGGACTGAATAAGTTCCATTACAGCATTGCTGGCATGTCCTGTTTTTATGGACTTTTTTTTTACTCCTTTCCTTGACTCCTTTTCTTGACTCCTTTTCATGAATCACTCCTAAGAAAGGTCATTGCAACCTCTTCAGAACTTGTCAACTCTCTTATACTAACCTGCTTTTTGTGGAACCTGATGCTTGGAGTCATGTTCGCTCTTTGAGGCCTGAGACGCTGTAAACTTAAGTGCTCAATGCCTGATTCCACAGATTTTCTTCAGCTTTACTAATGGATGTGGGTCATTGACGAATAATGTTTTTAAAAGTGTAAAAAAAAAAAACTTGGAAAGAATTTGTCACGAAAAAATTAATTCGATCATTCATTCGGTTTTACCAAATGACACTTTTGGTTATACCGAATGACGATATTTTCAAACAATGCTAACAGGCTGATATCTAGCTAGCTAGCTAGTTAGATTGCTAGTTAGATAGCAAAACGACAATCAAACATTTTATATTTAGTACAAGTTTTTAAAATAGTACAACATTTTCCATGTTTTATAGCGGTTGTACCGAATGACCTGATGTTTTGGGACATGTGTATGAGCAAGTGAAAACATGAATTTTTCAGATAGTTAAAAGAGAGTTAGTTACTTTGCTTCATGACCATGTGGTTCTTTGCAGGTGTCTGAATGATGTCACATCCTGTCACATGATACTGACCGCATGACTTGATCCAAAATGGTCCCGAATAACATCAATGAAATTAATTTGTCAGACATTCTTTCTCATAACAAAGCAACAACTTCTACACATAATTTTAATACCATTTTGCACTATGTTAATGATGTTATAAAATCATGCCAGAATAAAAAATGTATACATTTATTACATTTTTAGATATTTTAATCACAAATGAAATGGCTGTATTGGCCTTTGGCGGTTAAACCGAATGACCTTTTGACACTTCAAAATCTTTAAAATACCTTTATATGTAGAAAAATATAATTAAAACCTTTTGGATTCAATAAAAGAGATCTAGTTGTACTACCTTACATACTTTGGATGTCATGTCTTTGTTTTTTATTATTATTAATGCTCTTGGACAAAAAAATTACCCATCAAGTCATTGACCCATATATACTCATACCCATTGATGAGGTCTTCACAAATCTCAAATCAAGCTCTCAATGCCATGCAGATTTTCGAGTTTCACACTGTACAGCGAGGTAACCTTTGTGAATTAGTAGGTGTTCAGGTGTCAGATCAGTACACCAGTCTCATGCTGGAAAAGAAGGGCTGTCAAGCGTAGGAGTAGACCTCATAAAGTCATTTAGCATTCAAACTTTCCTTTTATGTTTCTGGGAAAAATGTTTTGTATTTGGACCATTTTTATGATTTAATGCTATGACTATGGCAAGTTGAAGGCAAAGTCAAGCCTTTCTGTCTTAGAGTAATATTTCTTTTATGCAAAAAAGTTATCTGTAACTTTCTGTATATACAGCATCTCACAGAAGTGAGTACACCCCTTACATTTTTGTAAATATTTTATTATATCTTTTCATGTGACAACACTGAAGAAATGACACTTTGCTACAATGTAAAGTAGTGAGTGTACAGCTTGTATAAGAGTGTAAATTTGCTGTCCCCTCAAAATAACTCAATACACAGCCATTAAATAATAAAATATTTACATAAAAGTGAGGGGTGTACTCACTTCTGTGAGATACTGTATTTCTTGCAGCAATATTTCTTTGAAAATGATTTTTGCTTCACATTTGCATTTGTCTTGCGTTTGAAATGGCCAGAAGTATTCAAGACATCATTTATTCTTGTCAAACGTTTAGCTATTTGTTAAAACGGCTGGTGCAATTGTCGACAATTGTTTAATATTTGACTGTCTAGCAGCAAATGAGTTGTAATTAGTGAGGTCATCAGTCACACTAATGATCAATTTAATGATTGGAACTTCAATGGACCATTGCAGAGAAATGTGCAGAGGGAGAGGTCATTCTCTGTTAAAGGACGTCCTAAATAAATAGCAGATGGATGTTTTAGTATCCTGTTTACCAGCAGCAACTGTTTTTCTTGATGGTGAATTGTCAGTACACATTATATCTGTTCGTATCTATTGTTTAAATTCATGTAACGTTTTTAAGCAAATGATATCATTACTTCACACTGGAACTGAGCCATCAATCATTTAGACATCATTAATTTCACTGTCTTTGTTGGTCACTTATCTCCTCTGGTAATTCTTCTGATAATTGACCCTTGTCAAACTGTCAAGATTTTCAAAGAATTTAATCTCCCTTTTCTGATGATTTCTCTCAGCCAAATCCCATCTCTAGATATTTTGAGATTTTTCTATAAAATTTGAGATGGTAGTGTGATTATAATATGATTTTTTTTTTTTTTTTTTTCATAGCTGTATTCATTTTTTCTACTCAGACCTTTGCATTTTTGATTTCTAGTCCCACCATTTTCATCAGGCTTTCTCTGTGGTGATCCATATCATTTACAAGAGCATTTTACCAATACACCTTTAAATTTTGAATTTTATATTATCTGAAATATGCTGAATTGTCTGACATTTTATGAACCAAATTTTGTGAAAATCAGCCGTTGATGTCACAGGCTGTTAATGTAATTGCAGGCTGCATCTGTAAATTCTTCTTGTGTTTACGGCAGATCTTGACCTTTCCAGTTTGGAGGGTGTGCAGAATTATGACTGTACTTAAGAGTAGCTGCTAATGCAGCATCTAGGTATTCATATTTATGATGTGAAGCTCAGGCCTCATGTAGAAAGAAAATGAATCCTAATGCTGTAGCCACTGCTACACACTTGTGTTTCTGTCTGTCCCAGATGACCATTTTCTCCTCCTCATATCCTCTGATCCAGATCACTGCTTTTATCTGTCTTTCTGTATGTATCTTTCTGTCTGTCAGCCTCTATCTTTCTCTTTTTCTTTCTCTTTTTTTTCATCCACACAGTCTCACACACACACACACACACACACACACACGTTTGTTTTTGTGAATTGTGGGGACATTCCATAGGCGTAATGGTTTTTATACTGTACAAACAGTATTTTCTATCGCCCTGCACTACCCCTGCCCCTAAACCTACCCATCACAGGAAACTGCACATTTTTACTTTCTCAAAAATGCTCTTTCTGTATGATTTATAAGCCTTTTGAAAAATGGGGACATGGGGACATTGTCCTCATAAGTCACCCTTTCCTTGTAATACCTATGTCATACCCATGTCATTATACAAATTTGTGTCCTGATATGTCACAAAAATGCACACAGACACACACACACACACACACACACACACACGTGAAGTTCCGTAGACATAATGATTTTTATACTGTACAAACTGTATATTCTATTCCCTAACTCTAAACCTACTCATCACAGAAATCTTTTTGCATTTTCAAATTTAAAAAAACAACAACAACAACATACTTTTGTTTGATTTAAGCTGTTTTCCTCATGGGGACCAACAGAATGTTCCTTTAAAGGGTTAGTTCATCCAGAAATGAAAATTCTGTTGTTAATTACTCTCATGTCGTTCCAAACCCGTAAGACCTTCGTTCATCTTCGGAACACAAATGAAGATATGAAGTGAGGAGAGTGTTTTTTTTGTGTGGAAACCCCCCCAAAAATGACTTTATTCAACAATTTCTTCTCTTCCGTGTAAGTTTCCAACACTGTTCATGTTGTAAACACAGTGCAGCACTTCCAGGTTCTATGTCAGAACGCCGGCTCATTATTGGCCGGCTCCTGTGTTAGCATCACACGCATGTGTCGTGCTGCTCACGTGAACAGCATCGGAGACTGACAGGGAAGAGAAGAAATTGTTGAATAAAGTCATTATTGTCATTATTTAACAGTATTGTTGTCACTTCATAAAATTAAGGTTGAAACACTGTAGTCACTGGCTATTTTAACAATGTCTGTACTACCTTTCTGGGCCTTGAAAGTGCAATTGCGTTGCTGTCTGTGTGGGATCAGAAAGCTCTTGTATTTCATTATAAATATCATGTGTTCCAAAGATGAACAACAGTCTTACGGGTTTGGAACAACATGAGGGTGAGAAATTAATAACAGAATTTTCATTTTTGGGTGAACTAACCCTTTAAGGTCAGATTTCTGGTATTACCATCCATGTGGGGACATTTTGTCCCAAAACGTAGGTTTTACCAGGACCACACACACACACACACACACACACACACACACACACACACACACACACACACACACACTAGTTTAGTATGATTTATAAGCTGTTCTCCATATGGGGACCAAAAAAAAAAGAAGGATTTTTAAGACCATTACATTCTTACCTTTAACGCATGCTGCGTTCGTCCAATCAGTGACACTGACACTGCAAATAAGAACGTTAACCCAGAGTTAACTGTGTGAAACGGAAACTCATGAATACCCAGGATTAATTGTTAACCCTGGGTAAATTATGAGCAATGTGAAACGTGAAGCATGATATCCCAGGATTCCATTTTATATAATGACCCAGGGTTAACTATTGCAAGTGTGAAAAGTCCTAATAATTTTGGAGGGGATTGGTTTAAATATTAAAACCAATAACAGTCAAAAAATTGTTTCAGAACCAGAGCATTTTAATAGCAAAATGCACTTTGTCCAATATACATCAATAAATCACACAAAGACCATGAACATGTATTAGGAGAGCAAAGTCCTTTTCACAATATGAATGTCAATCTTGATTTTATGTGAACTTTAAATCTCGAAGACAAGTTTTAAAACGAAGTAAACAAGCGTTTTTAAGAGAGTGTGTCAGTGCAGTTTGAATAGATTCCTCACTTACCCCAGTTTTGTAAGGTTTTCACACTTAAAATGTCATTTAAATGTTGTGTTTTGCTTGTTTGGAAGATTGCATGTGGGGGTGAGAGGAAAGTGGATATGCATTCGCAGGCAGCATTCGACGGTGGTGTTTTACTCTGACAGGATCCGTTCTACTAATGAGTTACAGGTCAGCCTCACTTCCTAAATTTATGACAATAGCCAGTTTTAACACCAAACTTTATTCCCCTAATTGCCTCTAGAAATGCTCATCAGCTGCCTCAGTGGCATTGTTGCCTTGCAACGAAGTGGTTTTTTTTTTTTTTTTTTTGTGAATGAATCATTCATCAGGAGAATTCGCTGTATTAAGGTGTAAAGCGAGTGAGTGTGTGTTATCACGAACAATCTCGGACAGATCTTTCCACCTCTTTATTATGGCTCCTAATAAATGATGTGTTTGGCTAATTTACATAACATCTGGAGTTGGGTTTCAGCGGTATTAAAGAATGGATTTTTCTTCAGTGCTAATGAGCATTTCTACTGGTGAGTTCATTCTTTAGAGAGAGATGTCCCCTGTGTAGAAGACAACCTTTTATGAACATTGAGCCAAGACAGAGGTCTATCATTATCCTACACAAGAAAGAAAAAAGAAAGAAAGGGGCAGAGGCAGAGAGGTGTGTGAAGTGGTAAATTCTTTCTTCAACTCATTTTAAAATTCCTAGGTGCTGGTTTGTGTTTATGTGTTTGTGTGCCGAGTAAACAGTATATAATGAGAGCTGTGCTGACTGTATGTTCTCAAGCTAGCTTTTCGATTCCCTTTCTCAGAAATCTGTGGAATAAAATTCAGCCCTCTACTACTGAGAAGACACCCAGAGTAGCTGCAATTCAAAGAAATGCAAGAATGAATACTGAACTATTGTAGCCTTGTGGGTACAAACCATAGTACGAGAGGACATATATATTGGCAATTTGATATTTTGCATATGTATGTTTGTTTATTTAACTGAAGAGGACATGTTAACATGTGACAACTGATTACAAATCGCTACCATGATGAAAGTACATGATGAAAATAGTTACATGTCCTTGTTACATGCACATTGTCCTGATACACATACAGACACATCACTCAGTGAGAGTTTTCTGTTGACAAACAGTGCCACCCAGAGGCAGCTTGAGAACGTGCAAAAGACAGTTGCATTGCATCCTGTGTTTGAAAATTATAATTTATAATTTTTACATTAACATTTTTTTTACTGAGCTGGCGTTCTGAAGTAGAACCTGGAAGCGCTGAACGTAAACAGCATACAAGAATGACACAGAAGAGAAGATATTGTTGAATAAAGTTGCTATTTTTGTTTTGCCTTTGCGCACAAAAAGTATTCTCTTTGCTTCATAAAATTAAGGTTGAACCACTGTAGTCATGTCGACTGTTTTAATGATGTCTTTAGTACCTTTCTGGACCTTGAAAGTGGTGGTTAAATTGCTGTCTATGGAGGAGTCATATATAAATAAAAATATCTTAATTTGTGCTCTGAATATGAACAAAGGTCTTATGAGTTTGGAACAACATTAGGGTGAGTAATTAATGACAGAAATTTCATTTTTGGGTGAACTAACCCTTTGAATCAGTGGTGGTATTATCAAGGACAATTTTTCCTCAAGGACTTTGAAGGGTTTAGAATTGAGTATATCTGTTTATTTACAGATTACAGTCTTAGCCTTCTCATTTAGCCTTTATATAGCCTTTATTTATATTTTATAATTGTTTCTACTTTGTCAAAAAAGGCTTTCTTGTTCAATAGGCCTACATTCTTTTATTATATTTGTAATACAATGGCGCACTCTGCTGGAAAGAAATTGAAGTTTAGAAGAAAGTAACCTAAAAATATATTCTAGGATCTTAATTAAAAATATATATTATATTTATTAAGAGTTATTTTGTTAAAAGCCCTTAAATTAATATGTAGTTAAGTATCAGTAGATCTTCAGTGTATTTCAAATATGAAGTCCAGTACTTGAATTTGTTTAATAAACAAAATCCACTATGGTCGGATTCATTTGATCAAAAATACAGTAAAAACAGCAATATTGTGAAATATTAATACAATTTAAAATAACTGTTGTCTGTTTAATGCATTTTAAAATGTTAATTTTTCCTATAAAGCTGAATTTTCAGCATTCATTACTCCAGTCTTTAGTGTCACATGATCTTTCAGTAATCATTCTAATATGCTGTTTTTGTGCAACATTTCCTATTATTATCAATGTTGAAAAAAGCTGTGCTGCTTAATATTTTTTTGTAGAGACCATGGTAATTGTTTTTCAAAAGAAAAAAAGAACATTTGTTTAAAACAGAGATCTTTTGTAACATTATAAATGCTTTTACTGTCATTTGAAAAAAAATCAATTTAATGCATCCTTAATGAGTAAAAGATGGATGGATGAATAGATGAATAAATGATTGATGAATGAATGAATGAATGAATGAATGAATGAATGAATGAATAAATAAATAACTACTGTCCCCAAACTTTTGCATAGTCAATTAGGTTAAAGATAGATTCATAAAATTAGTCAGGCATGAAATAGTAACTATGATCTAAAATGAGATTTAATTTTTATTTGAACAAATTTAAAATAACATACATAGATTGAATAATGTGTGTACAGCATGAATGCTGATCAGACCGGTCCTGGTCAAGAGAGCATTCCAACTGTACTAAAATATGCAACATAGTAACCTTAATGCAATAAACAACCGTACTTGTAGAATGGATTCTCTTAAAACTCAAACCAGTACACAACACACCCATTTTATTTGTGGCCTTTTTCATAAATTTCTTCTCGTATAAATGACTGGGAACAAGAACAGCAAACAATGCAAGCCAACTTATCCACTTGTTAGAGTATGGTCTGGTTTCACAGACAGGGCTTAGATTAAGCCTTAGTTCAATTAGGGCATTTAACTATCTTTTATAAATGTGCTTTAGAAAAACACATTACTGGAGTGCATCTTGAAACAAAACAATGTCTCTGAAGATATGTCAGTGCAAGTTACTTTAAGTTAAAACAACTCAAACATGCATTTTAGTCCAGGACTAGTTTAAGCCTTGTCTGTGAAACCGGAGGTATGTGTGTTAACCACTAGGCCAATGTTGGTAGCATTTTTGCCCCCTAGAGGGTGCAGATGTGAAATCAACTCTTTATCACACAGGTTTGCTCCTGGAGTGGGCGAGATGCGTGCACTGGTTCATCCGTCATAATTAAGCGGTGGCATTGAGTGCAATTTTATTTTATTTTATTTATTTATTTATTTTAAATCTAACTCCACTTTGGTTGCTATGCTGAGTGTTTTAGGACCTACTTTATTTTAAGTGTACTACTATGTACACTTAATATAAAGTACTTTAAATGTACTGATATTTAAATTATGATACAATGCATTTAGTTTGTAAATACATGTTTTCACATAGTAGCCTTATATTTAAAAAATACCAAGGCCTACTATATATGTAATTTATTTACATAGTTTCATCTATAATTTCACTACTGACCCTATACCCTTACTTAAACCTTATAGTTGGCATGAAACGGATGTTGTGATAGTTTTTTTCTTCGCTATTGTGATGTATATCCAAGTGAAACGACTTCTTGAAACAAGAAAAAATGTAGAGCGGGACTTGATTTTGGCCATGGGGAATTGATTAGATCGTTGTGGTTTTACTATTGCTCTGATCTCATGTGAGTGACAGGTTATCCTCCAGGGGGTTATCTTGATTAAAGGGTTAGTTCACCCCAAAATGAAAATTCTGTCATTATTTACTCACCCTCATGTCGTTCCAAACTTGTAAGACTTTCGTTCATCTTTGGAACACAAATGAAGATCTTTTTGATGAAATCTGAGAGATGTTTTTTCCTCCATTGACTGCCTTTGCAACTGACACTTTGATGCTTCAAAAAGTTCATAAAGAGATCTAATCCATATGAATTAGTCCAAATTTTCTGAAGAGACTTGATTGCTTTATGATGAATAGATTTGATTTAGGCATTTACTCGCATGTAAACATTGATCAGCAAACGTAAGCAGAAGCTCAACCTAACCTGAATGATGCTCAAACGTCAAGCTCAAACGTACCGTGTAACACACGAGAATGAACCTCATTGGTTACGCAGCACGTTTGAGCTTCTGGAAGAAGTTTGTTCGTCATTCAAGTTAGGTTTAGCTTCTGCTTATGCTTGCTGATCAATGTTTACATGTGAGTAAAAGCCTAAATTAAATCTGTTCATCATAAAAATCGATCGAGTCTCTTCAGAAAATTTGGACTAAAGCGCTTGAACCATACGGATTAGTTTTCCGATCTCTTTGTGATCTTTTTGAAGCGTCAAAGTGTCAGTTGCATATCCCACCTCAATAGCAGCAAAAGTGTTTTGCAATACAACATGAACATTGCAAGTACATTGAACCTTTTTTTTGTTTTTTTGATGTAAGTACATATTGTTAAATAAACCTAATATAAAGTGGGACTGTGTTTTGTCCTACAGTTGTACTTCATCAGAGGAGGAATGAAGGTTGTGTTGCCTTTACCCAGTATATGCTGTATACTTTTAGACAGACTGAAATAAGACTCCGTTTAGACTCAGACATGATGCCCATTTCATCCCATTGGATGGTGGAAGTGGCTGGTGTGGGATCTAAGGATTTGCAGCACCCAGTGGCCCTGAACTCATTCCATCAGAGGAATGACTAGCCCGTGGGATTTAGTCATGGGTGTTTTATGTATTTGTGATTCAGCCAGCTGGTTTATGCCACACACATTTGGCAGATATCGACTGGATGTCACCGCACCTCCTTTGGCTTGCACAGTCCTTGGAAGTCAGTTGCTTAGAAGTAATATCTCATTTTTTCAGATGTTAACTGGTTCATTTAGTGTGAGGTAACTCACCACACTTCCTCTCCTGCATTTTGCATGGGGATGAGCATGCTTTAGAGTGAGGCAGTAAGGTCCCTTGTCAAAGGGACATGTATGTATATACTATGAGGCATCTATGTATATACAATGATGAGCCAAAACATTGACCAGTCACAGGTAAAGTGAATATCGTTGATCATCTCCTAACAAGGCCACATATTAAGGTCTGGGTGGATTAGATGGTAAGCAAACAATCAGTTCTTGTAATCAACGTGTCGGATGCAGGAGAAATGGGCAGGAATAAAGATTTGAGCGACTATGGCAAGGGCCAAATTGTAATGGCACGGCGACTGGGTCAGAGTATCTCTCAAACGGCAAGGCTTGTGGGTCACTCCTGGTCAGCAGTGGTGAGAATTTACCAACAGTGGTGTGAGGAGGGACAAACCACCGACAGTGTGTTGGGTGCCCAAGGTTCATCAATGCATGAGGGCAATGAAGGCTATCCCACTTGAATGAAAGAAGGTCGCTTCGTCCAGTGAGTCCTGTTTTCTTTTACATTACGTGGATAGCCTTGTACGTGTACCTTTTACTTGGGGAACTGATGGCACCAGGATGCACTGTGGGACAACCACAAACTCTGGGCAATGTTCTGCTGGGAAACTCTTGGTCCGGCCAGTCATGTAAATTTGACAAAGGTGTTCCCTGGTGGAAGTAGACTCTTTCATCAGGATAATGTACCCTGCCACACTGTACACATTGTTCAGGAATGGTTTGAGGAACATGATAAATACTTCAAGGTGTTGCCTTGGCCTCCAAATTTCCCAGATCTCAATCCAATTGAGCATCTGTGGGATGTGCTGCACCAAAAGTTTGATCCACGTTGGCTCCTTTTTGTAACAGGATTTGAAGGATCTGCTGCTAATGTCTTGGTGCCAAGATACCACAGGACACCTTCAGGGGTCTTGAGTCCATGCCTTTGCAGGTCAGCGCTGTTTTGGCAGCACGCGGATGACCAACGGCATATTAGGCAGGTGAACATAATGGTTTGGCTCATCTGTGGATAAATATGGTCCAAACCTGCAGCCTCGCAGTTATCAGGTCAGATCTTTATCCGGTCCAAATCTGCAGCCTCACAGTTATCAGGTCAGATCTTTATCCATTAGTCTACAACTAAAGTCTATATTTTAAAGCCAGTATATATGAGAAACTAATTAGAGCTTAAACATCCAGAGTTATTTTCACTCTGTAAATAAATAATGAGGCTATTATGACACATGTATGTGAGGTGAGACAAAGTGTCAAGTACTTCACACAGAATTTGATTAGATGGCTGCACACTGAGGACAAACCTTGACAAAGTTTTCCAATCACTTCAAATATGGGTTTCAGTACTGCAAAGATGCAACTTTTGATTTGTGTATGGAAAAAATAAAGTGAAATCACAATGATTATATATATATGTATATATAGTTAAGAAATTTTATTCCGAACTGTATTGAATAGTCTTTACAAAAAATGATAATTCATTTGAAATTAACGTATTTATCTACTCTCTTAAAATTCCCTTCCCTAATATCCATACCTTCCATTTGAAAGATAGCAACCCAAAATTGAAAATTGTATCATTATTTTCACATCCACGTGTTGTTTATATGGAAGAATGAAACACAATGAAAGTGAAAGAGGACTGGGGTGATAATGTAATCATTACAGTGGTTGTTTTCTTGAGGGCATTTAAAAAGATTGTTTTTTCACAACCCAAATGAGGCGCACACTTTAGTGAGCCAAGATGCTCGGCTGTCAGCCCACTGGCCTGGATTTCCATTTGTATTTCAAGAAAGATGTATCTTAAGTGATTGATGTACAGTAACTGACAGACTTGCTCAGACTAGCAGCACTTGATCTCTCAAACCCTGCCAAGTGAGTTAGAGCACTGGTATTTTTTGTTCTGTGAACAACTTAAACACATAATAGGAGAACGACATGTTAGCCAATTATTATCCCAGGAACTTATTGACAGTAGAGATGTTCAATTCCTAAGGAAGACGTGTCTAAGAATGACAGTCAACGTACTGTAATTGATGACCCAGCTTTGCTCCATTACACAAACATAACACTGTTCACCACTTAGATGTTGTGTGCAAATCAAAAAATCAATAGTAGACTTGATGAAGTATCTGTCAGGAGCTCAGAGAAATTTGATGAGGATATTTGGATTCACAGTCCAACCTAAATTAATGCAAATCAAAAACGCATCTACACAGACATGCCTAGTGCTTATGATTTTAGCTCTATAGTATTATTTGTTGACAGTTATCTTATAAAATCATCACAAAATGAGCAAAATCTGCAAAGAAAATCTGTAATATGCATATCATCTCAAATACTTTACCGACACTGGCAAAAATGCATTCCAATACATAAAAATAATAGAAACAGACTAAACTGGTCAGGGATAAGAACTCTGATCTCATTAGGTTTCAGTGAATGAAAACCTAACCTAGAAGTCTCTCATGTCAAGTCTCTCATGCTCACAGAGGCTGAATTTATTTGATCAAAAATGCAGTAAAAACAGTAATATTGTGACATTTTAAACAGAACTTTTCTCTATTTTTATATATTCTCAAATGTAATTTATTTCTGTGATGGCAAAGTTGAATTTATTCCAGCCATTACTCCAGTCTTCAGTCACATGATCCTTCAGAAATCATTCTAATAGGCTGATTTGTTGCTCAAGAAATATTTCATATTATTATCAATGATGAAAATGGTTGTACTACTTAATATATTTGTAGAAACTGGGATACTTTTTTCAGGATTCTTTGATAAATAGAAAGTTCAGAAGAACATAATTTATTTGACTTGTTACTTCTGCAACATTATAAATGTCTTTGTGGTCACTTTTGATCAATTTAATTCATCCTTGCTGAATAAAATTATTATTATTACTTATACTATTATTAATCTTACTGACCCAAAACTTTTGAATGGTATTGTGTATATGTAATATAATATGATATATTTAACAATAATACAATAACAAAATCCCATTCTGGATTCTATTTGCTTAAAGGAACACTCCACTTTTTTTGAAAATAGGCTCATTTTCCAACTCCCCTAGAGGTAAACAGTTGAGTTTTACTGTTTTCGAATCCATTCAGCCGATCTCCGGGTCTGGCGGTACCACTTTTAGCATAGCTTAGCATAGTTCATTGAATCTGATTAGACCGTTAGCATCTCGTTAAAAAATTACCAAAGAGTTTCGATATTTTTCCTATTTAAAACTTGACTCTTCTGTAGTTACATCGTGTACTAAGACCGACGGAAAATGAAAAGTTGTGATTTTCTAGGCCAATATGGCTAGGAACTATACTCTTATTCCGGCGTAATAATCAAGGAACTTTGCTGCCGTACCATGGGTGCAGCAGGCGCAATGATATTACGCAGCGCCTGTGACCCACTGCTTGCACAGGGAGCGTGCCTTGCAACCATGGAGACATTTGTGAGAGATGCTGCGTAATATCAGTGCATGGTACGGCAGCAAAGTTCCTTGATCATTACACCGGAATGACAGTATAGTTCCTAGTCATATCGGCCTAGAAAATCGCAACTTTTAATTTTCCGTCGGTCTTAGTACACAATGTAACTACAGAAGAGTCAAGTTTTAAATAGTAAAAATATTGAAACTCTTTGGTCATTTTTTAACGAGATGCTAACGGTCTAATCCGATTCAATAAACTATGCTAAGCTATGCTAAAAGTGGTTCTGCCAGACCCCGAGATCGGCTGAATGGATTCGAAAACGGTAAACCTCAACTGTTTAACTCTAGGGGAGTTGGAAAATGAGCCTATTTTCAAAAAAAGTGGAGTGTTCCTTTAAGTTGCACTGGTCTTACATACATACATACATACATACATACATAAGTGTGTTTATGGATATATTTTCAATCATTGTTGAGTGTAATGCATTACTAATTAATTACTATAATTTAATTACTTTTCTTTTATAAAAGGGATTACTCTTAATTTTCCTGTAATTACAGTTACTTCTAATGTATTTGCATTAAATACCATATAGACTAAAAAACAATTCTATATATAACAATAGTGGATTTAAAATCACATTTTAACATCTAATGTTAAAATTTATGTTTTTAATGTAACCTTTAGTCAGTTGAAGAATTATTTATTCAATTTTGTATTATTTATTTAAAAGAATTAAAAGAGCAGTTTCATGTCTCTCCTTGTGTTGTTTAACTGGTTGAAGCTGATAGGGGATTTAGAAAATAATAAGTAATAAGCAATGCAATACTTTATAGAGAGAGTAATTAGTAATCTAATTACACTGTTGAAGATGCAATTAGTAACTAGTAATTAATTTAAGTAACTTGTCCTCAATGTACATATACAGCCAAACCAAAATTTATTCAGACAACTTGAACAGTTTATTCACTATAGTTTAAAAAAAATGGTAATTAAATATGACAAGATCTCAGAGTTAAACTGTGTCAGAAAAATTTAATCTTAATTATGTCAGATAACACTTAAGCAAAACATGGTCAGGTCAAAGTGTCTGAATAATTTTTGGTCCCACATTTTGATTAATTTTACTGGTAGTCCACAGTATGAAGAAATTTTGGGTATAATATGTCACAGTTTACTTTATTTTGCTTTCCTCACTTACATAAATGAACTATAGTGTCCTGCACCCACTAGTAAAAATAAATCAAAAATATCAAAAATGTCTGAATAATTTTTAGTTTGACTGTACGTACACATTCAATACAAGTTTAACTTCTGAAAATTTTCTCTGGGGTTTTTAACAAGAGTTTGTTATATATATTCACGCAGTCTGAATAAAAAAAGACAAAATGACTTAAATTTCATCAGATCAGATGGTGAATAGCTGAAAATATTACAGAAATCTCCTGTAAAATTGAATTGAATAGTAGAAGCATTTAAATTTCATTCTCACTTAATCTACCTCCAGGTCACCTTGTTAAAATTTGTAAACAAACTAGCTTTAAACTGAATTATTTGTGAATACTGTTCATTTATATTTGATGTAGCCCTTAAAAATGATCCTAATATATTTGAAAAGCAAGAACCTTTCATGAAAGGGTTAATGTTCTTACATATCACCTATGTTGTATACATCTCCTTAGTATCCTTTCAGATGCAAGAACTGAGTGTTAATTAAAATAGGTTGAAGAGGAGATAGTTGTTGTATGCTTATAATGAGTGAACCCCATTAAAATGTAAAATATTCAGATCTATATCAAAAATATGTTCGTATCCATTCACTCCCTCATGTCAAGGTTCCTCCGCTTCACAGATCACAGAATGGTTCACCATTAACAGGCAGTTATTTGAGCTTGCCGTTGTTGGATGGAGCTAGTGATGCAGCATAATGACCTGGACAGCTCTGAGGTTTCTGGCGAGCGGCTGTCTCGTCAATCTCAGCTCACCACTGCGAGGGCTAATTTTAACCCAGCGCTAATTTGCCTCAACTCTCTGACAAACACCGATTTTTAACACACCCTAATTATACATTACCATGGGTGACTACACCACACGTACAGCTGTCATGTCTGCTGTGTAGCTTTGTAAAGTATCTAGCTTTAGCTGAAGTCCTGCAATTAACCCAACACAATAAAAGAGCTCTAATGCCTCCCGCTACAGTCATATTTATTCACTTAGTGGGCAACCTCGCAGTTGCACTAATAATAAAAAAATAAAATAAAACATTTCTGTTGTTTGTGGTGGATAAACATGTATAGTCCACTAAATTTGGGGTCAGTAAGATTTTTTTTTTTTAAATAAATTGATACTTTTATTAATTTTATAGTGTCAATAAAGACATTTGTAATGTTACAGAAGATTTCTATTTCAAATAAATGCTGTTCTTCTGAACTTTCTATTCTTATTGAATCCTGAAAAAAACAAAACAAAAAAAACAAGCAGTACAACTGACATGAATAATAAGAAATATTTCTTGAGCAGCAAATCAGCATATTAAAATGATTTGTCAAGGATCATGTGACTGGAGTAATGGCTACTGAAAATTCAGCTTTGCCATCACAGGAATAAATTACATTTTAAAATATATTAAAATAGAAAACAGTTATTATAAATTAAAATAATATTTCACAGTTTTTACTGTATTTTTTAATTAAATAAACGGCGTCGTGAGCATAAAAGACTTCCAAAAACAAATGTCAATGTGCTGGACACCCACACTGTAAAAAAAGAATGGTTGGTTTAACTTAAAAAAGTAAGTTACCTGGTTGCCTTAAAATTTTGAGTTCATTGAAATTAAAAAATTGAGTTAATACAATGAAGGCGACTGGTTTAATCAACAGAAACTCAAAATATTATGTTATCTGAACTACATTAATAAGTTGATTTGACAAAAGAAAAAAGGTTGTGATAACAAATCACGAAAAAAATTTTTTTACAGTGCAGTCACATTGCCATTGAATCTGCCTTATTTTATATTTTTATTTATTTTTACAGTTGTGGGCCTCAATCAGCTACATAATAAAGCATTGAAAGGAAGGTGTAAGTGGTGAAACAGAGTGAAACAAAGAAGAGAACAGCTCAGTGTTTCTCCATTTGAATCTCATGCTTCGTAGACTAGCAAAGTTCGCTGCTTTAGTTGATTACCTTGTGCTTGCACTGTGGTTTCTATGTTTGTTTTTGTTTTTTGCGGTTTTGCAGATAGTGATGCAGTGTTTTGAACATTAATATTCCATAGAATTAAAAACTTTACATTAACATAAACCTAAAAAAATACATAACGTGTAATGAAGATGTGCAACAACATCCTGTAGACTACAAATCTAACAAAAAAACATTATTCAAGTAGCTGTAATAAAAGATAGATTGGAAAAACAAAAACTTGTGATTTTTCATACAATTAGTTAAAGTGCACTTTGCTTTTAAGCTCAAGAAAGCTGAGAGCCTGTTTCCTGTCAACAGTTCCCAGTTAACCTGTAAGTGTCATTAGTGATGTAGCTAGTTACACTGAAATGTAAAATGGAGAAAAAACAGGAAATTTAAAGACATGGAATAAATGGTTTTAAAAAGAGTGAGCAACACAAAAGAAAGGCTGGGTATTGTGAAAACTGAAAACATATAAATCAAATAGTTATTCTCTTAAAATGACCTATAAAATAAAATTCTGTCATTTATTCAGCATCATCTTATTCAAAATATGTAGGACTTACTTTCTTCTATGAGACTAAAACTGTGAATGTTTGAAGAACTTCCTGCCCACTCTTTTCTATTTAATGAACATTAATTATAGAACAGTCAAACAAACCAAAAAAAAAAAAAAAAACATCATAAAAATATTTTGGTCTGTTCATCAAATGTTCATCAATGCTCTATTAGAATTTGAAAAATATGGCATTTTCACATACTACAGTTTTAACAGCATTTGTAATTTCACTTGTGTTAAATGATTACAGACAAGTCTAGATAATATTTTATGTCATTTCTAATTTGTGTAGTTTTTCAAGCTCGTAACCATACTAATAATATTCAGCTACAATATTTGAATGTTAAGTACCAGATTAATAAGTGCCCCCCATCCCCCCCACCACAACCACTTCAAGTTAATCAACTTGTGCTGTTTTGCATGTAACCATGTATTTTCATAACAATTTTTTTTTCTTATTCCAGAAGATGGCAGTATATGTACAGTACACAATTTGTTGACCAACTAATCCTCAATGGCTGTGAAGCCCTGACAAAACTGACAGGATTAAGATTTTGTAATGCATAGCACTTGATTGATATTTTGATAGCATATTTCATATAAATACAACGCAAATATGATTCATATGGATAATGCAGATATAATGACATAATGCATGATGCTGGCAGCTTAGTTCAAAAAGATTTGGGTTGGTAGCACACAAAAAAAATCATAGGTTCGATCAGGGTGATGCATGAACAAGAGTTACTGTGATCAAGGATTATGGTCACGTGAGACACTGGGGCACAAGCCACTTTTTTTTAATGTGTTGTATTTGCACACATTCGCTTTTCATCTGTAATGTATATCAGTTTACATTTACAGAAGTTTGCTTTTCAGTCCAAAGCCCCTGGAACACTGGCCCACTTCAGGTAAAGTGTTAAATAACAATTAGCAAAAGTACGTTTGAAAGACAATAATAAATGTTTAGTGAAACCTGACCAGTTTTTTTTACACGTTTATACTTAATTTGCTTTGAAAATTTGTATAAAAAGGCAGTATATTTATATCTCTTATGTTATGTAGGCGGCCTACAGTTGAGTGTTTTCTGGTACATTTTAGTTTAGTTAATGTTTACTGTATTATTTTAGGGTCTGAACATTGTTCACGGTTGCTAGTGAGTCATCGTGTGGCTTTCTCTTGTACCACCTGTGTCATCAGTACGTTTTACAGTAACATATTTTATTAGCACGAATATATTGGCATATTAACGTTACCTGATTTAATGACGAAATGTTTAACAGAATGTAGCCTCGTAGCTACTGGCATCGTTGCGGTTGAGATGTAATGGAAGGGAAAATAATTAATCTGATAGTTAGAAAGTCGACGAAGGAGGAGGGTGATGGGCGAAATTAATAGCAGCTACATCAGTTAGAGAAAATGGAAACGCACGAACTAACGTCAGAAAGCATGTATAACCATTTAGACTAGCTGCCTTTAATTTATAATGAAGTTCACGTTGCTCTGCTGCGAACGTTCTCAGCGCGAGAGTGCTTCTCATACAAATGAGATCCGAGCGCGCTCACTCACTCACTCACGCGCTCTTTGACGTAGTCAGCCAGCTGGGCTCCGGCGTTCCAGCGCAGTACGTATGGCGCAGCGTGCCCGACCACCCTTCACATTTCATCCAGTCTAAATTACGGTTTATCTTGAAAAATAGGCAACCTGACACATCTGTTTATGTGTAATTGTTTCTTTTTTCCAAGCCGGGGCCAGAGACTTCCTAGGAGTAAAGCTGACTCATACAGTTCTTATGAAATAGCGGATTCATCTTTTTATCCGCTGGAAACGAAGAATCATAGTGTTACTATAGGAGCGCTCCCATCAGCATTAAGGAAGCAGCTTTTTTTCGGCGTGTCTTCCTGCCTCACCGGCATCCTGTAATCACGAAGAGATGAGAGCATCGGACTCGTCGATTATTGGTTATTTTTCGCATTAAATTTTGCAGAATTATCTTTTGGGAACGTCGAAGAGGTGGATGCCAGCGCGCGTAACCGTTTAATAGCGCGCGTGTTTCCCATGGCGCTGTCATTTACTTTCGCCAGTCGCGTCGGTGCTTAATGCCGGCGAAGGTGTGAGGAGGAGACCCGCTCTGAAGGTTTGATGCTCGCCCTCCTTATCTGTCACAGCTTTATATCTCCGCGTAGACCAATTTGGTGAAAACATCTGCATTGAATTGGCAAGAAATGACTAGTGAGACGTCTCTGACTGACACTACTTCAGCTGTTTCTTGATGATACGGTTACGCGAGGAGGGAGATTTGGACTGCACGTACTGCCTTCAACTGTTCGTCGCCTGAGGAGCTGGATATGTTCAGACTAACGTAAAGATGGATATTATCTTTGCTCTCCTGTGGTTATTGGCCGCACTATCTGAAGGCGTTTTTTGCCAGGGAATATACGGTAAGACAAACAGACGTAGCGGCTACGTACAATAGCCTTTACAGAACTGTCGTGACCTTGCGAGGTAGATGTGGATGTTCATTCTCAGTGATATCCAGTGTGATGTAGGCCTTATAGCTCACATGTCAATTGACAGTCCCGCGTTACAGGTGCACTGTGGGGCATCAGTAGCCTGTGGCCCTAGTCTTATGCATTAAATACGTTGCCATGCCGTTTTTGATAGGGTGTTTTGAAGTACCTTTATCACTAGGAGATGCATTGCTTGATAAAAGCATAAAGATCTGTGGCCATCACTGTGGTCAGCTGTGGTAAACGTTACTGCAAAGTATGCACTGGATATGGGTAGACCGCGGCTAGTTGCCACATAGGGAAGTTGTCACAAGGGCTACACTGTGGTAAATTGGTGACTTAGTTTTATAATTCATAGATCTATGTGTCGTTAAATTATATAATGTTGATTATACCAACTTATTTGAGCTATTAAAATCTGTATGTTGCTGATATAATTAGCTGATAATGACACATGTGGGACAGTATACGCCCCATAATGACTTACAGATAATCAAAAGTGGCCTTTCCAGCAAGTGTGGTTATTAATACAGTAAAGACAGAGTGCAGTTTAACCTATACAGAACAATTTTGGGATAACATAGGCCTATTACACAAAAATAGAGCAGTGAACATTAATTGAATAATATAAAATGCATTATAAAACACTGTATATTCAATGCGGATAAAATAAGGAATCTTTTAACATAAATTGGTACAAATGTGATGGTTCCCAATCTCCTTTTCCAAAAATTATAAGGCGATTCCTTAATTTAAACAATATTTTACCTACAAACACTTAATACTTTCTACTTATAAACAACATAATTTTAATAATAATTGACTGTAAAAGTATACATATTACCTTGTTAAATATTTATTCTGTAGATTATAAGGTAATTCATACTGTTTACTTCATTTTAACCACATTTTTAACAATATTTTATAGAAAAGCTACATGGATTGTAATTAATAATTTCACATAATTATTCCATTTACCATATCTGATGTGTGTGTTGATTAATGTTTATATGTGAATAAAAGCCTAAATTAAATCTGTTCATCATATAAAGCATTCATGTCTCTTCTGAAAATTTGGACTAAACCGCTCGATTCATATGGATTGGTTTTACAATCTCTTTATGAACTTTTTGAAGCATCAAAGAGGTAGTTGCATAGACTGTCAATGGAGGGACATCAATTTCTCAGATTTCATTTAAAATATCAAAGATGAACTAAAGTCTTATGGGTTTGGAATGACATGAGGGTGAGTAAATGATGATAATTTTTTTATGTTTGGGTGAACTAACCCTTTAAGATATACATTAGAAATATTTACATGAAACAGTGTGACAACTAGCCCTGGTTTTCCCTAATATTACCCAGTGTCATTTCTTTTATTCAAGTAATATATTCATGCTTGAGGTCAGGACTAAGTGACAGTGCCATAATATTTATTCACTGTGCTGTCAGTGGAAATCAAGTAAATAGTTTTAATAGTTATCACGCTTGAGGACTAAATGACAGTGCCATAATATTTATTTACTGTGCTGTCAGTGGAAATCAAGGAAATAGTTTTAATAGTTATCATTGTTTCAATGTAAAGAGGAGCCATGAAAGCACATTTGTGATGTGATTCCCAGTAACATTATATATGATGTGAGGTTGTTAAATTCCCTTTGACAGAATTTTATGTAGGTTAAGCTGCTCATGTCAACCATTCATTCTGTCATAGAAACCTACATGGTAACAGTTCAGCGTCCTTCTGCCTGAAGAATATTACAAAGGGTTGGTCATAATGGGATGAAGGCTATACCTATAAAGCATCAGCTGGGAGACCTATTTTAGCTGACGTCATGTGGATTACAAGGACCGATTTACTGCTTAATGGAAGACTGTTTGGATTGGTAAAATAGAAAATAAGAGCAAGAATCAGTGCAAATGACCTCTCTTAATTTTTTCTACAGGTTGTTTGTTAGCACCTGAAGTCAAGCACAGTGGAGAGAGGTGGTCCATTATTTTTAAGAACTTAAAATGCACATTTATCCATTTATTTATTTTTTTTATTGTGGACTGGACTCCATGATGCTCCTACAGTAGGCATTTGGTGATAACTTCAGAAAAGATTATCAGACTTGATAATCTGGGGTCTCTAATATTTCCAGTAGTTGTCATGGAGTGGTCAAAAATGGTGTGATTATGTTCATGTTTCGCAGTATTGGCTTGCATTATATTTGTATGTGGGATATGAACAAACAATTGATTCCTGTGTTATGACCTGTGCAAATGTGGAACTGTTGTGGGTTGTACTTCACTTCTATAGGAGCTGGATGCTGGTTCATGCCCTTTTAGTTTACTGCATGCTTCATGGTGAATCGTGGGTTTTTGAACATTGAATTGATAAATACTAAGTAGGCCTGCATGGATTCTGCACTTGCAGAATGCTCTACAGATTTCAACAGGATTCAAATAGCCATTGTTCTACATACTGTATCCTCCACCCCCACATGTTGATCATTAGATGTTTTGGATTAACCAACACCAGAATGAAAGAATTTGCTTCCTTTCAGTTCAAGAGTTGGTATTTAAATTGGAAGTTAAATTGGTATTTGAATTGGAGTGACATGAAGAGATTTTTAGTCTTGATAAAAAATGCATTCTGGGAAATGAAATGGTCCACAAAAGTTAATGAAAAGCCTATCAATTGTTTTAGAATTTTCTTTGTTTCTAAGGCCAATAAAACTTCAAAACTTTGTGACAAGGCTTTGTCAGGCAGGCATTCAAACTTTGCCTTGAAAATTCAAATTCAAAAATGGTCAGTATTTGACAATTTAAATTCATAAATTAAATTTGAATTTTTACTACTTTTATTGATATCAGAATCAAATAGAGCAAATATTAGAGAGCCGCTGTTACTTATTAGTAACTTACTCGTCTTCCTTTTCGAAATCAATAAGAATTACACCTCAGTCAACTTTGATGAAGATGCTAACTGGAAAGACTGCGCTGGTTTAAATAAGAAATCACATTTCCCCACTAGATAAATGTTTTATTGTAAAGCGAGACTAATGCACTATATTACAGCATCCCAACAGGCCACTTAGGCCGAAATGAAATAGAGGGCTCCGATAGTAAGACATCTAAGAGGTCGATAAGCTTTTAGTTCATGTAATTCAGTACAACTGTTGGTGCACTGTTGGATCTAATGTCAGCATGTTTTGATTGGAGATATATGGATATTTTTCTAATATTTATGTTCGTTTTACTCTGCGTGATGGCTCTCTGTTTCATGTTTCATATGCAGCCTCTCCATTAATTCCAGGCTCATATCTGTCACAGACAGTCGACTAAGTGGTCAGCTGATAGTATCACACACTTCAGCTAAATGCGACCATTCTCTGCTTTTCCAGTGTTAATCCGAGCTGCTAATATTTAAATATTTTTTTAGCTTCTAGATCCCATCTGTTCACAGAAGAATTGCTTATATTTTACTACCACTGACTGATTAATCAAGTGCATTCTGTTTATCTGACCACAACAGACTGCTTTAGTTTCATTGTACTTTGGGTCAAACATTGCTATGAAGACTTGACCCTTCAGAAACAGAGATCTAGCACTGCTTTTACTTTAGAAATAGTACATAATTTAATAGTTTAATTAAAAGTTGATGGCTGCATTTTTCTACATCAAAAATGTACCCTATGGTCACATACTGACAGTCTCTTGTTGTGTAATATTGGACTCTGCAAGTTGGAAGTATATGTGAAGTGGCAGAGGTGGATGAAAATAGCATTCATATACATTATGACAGTGTTAAACAGAGTTAGACAATTGCTTGTGACAGTTTCCTCCAGATTGGACTGACCACTGTGAAAGGGCCATTCTCAGTTCCTCTGCTTTCTACTGTAAATAATTCACACCTCTTACAAGCAGACATTTAAAAGACTATAGAAATATTTATACAATATTCAAAATTCTCTCAAGTGCAATTTCTAAAGGGGAACAGTTGAACTTGTGCATGGTGTTGAGTTGTAGCATGTTGCAGGCCGCACTGTAGATCTTCATGCGATAGGTCTTATTGTGCAAAGAAGCTCAGTTACTCCACTCCTTCTACATGCTTTTCTAACACACCATGGTAGCAATCATCAGCCGAGTAACCTTGGGATGTACAATGCACATTACGGTTGTTAAGCATGACTGTTAATGTAGAATACAACAACCTTCTTTACACGTTTCTCTGAATTATTTATCAACACTCCACTCCCGGTTTGTGTAGCACATTTAGTGTGCCATGTTCTGTAAACTATGAAAGACTAAGGCAACAAACTAAGTACAACAAACCCAACACAACTGCTAAACAGAAATGGGGGTCTTGACAGCTTGTGGTCGGTAAGATTTCAAGATCAAATATAGTAAAAACAGTAAAACTGTGAAAAAAATGTACAATTTAAAATAACTGTTTAATGTTAACTTAATGTTAACTTAACTGTCTATGTTAATATATTTTAAAACATAATTTATTCCTGGGATGGCAAAGCTGAATTTTCAGCAGCTATCATATTCTTCAGTGACACATGATCCTTCAGAAAGAATGAATATTATTGTTATTTTGGTAACACTTTAGTATAGGGAACATGTATTCACTAACTACAGCTTTTCCCTCAATAAACTCCTAATTTACTGCTTATTAATAGTTAGTAAGGTAGTTCTTAAGTTTAGGTATTGAGTAGGATTAAAAAATGTAGAATAAGGTCATGCATAATAAGGCATTAATATGTGCTTAATAATTACTAATAAACAGCCAGTATTCTAGTAATATGCATGCTAATAAGCAACTAGTTAAAAGACCCTCAAATAAAGTGTTACCATTATTTTTTTATTATTTGAAAAAAAAAAAAAAACACATGCTAATATTTTTCAGGATGTTTTGATGAATATAGAAAGTTCAAAAGAATAGCATTTGTTTGAAATGGAAATTGTGGCAGTGTAAATTTTGATCAATTTAAGCCTTGCGAAATAAAAATATACATATTGAAAAAAGTTTGGACGTTTTTGATATTTTTGAGATATTTTTATTGGTGGATAGTTCATTTATGTAAGTGAGGATAGCAAAATAAAGTAAACTGTGACATATTATACCCCAGAATTCTACATACAGTGGACTACTAGTAAAATTGATAAAACAATTTGGAACCAAAAATTATTCAGACACTTTGACCTGACCATGTTTTGTTTAAGTGCTATCTGACATAATTAAGATAATTTTTTTCTGACACAGTTTAACTCTGAGATCTTGTCATATTTCATTTACTATTTTTTTAAACTATAGCGAATAAACTGTATTAATGAATTAAATGTTCAAGGTGTCTGAATACATTTTGGTTTGACTGTATGTATGTATGTATGTATGTATGTGTATAGGTTTTTGTTAATTGTGCAAGTTCAAAGGAGTTGAAACCCGTACATAATTTAGATGTATAATCTTTTTTTTTTAATAAACTAGCAAAATCACAACTGAACTTAACAATGAATTCCATTGAATGGAGAGCAGTTTTGGCATTTTGATAATAACAACTCCTTGTGTTCCATAGGGAAAGATATCTCAGGAGTTTTGAGTGGCATGTGGATGGGTAGATGTTGACAGAATTTTCTGTTTAAAGCAATTGATCTGCAGAAGGTGTGACTTGATTTGACTGGCACAGTTTCTGCTGAGTGTTTTTCACCACAGCATTCTGATGCTATTTTTACTTGCAATAATAATTGTGCAGCTTAAAGATACAAATAATTTATTTTGGAAATTGCATTCAAAATGCACATGCACTCAAAAATATCTACAGGCATGTTTGAATAGGCAGGATGCTTCCGGCATTAACTACTTGTTTTTGAAAAACATTTGAGAACCACACATCCACTGGCACTCATTTATATAGATTTGCCAGTTTCACTGGGGGCTCACATAAATATTTCAACATTTCTGTTTTGTACAATCTTGCACACATCTTGTAATATACACTAAAGTTTTCTATTAACTAGATGTGACATAGCAAAAACTTGCTGCTTTGCTGTCTTGCTGCTAAATTTGTAAGGTTTCAGCAGGCTTTCCACTCAAGTTCTCAAGAATGACGGATATGCGGATATGCTCATGCAGAGAGCCAATAGGCTTCAATACTGAAGCCCACACAGCTTTTATTCCTCCTTTGTAATACTTTTTTGTGTTGTGTATATTGTAGGCTTTCTGCTCCTGTGGGTCTATACTTTTTTCATATTACAGGTGGATGATTAACCATGCATTACAGCAGCCCACTACCGTTTTGAATGAAATCGTTGTTGCTCATGCAGGGCGAGTTATTGTGGCCAAGAATAATACTGGGCCAAAAAGGCAAAGACTAATAATAGCAATACAGTGGCTAAGATTGGATAAAATGCATATGTTAATGAATATTTAATGGCTGTAAGTAACTGGGGGAAAGAGAATCAATGGATGTAGCCTCCCTCTCTTGAGGACCAGTGTGAGCTAAAGTCCTGAAAGCAGGAAGGCAAGATTAGTGACTCTCAAAGTGCCATACAGAACCATAAAAACAAAAGCCATCACTCACAAGAACTGTGGCTTCCCTAAAAACGACCAGCTAAACAGTCATTTAACACTGGACAGTTAAATACTACTGATGGCATCCAGCACATAGGTGATAATTACCCTATCCCAGACACAGGTACATTGGGCCACATTTATGAAAGGAACATACGACAGAAAACTGGGCGTACGATCGTTTCCACGCAAAACTTGGCATTTATCAAGATGGACGTGAGCGGTAGCTATGATCAAATCTCACATCAGGTCTTAGCTCATGTACAAAATATTTTTGAGTTAGCGTGAGCTTGCGTGCAGCATAGTAAATCTGGTGAAGAATTGTAATGAGAGCATTTTGATCATTTAGATTATTTTTCTGACACTCACTAGTCGATCATTAAACATTAAGATTAGAATGTCATATTAAAATTAAATTAATTTAATTGATACACAAAATCTATTTCACAAAAATAATTAACAGATTAGCCGAAGAAAAAAACTGCGCAACAAGTATTATAAGCTACGCTCGTTTTTGTGACACTCTAACGCATTATATTTGTTTATTTTATTAAATCCAACTGATCGCGCAGACACTTCACACGCGCACACACAACATATCAGTTCTAGCGTTGCTAGCGTGACATTTCAGCCATTAATCATCAAACTAAAATGCAGTTACACTGCTCAAATTAAATGGTCCGCTGTAAATCAGCGTGCCCAGCGCTCGACCAAACACATTTTTGCACATGTGAAGGATGCTGTTTTACGTGGATATTGGAACACGAGTAAAGTACAAAGCCTTGTTTACATAATGAATAATAGTTTAGCTACCCAATGTTGCATGTCCTATGCTATAGTGTTTATAATGTTTGTAAATGTTTCGTTTTATTTACCGTTTTATTAATATACATATAAATTAATATAATTGTTTGCAATTATGAGGTTAACAAGTGTTTTTGGAGTAAGATTAACTTCTGTTTCAAGAGATTACTTCCTCTTCTTGAATGGGTTACTTTTCTCCATGTCGTAAACTCTAGGGGCAAGGCTTCTAAAGCGTGAATTTTTAGTGGCCTGATATTCAAGTGACGATTGTATTGAGTTGCCACATTTATCAAGGTACGATCATTCGTACGGTGGGATTGGCAGCAGACGAATGTTTGATGAATCACACGTGAACCCTGTTGTAAGATGATTTCTGTGCTTGGATCTGCACTCATTTCAATGTTAGATTGATAAATTAGGCCCATTGTGAAGTTATAGCATATTCATACTAGTCTTAAATAATGATTTGTAACACTAATACTAATATATGTCAACCACTAATGCACAATATTCAAGATGTGTTTATCACATCTCCAATGCTTATTGATAGCTGTTCTGAACCAAATAGCCTCTAGCAGACGTTAATTGACAGAAACTGATGTTTGTGGTTATAATGTCTTAGAGCAAAGTAAAGTCAAAATCTTCTCTAACAGTATCTGGAATATGCCCAGCAGTGCATATTTGTATGTATCCCTTATTTGACACATCCAATTGAGGTCATGGAGCACTCTACTATCGAGCTGATGAGCACCAGATGTGTTAGTTTAGGAAGACATCCAAAATGTGAGCTATGTCCAGAAGCTGTGGGCTATGTCCAGAAGCTACCTTACTGCCCAGTTTATTTAGTTAGTTAGTTAGTTATTCATTCTAAGACATCATAACATGAAGCAGAATGCTTTAGATTTAGTACCTCCTAAGGAAACTGGTTCATACAGGCATCTAAAGCTACATTCACACTGTCAGTCCAAATCCGATTGTGTATCCAGTTGGGATCTGATCTAAAATTATTGACTGTCCACATTGTGTTTCGCAACTGTTCAGATCGGATTTGTGTGTCCATGCCGCCCTTTCGTTTTACGGCAATGATGTTGTGTTGGTAGATATACACCAAAAACAACAACAGCCGCAACATGGAGGGGTTTGTGTAGCCGCCGCGCAGGACTACTGCATCTTCCTGTAACGTCTGACATTTACGTGGCGTGAGAAAGTCATACAAACCACGCAAAATCCGATCAGAGCGATCAGACTGAAACAGATTTCCAGAAGTGTGATTTTATGATTTCAAACCACATATGTTGCTTTTTTTTGCCGTTCACACTTACTAAATCTGATCAGATTTCTATCAGATATGCACACAAATTGGATTTGGACTGACAGTCTGAACAACAGGCATGATGTTAAAGACATCATAACATCATGCCTAATGATCTAGAAAAATGAGCTACTATATTAGTCATAACCAAATAAACATTTAATTACTAAAAATGCTTATTTCTCACTTGAAATAAAAATATAATTAACATAAATAAATAAATTTAAAATATCTTAAATTATGAGTTATGCTGTTACTTTACCAATTTATTTGATTTATTTATTTATTTATTATTTGATGAATCACACGTGAACCCTGTCGTAAGGTGATTTCTGCGCTTGGATCTGCACTTATTTCTATGTTAGATTGATAAATGAGGCCTATTGTGAAGTTATAGCATATTCATACCAGTCAGAAATAATGATTTGTAACACTAATTCTAATATATGACAACCAATAATGCACAATATTCAAGATGTTTTATTAATTAACATAAATAAATACATTTAAAATGCCTTAAATTATGAGTTATGCTGTTACTTTACCAATTTATTTGATTTTATTTTTTTCTTGGCAACTGTTTTAAAAAAAGTCCTCTGTAGATTTGAACATCCAGATCACTTTAGCAACAGCAGAGCAACACCCCTGTAAACCACTTACAACACCCTAGCACTAAGAAGGGCAAGATTTGCACAGGCAAGCACCACTCATATTTTCTTCAAAAATGTCAAGTGTAGATGTTTTCTGACAAGAGCTTTGCTGAACTATGCATGAACAGTGAGTGTGCCTTGTTCAAACCTGTGTGCGTAGACTCAAAGAATGTTCCAACCACGAATGAAACAGCACAAAATAACCTCAGCAAGACCTTGGACTTCACATTGTTAATGCTTCAGTGAAGGTCTCTGAGGACAGCAAGCATTATAACAGAACCATTTCTTGCTGAGCCCTGTGCAAAAAAATAAAAAATAAAATAATAATAATAATAAAACAAACATCTCTGCACATCTGCGTTCCCCTTTGGCACAGGATATGTTAAAGAGGTTTGAAAAATGGCAGAATCATTGTAGTAAGGTAATGAATGCTCTATGTAAGGCTTGTATTTATTTCTTTTCTTATTCATTTCAATCAAGGGAAATGAAAAGAGTGTAAATGGATTTCGAGCTATTTACCTACCCATGGTGCTTTATTGATTTGGAACAATAATTTATTTTTTATAACAAACTTTCTCAACTAGACTTTTTTGTTTCATGTTAAATGAAAATAGCTTGTAGTTTAAACTCATTAAACATTTATGGAAATAAGTGAGTTGAACCTCAGTGAACCTTCAGGGCAGATGTAAGCGACATTTGTCAACATGCAAATTCGTAAATTTTTATGCATCGACCCTTGGAGTTTTTCTATTAGCGCAGGCACTCCACTTACGTTTATCAAGCCATTAGCTGTAGATTTTGTGAGAATGAGTGTTAATAAGTGTTAATGAGTGCTAATGAGTATAAAGTAGTGCACATTACTGCAAGCAATGCGGGCAGGCTTCATTTTGTGGTTCACTGCTCTGAGTTGATTTTCGAGAAGGTTTCACATTCCTTGAAAATTTGAAGAGGTTTTGGATCGGTCTCGGTAAACTGATATCCACATTTCAGGTCATGGAAGACTGATCAAAAATATCTCCCAATTCAGAGAGGATATGAATTGTTTATCGTTCATCTTTGTTGGGAGGAGGCTACTCATTAGATGTGAAAGTCTGGCAGGCCTGTGCCGCAGGTTACCTTGAGAGTTACCATGACTCGTGTAAGGATACTGTCTTTAATTAAAATTTCACAAGCTAGAAGGTTGTTAACTTAAGGCCATGTGTACAGATTTAGGAAGAATTCATTGCATCCAGTCTGTCTCATGCTAATATATTTCTGCCTTTTGTTTAAAGTAGACATTGTTTTTAAATAAGCACTGGAATTTAGTGTGGCAGAAAACACTGTTATTGTGTCCCAGTGGAAGATTTTATGCAGGAATCCATTCATTCTCTGTAATTAGGTGAAATCTCAAGGGCATTACAAAGAAACCAATCAAGCCAACAAAATGATCTTTGTAAACAAATTTTGAAAAAGATGTTACTGTACACAGCAGGCAGAGGCTGCAATAGTTTCCTCTTTCTCTTGATTTTAAGCGAAATGATGATGGATGCACAAATATGATTACGCCAGACAATAATACTTCTCTTAGCATCTTAGTAAGATCAAAAGTAATCTGTATATTTGGGATTGGACAGATCTGGTCATGATCAAATATCAAATCAGCTTACCGACATGAGCAAGGCTCCACAAAGCAATGGCGTTTATTAAAATACAGTGGGGTACAAAAGTGAAATGCTTCTATGTTGCATTTTTCTAATTGAATACATTTTTTCCCATATAACCAATTATAATTAGTACACATTTTGAGTGTTTTTATAGTACTAGATGATTCAGCTTTAATCATTTGTAACAAAATCTGCATTTCCACCATCAGACCAAACCATTTCATTGCTTAACCGTTAGGGATGGGAGATATCGTATCGTTTGCGATATACTGGTAAAAATTCTCCTCACGATAAAAATTAGTCTTCCTGCGATAATAACAATGAAGCCTAGTTCATGACATATTTCTGTGTGCGATCCATTCGCAGCTCACGTGCAGAGCGAAAACAACTATGGCGGAAGGCGGACGTGAAGCTAAATGAGGAGCTACCTCTACATTTCGGAGCTGGTATACACTCAGATATATTTTCACTCGTTGAACACTCTGACTGAGCGCTTGAGTTTCGCTCTCCGTCAAGCGATCCGTAGATCCGTACACAAAAAATGCTATTCTTACTTAGATTTTTTTGTCTTGTTTCTAGTCCAAATATCTAACAATTCTTAAATCAAGAAGCATTTACTAGAGAAGTAAAAATTATTGTTTTGTTTTCAGAAAAAAATAAGTCAAAATTAAGCGAGTTTTTCTTTAAAACAAGCAAAATAATCTGCCAATGGTGTACGCAAAATAATCTTATTTCAAACCGAAAACAAGATTATTTTGCTTGTTTTAAGGAAAAACTTACTTAATTTTGACTTATTTTTTTCTGAAAACAAGACAATCATTTTTACTTGTCTAGAAAATGATTCTTGATTTAAGAATTTTTAGGTATTTGGACTAGAAACGACAAAAACTCTAAGTGAGAAAAGCATTTTTTGCAGTGTGCAACTTTTCCATTTCTGCAAGGGCTGGTGTTTGGATTTTTACTGTTTTTTTTTTTGTTGTTGTTTTTTTAATTAATTCTTTTATGTAATTTTTATATTTAATTCTATATATATTTTTATATTACAGTAGCTTATTTGATGATGGGTACATTTTACTTTAGATCAAAGTTTGTGTTTATGAGGCTCTCAAGACTCCATGCAGCTATCACTTGTAGCCAAAAAACAGTGGTGAATGGTACTATATTTATATCGTCACTGATATCGTTATCGCAATAAATACCAGAAAATATTGTGATATGGTTTTAAGTCCATATCGCCCATCCCTATTAACCGTTCCATTCCATGCCAATCGAGCCCAGTCAGTATGAATATGGTTTGTGGGGCTGATCAGAGAGCTCTTTGGAATGTAATACAAATATGTCAGTCGTTGCATTGTAATGCAAGAGTTTACAGACAATATGAGATGTAAATAGTGACCGCGTTATGGAGGATGATCAGATATTTATTTTAATTTTATTATTAACTTGCTTTAACTTAGCCAACTGTGCTGAGAATTCCGGGCTGAGAACAGTTTGTAATCGTGCTGTGCCGAACCAAGTTCAAGTGGAAATATAACTTGAACTATTCTTTAACTATTCGGCCCGACAGTGGAGAGTTACAGTTCTTGACCTTTGTTTGTTCCCAAGTGACTTTTTATTCAAACTCTGTATCTTTAAATCCATTTTACCATTAAAGAATTTGCAAGTAAACTAAGGCTGCCCCCGACTTAAGATTTTTCTAGTCGACTTTTAGTCGTTCATTTATCTACCACACTCCGCAAGAACACTTGGAAATGCACCTAATATTGGCGCACATTAATCTAGGTTAACGTTAGAGCGAGCTGCCACATAAAGTGGCTAATGCAGGCTACTACTTATGTTTTAAATAAGTCACGTTTGAGGTCACACGTCACCTTTTTGTGGTCATTCTTTACCTTCTCGAAATGTTACCACAGTACTTTAAATTTTCTGCCAACATATTACAGCATTGAGAAGCCATCTTAACGACCTGTCACTGCGCAACTTCACCAATTCCTGTGAGTTTTTTTCTATGACTAACTGACTAATTGAAATTTAGTCAACCAAGCCTCTTCTCGTCATCTAACATTTAGTTGACTACTAGGGGGCAGCCCTAAAGTAAACCTTGTCTTTCTCGTCTTACTGAATAGCATAACCCTCTTCCTGTTTTCTTCTGAATTTTTTTTCATTACTTAATTTATACCGTTCTAGTGGGTAAGACTGTTAAAGCAGTTATTTACTACAGTTGTTCCTCCACTGGTCTTTGGAGTGTGAATTTATGCTCTATAATGGAAAACAGCCTGTGCCTGCATCAGCACATACTTTAACTTTGATAGTGTACGTGCAGATTTGTGTTTGTGAAGTACCTCATAAATTATTCCTCCACAAAGGTTTTTTGCCACTCTGTTATCTTTATGATCATATTGTTTCCTTTAGACTAGTAATTGGGTTTTCTGTGAGATCAAAGTGAATGATCCAAGATTATGAATTATGAATGTGCCTTAAGATGTAACTTCATGGTGAACTGTAGTGAACTGAGATGAACTACCTATATCTAGATGAATGCTATTAGTTCTGTTCTCCAAATGATCACATAGAAAGATGCTTATAGGTGCATAATGTGTTTGCTGTAGTCTCATTCTTATAATATTCTTGTACAGAGTTTTTTTTTTATTTATTTATTTATTTATTTATTTATTTTTTTTATGGCAGCAATGTTCTTACAGTCTTCATTCATGTTTTAAATACCTTGCGCAAGTAGAAATAAATGTGAAACTTTAGCACTTATTTTCTTGGTTACAAGATAAAAAAGGAAAAAAGAAAGATTCAGATCCTGTCTGCTTTTTGCTGACCTCCACTGATTTTCATATCTTCATAGTTTTAAGATCAGTTGTCTTGGAGTGCAGTCTGCCACTATTAACTTTAATCTGCAGTCTAGGTCAGTGTTCACAACTCTTTTGTTTTATGGACCCTCACAGCCCTCAGTCAGTATTTTCATTAATATTATTAAAATTCCCATTTTTACGATGATTCTCTTTAGGGCCTTTCACACTTAAAAAAGTTAACCCTGCTTAAAAATAAAGGTTCTTTATTGGCATCTGCAGATAACATCTTAAGATAACATCCATGGAAACTTTCCATTGTGCAAAAGGTTCTTTATAGTGGAAAAATGTTCTTTAGATTATTCAAATGTTCTTCACACTAAGAAAAAAATGGTTCTTTTAGTGACTGTTCACTAAAAGGTTCTTTGGGGTTCCAAAAATGGTTCTTCTATGGCATCGCTGTGAAACCCCCCTTTTAGAACCTTTATTTTTAAGAGTGTGGGTCATTCTAAACTACAGGTAAATGGAGTACTAATAAATAGGGCTTTTGACACTTAAACAGTTAACCCTGTCCCTGGTTTATTCTAAACCCCAGGTAAATGCAATCCTGGGTTATCTTTCTTCACGCTTCACGCTTCACGCTGCTCATAATTTTTTAGCATCGTCCTTATTTGCATATTTGCGGTGTCACTGCTTGGTTGAAATGGCCCTCATTTATGAAACAAACGTACAATAGAAAATTGGCCGTACAGTCGCTTCCATGCAAAACTTGGAATTTATCAATTTGGATGTGAGTGGTAGCTACGATCAAATCTTATGTCAGCTTTCAGTTTGTGTAAGTTTTTGAGTTAGCGTGAATTTGTGTGCGGCAGAGCAAATCTGATGGAGAATTGTTATCAGAGCATTTTGTTCATTTAGATTATTTTCCTGACCAACAACTGACGCTTTTCACTGATCATTATCCATTAAATGACAAGATTAGAATGTCAAATTAAAATTAAATTCAGCAAACAAGTTCACAGAAATCGTATGGCCGTTTGGCCGGAAGCTAATTACTTTATAACTTTATACATTTTACTTAATAAAATATGGATATTTTAATTAGCTTTATTAACTTTAATAAAATAACTGAATGTCATTTACTTGATGGTTTGAGTTGAACATACCAAAATAATTGACTAAAAATCCAACAGTTAATATTATCTAAAATTTACAGTTATATTTCTCAGTTTTTTCCCCATAGCATCAACTCCAGACATCACGTCGAAGTTCCACTTCAAAAGGGAATTTCTGTGATATACTAAGCCACTGAATTATTTTTTTGAAGTGCATAGACTGCTGTCAGCCAATCAATTGGCGTGTTTGTTACGTGTTCAAACACCGGTCACACAGAGGGCGTCAACAAGTTGAAGTTCCACTTCAAATGAGAAACCAAACTTGATTGGTGGCTGTGGGCATTATATGCATTTATCCAACTAAATATTTTGTGTAAAATTAATTAAAAAAAATAAATAAATAAATAAAAAATCAATTAACTTATATTCTCTTGAATTAAAATGTTCAAATAAAAAGATAAATTATATGATATTATTATGACAATATTTAGAAAGACTTTGTCTAAAATACCCATATTTTAACCTCTAGCTGTATAATATAGAATTTGCAAAAGAACATTTTTATATAGTCAGTAATAGAGTGGAGTATGTTAAGAACATCATACTGTAGTATCATAACATCAGGAGATGTTGTTGAGGTGTTGCTGGCACGGTAAAGTGCTTGCACTCTCAAGATCAAGTTCAGCAGGTTTAGCTAAAGAAAGTGAAATATGAAAAAAATATGACCTGCTTCTGCTCCAAAGTATCTACTCTCAAAGGTGAAGCTCACTTTTTCATTGTCTGTCGTTGCTCATTGTGACCAAGTGACAAGTTTCCAAGCAAAGCAAATTACCCTGCGTCCGTAATGTTCTGGAGATGGCATTTTAAGACAATGTACATGTGATGAAAATGGCAGAAGGGCGTCAGATTGGTTGTGGTCCAAAGAGGGCAAATGTTCTCCATCATTATTCTTAAACACTGCCCTCATCATCTCTGCCCTTTGCAGGGAATTAGCATATGAAAAGGAGAGCAAAGTGCTGTATTTCAATGAGCCGCCCTTGCCATTTTCAGCACTGCTGTGTTCTCCTTTCTCTGCTTAGTTTCACGAATATCCTGAATGGGTTGAGATCAGATGGTCAGAGAAGATAGCATCCGATTTAAAGCGAATTTGAATTAATGAATGGGAGCTGGGCACAATTATGTTGACCCTCAGTTCCAACCGGTGTGCATTAGCAGTGTGCAGCAGAAACTTCAAATTAGGCTGGATTAGTAATTGTTATTGCTTTAAAGTTCTACCCAGTGATACAAATTCCTGCAAGATTCTAGCTTAGAGCATATTTTAAATGAGGTTCTTGAAAATGCGAAATGTGCTTTTGATGGTTGAACACGATACAACTAAAGGCTGTGCGATAGGAACACAATTTGGTAAACCAAGAACAATTAGGTAAAAACACAAGTAGCTTTAAACGCTTCATTTACAGATGCTAAAATTACTGCTTTCTAATGCGAGACTCAATGTTGTTTCAATTTACCACCCAATTCTCCCCCCACTGTGAATCCTTTTAGGATAACACTGACATGGCCTGACAAAGCGTTCTCCTGACAACCTAAGAAATAAACAAGAAAACAAAAACAGATAGCACAGCATAATTACCAGACAAATAAATTGGTAGTGAAGACCGCCTAAAGGCCTGCTCTCAAAAGAATGTTCTTTTCCTTTTCTTTCTCTTTCTCTTCCTTCCCATCTTGTTCTCCTCTGTTTTTTACTGCCATACGCAGTGGTGGATTAAGACTTTTTGATGCTCCTGGGCACTGGCACCTAGAGTGCACCCCCCAAATCACAAATAAATAAAAAAATGAAATGAAATGTGCTTCATATGGTAATATTTATTATTATTTTACTAAACTCAAAAATAATTCATATGAACTTATCTGATAACACATGGTTACATCAACAAAAGTCATTTTAAGTGTAAGATCAAGCAGAATATCTTTACAAATTATTCAGCACTTACTGTCAGGTTTGTTTGAAAATAAAGATGTGAAATGGATCTATACACAGCAGTTATGATTTTATTTAACAAAAACTCAAAACAGAACACTCTCAACTAGAAAATAGGAACAGAACAACTGTGTATATCAGACGAGAACAGACCATGAACTGAAAGACAGAAGAAAAACAGCTTAAATACACAAACAAACTAATCAATGAAATAAGTGAAAGGTGCGCATGATAAACCATAGAAATGAACAGAAAACTAGGAACTAAAGACCACCCAAAACAGACATAAAAATAGATAACCCATTACACATATTGTTATTTAAGAAATTAATACTACATTAGCAAGGAAGCATTTAATTGACCCAAGGTGACAGTAAAGACAATGCATATAATGAATAATAATAGGCAAAATGCATATAATGAAATATAACAAAAATATTAAGCAGCAAAACTGTTCAACATTAATAAGAAGACATATTTCTTGAGCACCAAGTCAGCATTTTAGAATGATTTCTGAAGGAGCACGTGACACTGAGGACTGTCTTTCCTGTATTTTTGATCAAATAATTGCAGCTTTGGTGAGCATTAGAGACAATAAAAAGTCTTAAGGTCTTTGCAGACTGAGTCCGAAATTCTCGTCCGAAATATTCGCACGTTAAAAAATACATACAACCTCACGTTGTGTCAATCACGTTTACACACTGTCTCTGAAACTTTCGTCCGTCATAAAAAAATTCAGATCGGGTTCAATTTTCTGTTTCTGTTAGGGTTTTTTTTTTGTTTGTTTTTTTTGAGAGGTGTTTTGACAATTCAGAGCCACCGTACAAGCGAATGCCAAAATCCAGAATGGCGTCTGACAAGTTGATCCACTTCGTCTCACAGCACAAAGCACTGTGACAAACAAAGTGCTGAATACAAAGAGTATTAATCAATACAAAGAGTATATTCATGGGTTTCATGTGACGTCGCACAGTGGTGCGGTCACCATTTGTAGGACCAAATTGCAACATGCCGTATATCTGCTGTGCTGTGGGCTGATCACGAAGAAATGGATTAACGTTTTACAATATCGCCACAAACCCTGCGCGTCCTCAGTAATGGATTGCTGCTATCGTAGGGTTGCCACAGTGCCACCCGTCCCGTAAAATACGGGATTTAAAGGTTAAATGATGCATCCTGTAGGCTATCAAACCAATACAGGACGTGATTTGTCCCGTATTTTACATAGACCCACACATACTTGAATAAACGAACAACCATTCTGCTGTGTGGATAATACCAATAGCAATAATAATGAAGTAAATTTCACAAGGAATAGCAGAGAAGCTCACATTTGCGCAGAATTGAATTTTAGCGTCTTTGTTTGCATAGCGTCAAAGTCTCGAGAACATGCACCGAAAATCTGCGCTTTTTTTTTTCTTTTTTTTAATATATAAAGTCAAGCTCACGTCCGCCTTTTGGGAAAATGGGGTTAAAGTAATCACTTTCAGTAATTTATGACAAAGAGTATAGAAGTCAATATGAGTTCTTTGCTTATGATGAACGCAAGGCAAAATGCACCGTTAAAGCAGCATGTGGTGGCAGCTTTATTTCATCTAAGTAACGTGACTGACAATCTAAGAGATGTGCTTTACCGACATTATTGACAATTCCATTCAGAGATACTTGCTATTCATGTAACATTAATATCATTAACCCATCCTGAGGTGAAGTAGCTGTATTCTTTAAAAGCATGTGCTTTTAAATACCTTAAGAGCTTTGCCGGTGTATGAAGTAGATGTAAATGTCAGCAAACGTAAAATTCAGCAAGTTTTTACTAGACTTTAGTGGAGTCAGCAGTTTGCTTGATAGTAAATAAGAGTCCTAAAGTATCTATTTTCTTTAAATACCGTTGCTTTTCGGCGGTGGTGAGGGTGGTGTGCTATTTTGGTGTGTGACATCTTTCCGATCACCAAGGAGACGCTACGCGTAGGTCCTAAAGATGGTAGCCGTAGCAAAAAAAGTCACATGCCTGAAACCCATGAATATCATACTGAGCCACTGACATCCTGAAGTAAACTTTGAATCACTCGGTATAATCCCGCAGCTCCTTGATAAGGAGGTGGAACTCTCCTTCCTCTCTACACAGTTTCGGGACTGGATGGACCCAATATTTCCTCTTTCTTTTTCTCTTTTTAAGAAGAGAGAGGACATCAAAATCATCCTAACTGCTTGAATACTACATCTTGTATTATTTTGTGAATTTTTTCACAACGGATTAATTAATACGCATTAGACTCAGTGTGCAAGGTTTCTGAGCGTGACATATTTTTAGGATGACGAATACGAAAAACTCGAAAAACGAAAATTTCGGACTCAGAGTGCAACGAACTTTACTGTGCCCTAACTAAAATCCTGCAAGGATTTTTTTTTTTGTTCATGTTAATAGAAATGTATGCCACATTTGACATAAGAAACCTAAATAGTCTGAGCTGTGGTTCCATCTTATTTTGCTAACATATGACCGTGATGCATGATTGACTGTAACTTCACCTCTTCCTGTCTAGAGTGCAGTAGACAACTAAATTAAAGGCTCTGCCAACATGCCGTGTCAGCAGTTGATCGGGCAAGCAAACGTCATTAAGCAGTAATTTGAATATGACTAGTGCCCACTTGCTTTTCAGTAAATTACTCACAACCGCTGAGCAAATGGGACGCTTTAAAAGAAAGCAACAATACAATTCTTAGGCCCTTCATCTGCATGCTGTGTCTGCAGCAAATAGTGTTACTTGTGACGCCACTGTGAATAAAACACTTTCTTTGGAGACTTCCATTTCCTCTCATCATAGCCAATTTGGCATGAGGAGCTGTTCTAGAGGTGCACTAATTGACACTTTTAACTTTTGAGTAGTTTATGGCACTATTACATTAAGCAGTGCTCTAATGAAAGTACTTAGGTGTAGTTCTAGGACAGAATGTCAGCGGACAACAATGTAATGGCATTCCCCATCTACAGACTCATGCTTTCTGCCTTTCCATTTTGTCTGCTTCATTACTCTGGAGGGCAAAGTAAAAAAAAAAAGAGAATGACTTCAATTTGGGTAAATTGAATTGCTAGAGAAAGATATGTCCTTGGAGGAAGAAAAATCAAGGGTTTACCCCTCTGTCCTGTAAATACCAGATTCAGTCTTTAATCGTGTGTGCTACTTCTGGCAGTCCTTGACCTTTTCCAGGTCAGTGTTAATTGAAAACTACTACGCCTTACAATACGGTCTCGGATAAATTTCTTAAGATGAGAGAGCTAGTACTGATTAAAAGGAATATATATATATATATGTATCCATAACTTAACTATGACTAAGCTGACTAATATTACCTGTTCAAAAATAGTGGGCTCATGTGTAAATAATCACTGACTCACAGTTTCTCACAATGTGTAAGAAATGTTGGTTTTGTTTCATACTACGTGTTGGCAGAATTCCATATAGGATTTGACTGTAAGAAATTTGACTTCGTACCAAGGTGACGATTTCGTGATTAAAACAAGTAATAATAAGTGTTGCATTTGCTGCAAAGCAAGGCCAGATTTAGTCTGCTTTGAAATTGAATAATTGAAGGGGGGTGTTATGATGTTTTTACTAGAAAATGCTAAAAATGCATTAAAAAGAATTAGATAGAATCATTACATAAAGATATAGTATAGAATCAAAGGTCCCCATAAGTAGTTTATATAATTCTTTTTCATTTATTCAACAATATTTTGGGGGATAGAAAATATAAAAGAAAATATAAATTTGCAGAAGTATTTGTGTTTTGTTTAGGTTTAGGATCATATAAATATAATTTGGTCAGTATAAATAGGTCTGTAAGATTTTTTATTTATTTATTTTTTTTTTTTCAGATATTGATACTTTTATTTGAATTGACAAGTGGCAGGAGGCATTAAATTCAAAAGTGACAGTAAAGACATTTATAATGTTACAATAGATTTTTGTTTCAAATAAACACAGTTAATTTGAACTTTATATTCATCAAAGAATCCTGAAAAAAAATGTATCACATTTTTCAAAAATATTAAGCAGAACAAAAATAATAAGAAATGTTTCTTGAGCACCCAAGCAACATTTTAGAATGATTTCAGAAGGATCATGTGGCACTGAAGACTGAATTAATCGCTGCTGAAAATTCAGCTTTGCCATCACCACAGGAATCAATTGCATTTTAAAATATACTTAAATAGAAAACATAATAATATTTCACAGTATTACCGTTTTTAATGTTTTTTTTTTTAATCAAATAAATGCAGCCTTGATGAGCATAACGCCGTGTCTACATCGGACGCAAGTGGCGCGATGCGACGCTACAAAAGACAATAGAACCCATTATAATCAGTGATGTTGTTTACACTAGATGCTACTTTGATGCTTCAAAAATTGCTTCAAAATATCGTAAAACTACTCCGTATGAATCAAGCGATTTAGTCCAAATTTTCTGAAGAGACTTGATCGCTTTTTATGATGAACAGATTTAATTTAGGCTTTTACTCTCATATAAACATTGACCAGCAACATAAGCTGAAGCTCCGCTGAAGCTGAATGACGCACAAGAACAAATCTCTACATGAAGCTCAAACATGCTGCGTAACCAATGAGGTTCATTCTCCTGCGTTATGCAGCACATTTGAGCTTGAGCTGAGTTTGTTCCTGTGCGTCATTCAAGTTTGGTTGAGCATCTGTTTATGTTCGCTGATCGAGGTTTGTATGTGAGTAAAAGCCTAAATTAAATCTGTTCATCATAAAAGCGATCGAGTCTCTTCAGAAAATTTGGACTAAACCGCTCAATTCATAAGGATTAGTTTTACAATCTCTTTATGAACTCTTTGAGGCATCAAATATCAAGTTGCAAAGGCAGTCTGTGGAGGGACAGAATGCTGTCATTTGTGTTCTGAAGATAAATGAAAAACAAACGACATGAGGGTGAGAAATTAATGACAGCATTTTCATTTTGGGGTGAACTAACTCTTTAAACTGTCAAACAGATGCATGTATGTGTGTTCATGTTGTAAATGGGAGTGAGATAAATTGGGGTGGGTACCTAAAAAAATTTACCCCCTTGAATCAGGCAAATGTAAATAAATAGACATTTTAGAGCTTGTTACTCTGTAAAAATAGAGATTTATTGTATTCCCACAACATTTCTTTAATTGGAGCTTTATCTCTTGCAGAAAAATTAAGCCACATGTTACACTTGGCAGGCAAATTTTTATAGAACTTTTCTGCACAGGTGAAGCTTTTAATTAATAACAGAACCAAAGTATGTTTTCCACCTGAAGGGTTTATTCTCATGTTTGCATTTCTTCTCATTCCCTGTCCTCCAGTGGCCGTTTTGTCATGGAAGATGAATGGTGTAATTTTGTGGTGTGCTTTCAAGTGTTTCTAGATTTTTTTTTTTTTATGCTTGAGGAATAATCAGATATATGCCTACTGTATATATTTGCGAGTGAGCTGATGATTCTAGTGCTTTTCTGGCTTGTGAATGTCATTCATTGATTTCATTCTGTTTTTGGGCTTCCAGCATTCCACATTATTAACTCTAGAAATAGCTAAGAAATGCATTATGGTGCTAAAATGAGACTGTGTAACTATTTACATCATCTTGTTTGCTTTGCAAGGAGAGCTAATAGTTTTTCATTTATATTACATTTCCTAATGTTAACCACATTACTATTTGTTTTGGTTTTCTATGTGTGCTGTATGTCATATTAAAATAGCATTAAAGATTACAGCATTTTTAGGCATCCCCTTTATGTGTTCATTCACATGGAAAAATGAAGACCACAGTATTACCTTTCCGCTATTATTTGAAGTGCTTAAAATAGTCTGGGTTTGTTATATAACCACCATGCTGTGTGTGATTTGCTGGCATAAGATTGTTACACACACACACACACACACACACACACACACATAGTCGTAATTGCACAGCACTGTGGCAGCTGATTGAGCATTGTGTGTCTAACTTAAGATTTACATGCAAAATGTATAAAGTAATGAAAGGCATAAAAAAGGCAATTCTGCAAGAGTGACATTGTCATTACTACTTACTGTGCATCATCTGGATGTTGGGGCAGATGGCTTCTGTATGCGCTGCCATCTTCCTGCAATATGAGAGATCTCAGGAGACTGATGATCTTGTAAGCCGGGACCACTGGAGCTGATCATAGTTAAAGGCAGAGGCTGCAAGATGGACTGCTGCTGTCCACTGTCACTTTCAGTGAAAGACATTTATTTCAGTGAAGACTTTTATTTTATGTTATTATATTATATTTTATTTATTTATTCAATATTAATATAATTTTGCATGTCTAAGACTCTTAATTCCCTCTGGCATGTCTGCTTGAATCAAATCGAATGTGTTCAATTTTAGTTCATTGGTAAAAAACCGAGGCATTCGACAAATGACGAAAGATTATTTGTTCAAAATGTCTGTGAGCAGCATCTTGAATGCTCATTTTCATGAAAGTGAGCTTAGAGAGTTGTCTGCTTTTGACTATTTGTGTTTGAATTGGACTGCGGTTTATAGATTAGATTTAATTATATTTTAATTCTATTGGGCGGTGTGTGTTTGTAGATGACAGGGTTGTTTCACAGATCTGCAAAGGACTGATGAGCATCTTGCTACAGTACAATTTATCTTAACTACCAGAATATTATAGGATATTAATCAAACTGTCATTATGCTTGTGCTCAAATAGATGCTAATTAAGATTTATGGAAACACTGTTGTGACAAGTTGGTAAAGGTGATATTTTCACCTTTTACTCCTGTTAAAAACAAATACAAACATATAAACAATAATAAGTTGGACGGTTACAAAAAATGATATCCAAAAACTTACTACATCAAGTACGATTAGAAACAGCAAATTATAAGATTTATTTTTATATATTTAGGAATATATCATATAGGACAGTGCTTTTGTTCTAAGTGAAAGTATTTGAAAAGTTATCTTTTAATACAAAGTATACATGAAGGTCAGGCAAAACACTGCCTTACTATGTCATTCAGTGTCAAACCATAATAGGTTTTATAGATGAAATCAAATAGCATCCTTACACCGTGTCCTAACCAGACGTGATGCACGCAATAAAAGGTATCTTTTCCATGTTAATCCGAGTTTTTGTCCTAACCAGCCGCAATAGCAACACGCGACGGTTCTATTTTAGAAACGGTGTCTATTTCTCCGTGATGTTGTGGCTGGAACAACAACACAAAGTATGGGAATGATAATATCAGGTACTGTTTATGTGCTTTATTTAATGTTAAAATCACTTAATGTGAGTTTGAATATCATTCTGTATTCCCAGCTTTTTAGCTGTAATGAAAACAACACTGGCTAATTCACCTCAGATCTTGAAAATAAATAAACGGGCACAAGAATGTTCAAACTGTCAACTCAGTGCAAACAAACAAGTGTATTCTATGACAAAGATTGGTTCAGTCACTCCGAATGTACTCTAAATAATGTTTAAATGGTGTAATATTTATGAATTTTATGTACTTGCCCATTTCATTGTGTCTGCTGTGCTTTTTCCGAGAGAGCCCGCCCACACTCTCTTCTGATTGGCTGTGGTTTTTGATTGATTTTATCACTTATCATTGTCACGTCGCATGTAGTGTGGACAGTCGAATTGCTCATCGCTGGAATCTTATCGCATCGCGTCTGGTTAGGACACAGTGTTAGAGTACCCATCACACCGGAGTTTAATGAACAAATGACTTGAATGAATTTTTCATTCAAGTGAATTAAATAATTAGAAATGGCCAAATTGACTAAAATAAACTAATAGGCTTGGGTTGATTATTTTGTCACATTAAATAATATTTTGACTCCAATAACACCAATTAATTTAGATGTTTCCACATAAAGTGCAGTTTTTTTTAGGTTACCTGACAACATATTTTACAGTGCAGCTTGAATGAGAATATATACACACATTTTATATTATTTTACTACTGTTTGTCTATGCATGATGACACCTTGAACATGCAAAAAAAAAAAAAAAAAAAAAAAAAGTCAAGTAATACATTACTATTTTAAGAGTAAAATGTGAGATTTACAAACAGAGCAAAAGGGAAATTATGTGTGTGTGTGGTTCAGGTAAAACCTACATTATGGGGACAAAATGTCCACACAAAGATAGCAAAATCTGAAATCCTTCCTTAAGTGGACATTTTGGTCCCCATGAGGAAAACAGTTTATAAATCATATTAAGTGATGTTTTTTGAAAATGTAAAAATGCAGAAAGTTTTCTGTGATGGGTAGGTTTAGGCATATGTTTAGGATTAGGGGATAGAATATACAGTTTGTACAGTATAATAACCATTATGTCTATGGAACGTCTCCATAAAACATGAAAACCCAATGTGTGTGTGTATGTGGGTGAGATAGAGAGAAAGTAAAGGAAGAAAAAGCAAAAAAATATGGCCAGGGAAATAAAATCACCCTGGGCTTATCTGAGTCTATAGCCCTCAGTGGACCACCCACACCATCTGCCTGTGCAGCCAGAGCTTTTAAGTCAGATTTAAGACTGCTTGGAGGATGCAGAGCCAGGTGTTTGGGCAGGACTGACATCAGGCAAAGTGCAATAAAGTCAGATATCAAGGACATGCATATTATCTGTCTCTACTGAATCATATTTCCACCAATAAACCATTTTTACCCCTTAGGCAGATTTTCAAAGTGCCCTACGAAGTTTAGCAAAACCCGTTCAAGTGTGGAAAGCGCTACGGTGTTATTCCAACATCGATTTCAGCTTGTAATATGTCAAATTGTGAACCACAAACATTTTATGTAACACACATAGGTTAAATGAGGATATCTGCTGGAGTCTCTGATCAATGCTGTAAATGTTAAGCTTATTATTATTATTATTATTATTATTTTATACACACTGATGTATAGTTGTGGTCAGAATTATTGGCACCCTTGATAAATATGATCAAAGATGACTGTAAAAATAAATCTGCATTGTTTATCCTTTTGATCTTTAATTTATAAAATTAGCAAAAATCTAACCTTTCATTAAAGGAAAAGAATTGAAAGTGGGGGGAAAATCACATTATGAAAAAAATGTTTTTCTCCAAAACACATTGGCCACAATTATTGGCACCCTTTTATTCAATACTTTTTGCAGCCTCCTTTTGCCAAGATAACATCTCTGAGTCTTCTCCTATAATGCCTGATGAGTTTGGAGAACACCTGACAAGAGATCAGAGACCATTCCTTCATACAGAATCTCCCCAGATCCTTCAGATTCCCAGCTCCATGTTGGTGCTTCTTCTCTTCAGTTCACTCCACTCATTTTCTTTAGGGTTCAGGTCAGGCGACTGGGGTAGCCATGGCAGAAGCTTCATTTTGTGCTCAGTGACACATTTTTGTGTTGGTTTTGATGTTTGTTTTGGATCATTGTCCTGATGGAAGATCCAACACGGGCCATTTTATTCTATTTCTAGCAGAAGCAGTCAGGTTTTGATTTTTTTTTATCTGTTGGTATTTGATAGAATCCATGATACCATGTATCTGAATGTCCAGGACCTCCAGCAGAAAAATAGGCCCACAACATTAAAGATCCAGCAGTATATTCAACCGTGGGCATGGGGTACTTTTTATCCATGTGTGCACCAAACCTATCTGGTGGGTTTGCTGCCAAAAAGCTTTTTTTTTTTTTTTTTTTTTTTTTTTTTTTTTTTTTTTAGTTTCATCTGACCATAGAAGCCGTTCCCGTTTGTTCCAGTTCCAGTCTTGTCTGACAACTAAATATGCTGGAGATTGTTTCTGGGTGAGAGCAGAGGATTTTTCTTGAAACCCTCCTGAACAACTTGTGGGGGGTGTAGTTGTTGTTTGATCATTTTTTCTTTTTTAGGCTTTCTGAGACTCAAGACTCAACTAATCTCTGCAATTCTCCAGCTGTGATCCTTGGAGAGTCTTTGGCCACTCAAACTCTCCTCCTCACCGTGCATTAGGACGATTTAGACACACATCCTCTTCCAGGCAGATTTGTAACATCTTTAGTTGATTGGAACTTCTTAATTATTGCCCTGATAGTGGAAATGGGGATTTTCAATGCTTTAGCTATTTTCTTACAGCCACTTTCTATTTTGTGAAGCTCGACAATCTTTTGCTGCACATCAGAACTATATTCTTTGGTTTTATTCATTGTGATGAACGATTAAGGGAATTTGGCTTTTTTGTGTTTCCTCATGTTTATACTCCTGTGCAACAGGAAGTCATGGCTGGACAATTTCATGTTCATGATCACCCTGGTGTGCTAAAAAAAATCTAAATATGAATGGGAATATACTTCAGAGATATTTTATTCATAAAAAATTCTAGGGGTGCCAGTAATTGTGGCCAACGTGTTTTGGAGAAAACAATTATTTCATAATGTGATTTTTTTTTTTTTTTTTTTTTTTCACTTTCAATCCTTTTTCTTCATTGAAAGGTTAGATTTTTGCTAATTTTATGAATTAAAGATCAAAAGGATAAACAATGCAGATTTTTTTTTATAGTAATCTTTGATCATATTTACCAAGGTTGCAATAATTCTGACCACAACTGTATATGTACTGGTGCATCTCAATAAATTAGAATGTCATGGAAAAGTTCATTTATTTCAGTAATTCAACTCAAATTGTGGAACTCGTGCCAAATCCTGCTGGAAAATGAAATCAGCATCTCCATAAAGCTTGTCAGCAGAAGGAAGCATGAAGTGCTCTATAATTTCCTGGTAGATGGCTGCGTTGACTGTGGACTTCAGAAAACACAGTGGACCAACACCAGCAGATGACATGGCAGCCCAAATCATCACTGACTGTGGAAACTTCACACTGGACTTCAAGCAACATGGTTTCTGTGCCTCTCCACTCTTCCTCCAGACTCTGGGACCTTGATTTCCAAATGAAATGCAAAATTTACTTTCATCTGAAAAGAGGACTTTGGACCACTGAGCAACAGTCCAGTTCTTTTTCTCCTTAGCCCAGGTAAGACGCTTCTGACGTTGTCTTTGGTTCAGAAGTGGCTTGGTACGTGGAATGTGAGAGTTGTAGCCCATTTCCTGAAGACGTCTGTGTGTGGTGGCTCTTGATGCACTGACTCCAGCTTCAGTCCACTCCTTTTGAAGCTCTCCTAAGTTCTTAAATCAGCTTCGCCTGACAATCTTCTCAAGCCTGCAGTCATTCCTTTCACTTGTACACCTTTTCCTACCACACTTTTTCCTTCCAGTCAACTTTCCATGAATATGCTTTGGCAGAGCACTCTGCGAACAGCCAGCTCATTCAGCAATGAACCTCTGTGGCTTACCCTCATTGTAGAGGGTCTTGATGATCGTTTTCTGGACAACTGTCATGTCAGCAGACTTCCCCATGACTGCTGTTGGGATTACTGACCTAAACCCAGTATTTATACCCTGAGAATGGTAATTTAATAGAACTTGAAATTAAATATTCTACTTATTTGAGATACTGATTTTTTTATTTTGATGAGCAGCAAGCTGTAATCATCAAAATGAAAACAAAAAAGTCTGGAAATATTTTACTTTGTCTAATAAATCTAGAATATATTTAAGTTTTACTTTTTGAATTAAATTACAGAAGAAAAAAAAACTTTTTCATGATATTCTAATTTATTAAGATGCACCTGTATGTGCTTATGTTTAGCTTCAGTCAGTTAAACAGCAGAGTTTATAATATAATATATATTATATTATATTATACTAATCGATTTTAATATATTTATGTTTTTTATATTATATTTTTTAATGGTGCTTGAGTTTTAGTTTCACTTTTATCTGCACATTAACAATGACAAATAATGCTGATACCACAAACAGCAATGACAGCAACAGCAATTGCTGTGACAAGAGCATATGGCGTCCCACCAGAAGTTGAAGGTTGGGGTTTGTGCATACATGAAGCGATATAATTACATCAAGCCATTATTTCTTGGATGACATATTTTTGAAAGCCCAGTTTTCCCCCCTCTCACCATCATTGAATGCAAACCATAATCTAATCATCACTTTTTATGTGGACAGCATGCTGCATCAACGGATTAGCTTCTCTGTAAGCCGTAAGCAGCTTTTCCAAATTTCATTACTGTCCCCCTCATGATCAGGTGTTGTGTTCAAACAGGCCCAGACTCCCTGTGTTTTGAGGTAGCTTTGATAGCGGTGATGATAAATCAATGCATTTGTCTCAGTGCAGCAGGAGGAAATTGTGCCGGTTGTTTAGCATTTGGAGGCGTACTTGCTATTGCCCAGAAGTACTATATTGGTAAAGTGGAACGTTGAGATTGGAGGCGTGGAACCTGAGACGTGATTGAAATATGGATCTCATAGATATGCACTGCGCTCTGCAAAACTAGCTTTGACTGAGAGAGATCAGAGATAATTTTGCTTTTATATATACAGTATATCTCTCATCGACTCCCATACTTCATTGTGTGCAGACTGTGCACAAACAAATTAATCTGATTTGAGTTGTATTGTGACAGTTACAGATGTCACAATACAGTTACTCTACAAAACTGATGCCAATTTTTTAAAACTGGAGACGTTTTTCTAAAAACATTTACAAAAATTAAATAACTTGTATATTAACTTGATATATTATAACTGCATACATTATATTAGAGCTGCAAGATTAATTGTTAAAAGATCTCAAGCTCAATTCAAATACCCACATGATCTTATGCCTAAACGACAAAGATTCAGCTATGTCTATTAAACCTTTAATAAGTATGATGACTGTGAGCATTCAGATTTGTGTTGGCGCTGCTGCTGATCTAGAGAGAGCAGTTGTCAAATTTAAGCATGAAACAGCTTCACAAAGACTTTTCAACCACACAGTATCATTATTTATGCATTACAATAATTCAGATGATCAGTACTAAGATAAAGGTTTATTTGGGATATAGATGCTTATGTCTACAGTAGCGGTAAAAATAAAGTCTGCATTTGAAAGTTACTTGACGCTTCAAATATATTGCATCAATTACATTGTTACATCTTTAGGTGGCGACAAGTAAATGTTAAAAATATATTTGTCATTGAATTATTCAAGAGATTCGTTCAAAATGCTGATTCGTCCTGTAATGAAACAAGTGACGTCTTTATGAGTAAGTCATTGAATCGTTTTTTTGGCAAAATTTAGCAAAACAGACAATATTGTATCTTAACACAATATTTACTTCTTATTTATTGAACTGTTGAACTATTGAACTGTATTATTTTATGTTCATTTGCTCTCGTGCTATTCTTGACAGAAAAACAGCACTCATGATATTGCACTCGTTGCTCATGTGATATAGCTTAACTATATCTCATGATGTAAATATGAGACAAAAACTCATACAGGGGCATTTTTTCCCCCATATCTTGAATTTTAGGGACATGTGTGTATATGTGTGTGTGTGTGTGTGTGTATATATATAATATATGTGTGTGTGTGTGTGTGTGTGTGTGTGTGTGTGTGTGTGTGTGTGTGTAAAATGTATGAGGCCACTGCCTTAAATACAACCCAGTCACATGACACTCGTTCACAAAGTCACCACCAGATGGCGGATAGGGGCGGTTTGCAACATGGCTCAGTAAGGCTGTGATTGTGACATTTTTAATTTTACTTTAATATTAAAAAAAAAAAAAAAAAAAGAAGTAAATGACTGGTAATAATAATAACAATAATAATATAGCCTAGTATTATAACATTTACCCCCGGTTTCACAGACAAGGCTTAAGCTAGTCCCAGACTAAATTGCATGCTTGAGCTGTTTTAACTGAAAACAACTTGCACTGACATTATGTCAGTGGCATTGTTTTATCTTACGATGCACACCAATAATGTTTTTTTCTAGGGTACATTTATAAAAGATACTTAAATGCCTTAATTGAACTAAGGCTTAATCCTGGCTTAATCTAAGCCCTGTCTGTGAAACCGGGCCATTATCTTGGCTAATTATGTACCATATAAGTGCTTAATGTTCCAGCTATTTGACTACTGTTACAGTGAAATATTATAGTGATGGCAGTGCATGAAGTGTGCTTACATTTTACTGTACAATACTAGCCACTATTTTAGATTATTACACAAGGTGTGCATTATGCCGTGAAATAAATAAACTGACAGAAAAGGTGGATTACTCTGAATGGGAACATTATGAGTGATATAGTTTCTAACACATGGATTTTGTCCATATTGTGACCAAATTAGTGTGACCAAATTATTTAAAAATAAAACATTTAAAGCTACATTTAATAATTCACATGTATTTCAACAGGTTGTGCGTGCACTTTGAAACATTTATTCCCATATAACACAGAGCACTGCACATAACATGCAGAAAAATAGTGTCCATGAATTAAGAAATTGTTGATCATGTTTTATTAAATCATTCCTTTAGCCTATTAGTTAAAACATGAGAACATTGTAATTCATTCTTATGATTTGAAAAATAAAGAAACAAATAAGTACAGTAGGTTAAAAGGTAGCCACACTTTCACCACAACAATGGGATTAAAATGCAGGGTGAAATAGCCTAAAACGTCCTCATGCCAGAAATGTCACCTAAAAAAAAAATTAGGAGCAATATGCTGATAATTTTTACTATTGTGAAGTGAGACGAATGAAGAGCGATTCTCTGTAGCGTGTGCGGACACACTGAGCAGCTGGAAAAGGGCCTTTTGTGAAAAGGTAATTCGTGGTCGAGTGGTAGAACTTTGACCAATAATGTCAACGACATGGGTTCAAATGCTGAACAAACACAGGCTGTAGCTTTTTTTTTTCTTTTCTTTTTTTTGAATTAATGCAGAGGGATTTGTGTCTTCTGCAGTTCTAAAACACATTGCTTTGTGTTATACCATTTTTTTTTTCTTACATTTATCCACCTAATTCCTACACCCCATGACACTTTGCGCAAATTATGGGTGTAACTTCCATTAAGCTGTAAACATTCAAGGAAAGGGCTTGTCCTGCATCCCAATGTGCATAATATCTATGCGACATTAGTAATATTCAATACAATTTAGGGTGGCTAAATTGTATTGAATATTACTAATGTCACATAGTATTTAGGATGGATAGTATGCACATTGAGACGCAGGCTCGCTCTATGAACGCAATAATACTTAAATTGGGAGAACAGACCACAGATGTGCAGTATATGTTGTCCTTTTTCATACTATTATAGCAAAATGCAAAGGGAAAAAAGAAAATCATGAGGAAAAGAATGCAGCAACTGAAAATAGCTCTTGCCATAGATATTCTTGTTATAACATGTCACGTTAAAAAATACCAAGCGTTATGTTATTCTCATGTTGTCTGAAAATAAAACATTCAGGGGAAAATGACAGCTTATTCAGTCAAACTGATGTATGGCAACCTTATAATTTGAAATGATTCATTTCAGTCTTTTTGAATGGAAGTTCCCCAAACCGGAAGTGCCTCCCATAATTCAAAACGCATTAGGCTCGAAAGGAATAAGGTGGATAGGCTATAAAATTACCATGCAGTTCCATTTTACACTAAGCAACAAATAGCCTATTATCCAGCAGTATGACTGAATTTACATTTATATAATTCCAATCATAATATCAACAAAAAGCAGTTCTTCATGGTTTTCGGTATCCAGAAAGAGTTTTTAAAAACACCATTGCAAGGATCCCATGGATCCCTGTGGAATTTAATTTTTGGATTAAAAATGTTGTTCATGGCAAGTGTTTGAAGTGTCTGGAGGGTGACAAGGAACATGAGTGGGAACCATTTCGTTTTGCTTGGAAAAAGCTGGCCTAATAAAACAAAGGAAATCCTCTGATCAAGCAAAGCATCTGATTCTCTTTGAACTCTTTAATCATTGAAATAATGCCTACTTAACAGTTATTACATGTCTCAATATTGCATGTGAATGATTTAATTCCTTCATTAACACGCTTTTAAAATATTAGCCTAATGTCTAGTATAATGATTTGCATCTGAATTGAACTGAATACAACTATATAGTTGTATTAATATGTTTGTGTTAGTATATTTGGATAAAATTTGTTTATTTGTTCATATATTTGAGAATATGTATTATTTTATATTTATTGATTTTAATATTTTATACAAATATATTAAAATTGATTCATTTATCTTAAGCATGAGGTGGCACAATGCAATTTTTTTTATATAAATTATGCATTTTATTTGCCTAGTGAAATGGAAAATTTTACAAAAATGTATTTTAAAAATCACCATCTCAAACTGGAATAGGCACTGGATTGATAGATGAGTCATGGTCTATGTCCCTTTCACACACACTCTTTTTTTCTCTCTGCGCTTCAAATATAAGGGTGCACTGTCATATTCACCTTAAAAGCAGGCCAGAAATATTGCCTGTCCTAATTACAAAGAGAAATTATTTTAGTATGGCTAATAATACAGTATGCATTTAGACTAGAATAAGACTGCCTGAACTGATGGCCTTGTATTGTCTGGTTGTAGAATTATTACGCCCTTTAATTCACTGTATTTAATAGGCTGGTTCACTTTAAGATGATGAAAACAAATTTGAAACAGAATGTATATCCCAAAAGGTTTTATAGTTGCCAAGTACACTGGTGATGCAATTATAATCACAACAACAAGCTTTGCATCAGAGTCATTGCTATGTGATAGACTTTGAACAAAATGAGCATCCATTTGAGACTGACTTTAATCACTTTGAATTAATGTACAACTTAAAAAAGAATGATGAAAGAGTGGAGATATAGGCATAAATATTTGTAGTTGTCTAAGCATTTTGTTGTGTTATAGGCGTTCAGTCATTTTTCAGTCAATTATAAACATTAAAATTGAAGATGTAACCAAATGTCTTTGAATTATGGAGAGGAGAAAAAGACTATTTTGTTCTTAAGAAAGGACAGAAAGATGAGAACATACTTCAGCACAGGTAGCCTGGGGCTACATGACAAGTTTGACAGCTTTAAATAGATGATGTAAAATCTCATTCATCATTAAGACATCTTTCTCGTTCCAGACCAATAGATCAAAGGATGCGGAGAATCAAAAATGTGTAAGCAATCCTTGTTAGAATATGCAGAAGCTGCATACAGGGTTTGACGATTCTAGCCTGAAAGGTCACCCACTGTGCTGACATCAATCTAGAACTAATTCATTACTATTTCAAAAGCCAAACAAACCAGACTTGTTAGCTGAAAACCACAAAGCAGACTAAAGTAAACCGAGCTTGTCCTCATACTAAAAAACTTTTCAATTAAAGTTGAAATAAAGTTAAAGCATATGACCAGGGTGGTGGAGTTCATTTTAATCAAGTTCACCATAATTCATGAGGCTTTATGGATCAAAAGGTCAAGGGTGACTAGTAAGTTAAAAAAAATTTGCATACTTGTATCAGCTCGGATGCTTTCGGGATAGAAAGAGTGACCTATTATGATCGTAGCAGTTGACTCAGAGCTGACGCTGTGGTAAATGAGCAGAAAAAAGGCCAAAGCTGTTCTTCTAAAAAGCAAAGCTAGGCATTTTGCATTATTGGCATCATCTTTGTTTTACTGTGCATGTTACAGTGTTAAAATGCCTCTTATTAAAGAAAATATCCTGGCATTGAGAATATGAAAATGCCAGTGACCCGCTAATATGTGTGAGCCTGTGAAATGTTCAGTGTAAGTTCAGTTCAGTGTAAGAAATTATAGATACCTGAATAATTCAAAATAATTCTGTTAATTAATTAATCCTGTTTTGATATACATTACCGTTTAAAAGTTTGGGGTCAGTAATTTGTTTTTATTTTTTATTTTTTTATTTTTTTGTAGAAAATGAATAGTTTTTGAATAGCGCACAGACTTTTACAGTGTTACAAAAGATCTATTTTTCAAATAAATACTAATGTATTGAAAAATAAATAAATAATGAAATAAATATATAAACAAATACTAATGAAAAATGTATCATGATTTCCAATAAACATTGATAATGACCAGCACTCCACTTTTAGGGCTCGTTCACACAGAACGCGTCTTTGCGTCTAAAAATGTGAGACGCAGCGCTCAGGAATGGTTTTTAAAAAAGCGCAGTGCAGAACGTGAGGGTCTGGAGACGCACTTTTGAGAGGTGATGTAATAACGGCAACGGTCCACTGTTTTGGATCTGACATTGATGAGCGGCGCTGCGTGTAAAATTTGAAATCCTTTTAACTTGACACGCCGTCTCAAAAACGCGGTGCTCATGTGCGAGGTGCTGCAAAAGACGTGAGACACGAGTGGAACGGTCATGCACGTCCGTCTAGTGCGTTTACATAGAAAAACAATGGAAAAGTAGCGCATAATAGAAAATAGAAAAACGTGTTCTGTGTGAACGGTCCCTTAGACATAAACTCGCAAACTCCCCTAAGCACTTCCCCTTCCACTTCCCCATTGCTGTGATCAAGGGCTTAGGATGTTCCATTTAAACACATCGCAGGGGTTCTGCTAGTAGTGAGCACTCGTGCAACATACAGTAAACAATAATGTACATCCGAGTGAATGAGACGGAGGGAAGTTAGCGAGGGAAGGGCATAAAAGAATGGACTTAAACGCAACCCTGAAAAGCATACAAAAATAGGCTTGTTTGAGATGCATAGGCACTGCACAGACCGATCGGTGTATGACAACAAAGTACCGCAAGAGCGTTTGGAGAGCATAAGACTCCTTATGCTTTTGAATCGCTCTCATGGTATTTTGATGTCATACACCTATGCATATCGAACAAGCCTATTGATTTGTTGAAGTGATCATGTGACACTGAAGACTGGAGCTGAAAATTCAGTTTTGCATTCACAGGAATAAATTACATTTTAAAATATGAAATTAGAAAACTTAAATTGTAAAATTTAAATTTGGTGTGATATAAATTTGGCATGACATAAATCCCAGACCATTCTTGGGTATGAATACAAGATGTTGTACCTAATCTTTAAATTGCATACTTATATTTTAAAAAGTGATTTATGTTATTTAACACTCTTACATCCCAGTGCTAGATGTTGTATATAATTAGAAAGTTGTTAGATATCTTAACCTTAATGATTTATCAACATTTGACAATAAAATGAAACCACTTTTGACAAATTGCATTCAGTCATAAGTAAATTACCAAACATGTGTTGAGCTCAGTGTGAGTTGAACTGGACAGAAGACTGCAGCTGTGCTGTCGGTATGAATTTATCTGTGTGTACTTGCGTTTCATAAAGTTAAAGAAACACTGATGTAAGGATAGCATGAAAACATTTGACTTTGTCACGATTCATCCTTGGCTAGAAGTTATATCGGGTATCTTTGTTCTTCCTCTTGGAAATATAAGTATATAAAATGCAGCCCTTTATAATGATGGATGACACTCTGTGTACTTATTGTCAGTTGAGCTTCATGGCCTTGAGTGGTGCCTCTGAGCCCCTCCACAATTAGCCATGTTCCCAGCATGATTAATATATTAACCATTAGAAATAATCTGATATTTGAAATAGCACTGTCAGTTCAGATGTGAATGTGTATATGGGCCTTACAGAATTAGTGCCAGGCTAATGAAAAGTAATGACTCGTTTTGCAGTGCTTATTCAATCGAGCTCCTCTGCAAATGAAGGAGGAAGGAAATTCCATCAGCCCTCGGCCCAGCGGGTTCAGATGATTGCCATCCAGTGCAGCCCCTCTCCTCCATTATTAGTCATCAAAATGAGCGCACCATCAAACGACACACCCAAGACTTGGGCGCTAATTGTCATTAATGCCGCCCTCCTTGCGTGAAAAAAAAAAACCTACTTTAGAGGGAATAAAAAAAGTGCAGTAAATCAATTCCGTAATGAATTTAACTCAGATTGTCCCTATATAGAGATTTCTAGACAAATGCATTGTGGGTTTGTCCTCTTCCATGTGTCTCACCTCCCCACGGGCTGTAGAATGCTGTGCATTGTATGAACAAGTGGGTTGCCAGGTTGGCTTGGGGTTAATCCTCACGGCTGGAGAACAGAGGGGCTCGGGCAGCAGCAGTTGTCATAGCATGTGTATCAAAGTGATAAGCTCACTCCGCCCAGTAGCTCACTCCACCCAAAAGGGCTATTATCCTCCTCTGCCTGTGTCTGATTAGAGTGATTGAGCAAAAGGAATCTGTTCTGTAAAAAAGGATTAATGTTTGCAAACAGAGGGGCCATGCTGTATTTTGGCACCCCACTGACATATTTGACATTTGAAAACATTTTTATTTTGTAATAAGTGCATATAATTTTTGCAAGTCCCAATGTTGATTATATTATATTATATTATATTATATTAAATATTACATTTAAAGTATCTGGAGCTGTATTTAATCTTAATTCTTGACTTAAAGGGTTACTTCACCGAAAAATGAAAATTCTGTCATTAATTACTCACCCTCATGTCGTTCCACACCTGTAAGACCTTCATTCATCTTCGGAACACAAATTAAGATATTTTTCATAAAATCCAATGACTCAGTGAGGCCTGCATTGTCAAAGTCACGCCCCCCCAGTGGTGAACCATTGAAATTTCGAAACTCTTATGACGTAACAAAGCCTCGTTTACTGAAATCACGTGACTTTGGCAGTTTGATAAGTGCTCCGAACCACTGATTTGAAACAAGAGATTCGTAAAGCCTCGAAGCTTCATGAAGCAGTGTTTTGATATCGCCCATCACTAGATATTGTGAAATAAAGTCGTTATTTTGTTTTGTTTTTTGGCAAAAAGTATTCTCGTCGCTTCATATCATTAAGGTTGAACCACTGTAGTCACATGAACTGTTTTAAATATGTCTTTAGTAGCTTTCTGGGCATTGAAAGTGTTAATTGTCTTGCTGGTAATGCAGGCCTCACTGAGCCATCGGATTTTATCAAAAATATCTTAATTTATGTTTCGAAGATGAATGAAGGTCTTATGGGTGTGGAACATCATGAGGGTGAGTAATTAATGACAGAAATTTACATTTTTGGGTGAACTAACCCTTTAAGAACCAAAGGCTACATGCACACTGCAGCTAAATGTGGCCCAAATCTGATTTTTTTGCCCATATGTGACTTATATCTGTTTTGCCCATGACAGTGTGAACAGTACAAACCACATGGAATCTGATCTTCTCAATTCTGATTTGTGCCACTTCCATATGTGGTACTACATTCGATACAGGTCAGATGTTTTGTAATGCGACCAGTCTGAACAGTCATATCGGAATTCATGCGATTTTTTTTTTTTTTTTTTTTTTTTTTTTTTTTTTTTCCCACTCAAGATCAACATTTGTCATGATTCTGCGCTCATGGGAGTCTATTCAAAGATGTTACATACCCAACGTTATCAAGACAGTTGTGAAAGGTAGTCAGTAGAAGGGCAGTGATGTGTCAGAACTCGTAAGTATTACAGAGGCAGCTCTATAATACCAGCAAAAACATGAGGGCTCGTATCATAAGTTTCAAAACTCTGCTCTCTTTTGTCACATCATTGTCTTTGTTTTTCATATTGCCTGCACATAATTTCGCTGGCTTCTGCAGCAGATCACACTATAAATAAACGCGTAATTGCTTACTTTAATGCCCTCCGTGTTTACTTCCGTATGACAGTGTGCTGTGTGTGTTGCCAAGTCCACGATTTTCCCACAGAATTGGGTTACTTTTTCACTGTTGTCGCAGGTTGTTTTGCAACTCTGTTGGTTGAAGCGACCACACTAACGCGATATTTAACCCCCGGAACGCGGTTGGGCTAGTTTTGGACTAGTTTTGAGAAGCAATTGAGTGGATTTTGTTGTAAAAACCTGGCAACCCTGTTTGTATTGTTCTTTTGCGCATGCAGGTCAGTTAAGAACAATGATCTGTTCATACTGGAAATCTGAAATTGGCCACATTTAACAACAATGTGAACAGCTATACAAAAAATCTGATCTGAGCAAAAATCAGAACTGAGCATTAAGGCTCACAGTGTGAACGTAGCCAAAAACAGGGGTGCCCAATCCTGTTCCTGGATATCTGTCTTCCTGCAAAGTTCAGCTTCAACCCTGATCAAACACACCTGAACCAGCTAATGAAGATCTTCAGGGTCCCGTTTCAATAAGGAGATTCAACCAACTCTGAGTTAAAACTTGAACTCTGAGTTAGTTCAATCGACTCTGAGTAGGTTGACTCGGAGTTAAGCACGTGCACCACGATTATGAAAAGCCATCATCAATGGAGCTCCGATATTACGATTCACCATGGCGACATCACGTGACAAAAGGACGTCCACATACTTCTGAGTCAATGCAAGTTTAATTCTTATCACTGTTATAATATCAAAGGTGAAAACTGGCAGAACGATAAGTTATTGAACTAATATTCATTTTCAAAAAAAGAAGAAGAAAAAAATAATAATTTAACAGGATGCAATAATAAGAGTGTAAATGATTTTATCATTATTAAACACTCGTTAGGCAATTTACTTCCACTTTTAGATCATTTTCTTCATTTTTATTGAAAATAAATGCCTTTCTGATGTGATATGTGATGGGAAAAGGGAGAATAGCGGCTCAGCAGAAGGCGGATTCGAACCCAGTCAATCGCATCACAAGTTAATTCTCCGCACCCAACACACTACTGCCTACACCACTGCAGCCACAAGAACGTGCATCAATTTTAACCTGGTCTGACATTGGTGGGCGGAGCTACTGTAAATTTGCACTTAGTAATAGACACTCCGAATAATCTTGTTTTCCGTTTGCATTAAGATTATTTTTATTACCACACTGGCGAATATTGATAATTTTACTTAAGTAAAATGCACTTAATTTAGATCCCCCCAGGAAATAAGACTAAATATCTTATATCATTTTCTTATATGCAAAATCCATCTTGATTTAAGAATTTTTAGATATTTGAACTTGAAATAGGACAAGAAATACTCAGTACGAAAAGCATTTTTGCGGTGTGAATGAATAAGTGAACTATTTAAACATCACTAGCACTTTAAAAAGGGGGAGGAGACCGAAAGAAACTCTGGGTTTACCAAAGAAAACCTGCTCCCGACCAGGTTAGGTTCACAGAGTAAGTTACCATGGTAACTGACTCTGAGTATAAGTTACCTCTCTTTCAGAAACAGGCTTGACTTACCCTGCTTTCTCGGGTTTGACATACCTCCCATTCTGAAACGGAAAACCCAGAGTTTCCCTCATTTCAGGGTTAACATGCTCAGAGTTTTCACTTAACCTCCTTTCTGAAACGGGCCCCAGGACTACTTGAATATTACAGACAGGTGTGTTGGATCAGGGTTGGATCTGAACTCTGCAGGTATGTCGATCTCCAGGAGCAGGATTGGGCACCCCTGACCAAAGACTCCATCCATCCATCCATCCATCCATTACATTTATAATATATTTACTCATAAAAAAATAAATAAAGAAAAAAAATCTGTAACCTGTATTATTTATTTTAAAATACATTGTTTTTAAAAAAAGAAAAAAGAAGAAAAAACTTATGTAAATGTAATAATTTGGCAGAATGGTTACTTTACCTGAAAGATGAAAGTATATCCTTCATGTTCATTTTATCCGTATAGTGTTTTTCTGATCTTTTTCATCCAGATGCCAGACTTCTCAAACCTATAATAAACAAATGTGTCTGCTGCACAGGAATAAAGGAGTCTCAGACAGCTTTATGCTTTTATGTCTGTTTCCATTATTGTTGGTAGCGCAATTGAGAATGGCTTTCCATCAGTGTTCATTACCGTGTTTATACCCATAACTATGGCTCTAAATTTAAATGTGTTCTCTAATGCCGTGTCATATGTTCGTTTTTGTAACGTGATCAGAAAGAAAATGTAACTAGCCGTTTTCATCATACTACACAGCAGCAGGGCTTGTATTGACATTTTTTTCACCCTTTTTACAAAGTTAAGATATATTTCTCAATATTTATGTTTGTTCTGAAATAGATTGAAAGGATTTTTTTCCAATCATTTCAAGCAAACAACCATTGAAGTCAATTAGTGGTGATTATTCTAATGAAACATTCTTTATGAAACTTAATGGCCAAAAAAAAAGCACATTAATAATGCAAAAAAATAATTGCAAATAAATCATGAATATTTATTGTATTATGCCCAGTCCACTGAAACCACCCACGTGTATCCATGTTAACTCTGTTATTTGTTATTCAGTTTATTGATACCCATTTAATGTGTTATATAAGTGACTTGTCTTTGTTGTCCTCACTGGTTTTCTGGATGAAACAGAAATTAACATGAATTGATCACCTTTAAACTGAAGCATTTTCTAATTGTATCATAAATCTTTGTTCCTCTCTGTGGGACTGCAGGCTCATGAACAGTTTTGGGAGGGGATGCAGGCAGATATTACCATTGAAATCAAAGCTTGTTTGATTGGAAGGACATCCAAAAGTGCTTCAATTTCCCATGCAGGGTTGACTGCGATACAGACCCAAACTTGAATCACCCTCCAGAGTGGATGAGGCAATCATACAGCCGCCGGTTTGATTGATCTGGGCAGGAAACTCCAACACACAGCCCATCGACTGCTTTCTGAGATACTAATAACATTCCAGGAAATTAAACTGAGAGTTCAGCTTTATTTATTTCATAGAATATGTACTCACATTCTCTAGACGGTGCTATACTTGACATATAGCAAGAGATTGGAGTGCTGATTTGTTGTGAATATGGATACTATGGAAACATGATCTAGTACAGGGCTTTTCAAATCCACCTAATAAATTAAGAAATGCTAACTGATTAATGGCTATCCCTGATGTTGTAAGTGTTTAGCTAAAAGTGTTCTGTTAGGTGATTCATTCCATGAAAGGTGTACCATTTAAGTCGTTTGAAAGAGTGCACTAAACACAAAAATATATTATATTATTTTATATTATATTATATTATATTATATTATTATAATTCAGTTGTGACCCTGGACCACAAAACAAGTCATAAGGATCAATTTGAAAATCTGAAAGCTGAATAAATAAGCTTTTCATTGATGTATGGTTTGTTAGGATAGGACAATATTTGGCTGAGATACAACTATTTGAAAATCTGGAATCTGAGGGTAGTAATGCATATTACTTACAAAAATATTTTTTTTGATATATTTACGGTAGGAATTTTACAAAATATCTTCATGGAACATGATCTTTACATAACATCCTAATGATTTTTAGCATAAAAAAAAAAATCGATAATTTTGGCCCATACGATTTATTGTTGGCTATTGCTACAAATATACCAGTGCGACTTACAACTGGTTTTGTGGTCCGGGGTCACAGTTAGCCTAATTATAGACTTAATATATTTTATTATATTATTATTTTTGTTTACGTTACATTCATTCAGGCATTTAACAGTTATAGAAGTGTAAAATATATATTTTAACTGTATAAAAACTAAATAAAATGTTAAATGATAAAATACTGTCCATACCTTATATTTATATAACAACTTAGGTATAGAAGCCAGGCTCTCAAGGTCAGATTGCATGTCAGTTTCTTCCCCCAAGTTATCAGACTCCTCAACTTCATGTGACAACTGGGCTGCGTTTAGACTTGCGAACTTCCCTAAGCACTTCCCCTCGGGGGAATCCCTGCCGCCATTTTGAAGTGTGTTCAATTTCATCAAATAGGCGAGGGAAGCTTATTTGGACAGACCCTCAACCCCTAGATTTTGACCGAGGGAGGGGGTTAACAGCCCAAGCATACACACAGGCCTATAAAATGGTGCGTAAAAAAACCTGCAATAATAATCAGCTCCATAGCAGATTCCAGGTGATCAGGGCATTCCATTTAAACCCACTGCAAGGGTGCCGCCAGTAGTGGGCACTTGTGCAACATAAGCAAAGTGAACGAGACACAGGGAAGTTAGCGAGGGAAGAGCATAAAATTTGGACTTAAACACAGGCCTATACACACGTTTATCCACATTAACTTAATCTCTGAACTTGCAAACTTTTCACATTTGCACACTCAAAAAAAAACTTGTCCTTGTCTCTTTATTACTGTGCCCTGTTCTTTGTAAAATTTGTACTGTCTCATGCTGTTTGCACTGTTTTACTTATTTTTAATTTTCTTTTTAAGCTCTTATTTTGTTTAGTGTATTTATTATTATATAATTAAGTACAGTTTAGTTTTGTAGTCCTGCGTCCGGTGTTTGTCTTATGTAGCACCATGGTCCTGGAGGAACGCTGTTTTGTTTTACCATGTACAGGCTGTATAGAGCTGAAATGATCATAAAGCAACTCTGACTTTTAATTTGAATTAAACAGCTAATTAAATAGTTTATTAAATTTATATGGTTAATTAAATCATTTTTAATGTGTCTGTGAGTTTTGACTTCCCTCTTCCACAACACTTATGAGATATAGAAGAGGAAGTGACATCATTTAGGTCTTCAGAGGAGCCAACTTGGCAAGTTCTACTCTTATCTAACATTCAGAATTTGTTGTTTTTTCATGCTTTACGGGATTCATAAAGAATAACATATTCACCCTGTCACAAAATATATTTATTTAATGTTTCCTCTATTTGTAGAAATGTTGTCATATTGTTGACTCTTGAATGCTAATGATCTGAGGACATTCAGTAACCTTGAAAACAAGAAGAGCAGCAGCCATTTTGGTTTGAAATATTCCACACCATCACAAGTCTAGAATATGTTGACATACTTATTTTTTGCTTGAAATGGCACAATACAATGTATTATATTAAAAATAATTTCCAAGATGACTCAAGTAGGCTATACTAAACACATGTTAGGACATTGGTCTTGTGTGAAAATATGAATGCATTTTAGCACTGGAAAGATTAGCTAACAATGATATGCACTGGCATGATGAGATGGCTGAGATGAATATCTGTAATGACTGTTTCATATAATTCCCTCATGACGTTATCATTATGACTCATATAGATAAGATAATCCTCTTCTGCATATATGAGCGGTCTCCAGTCTGCAGGGAGCATCCAGATGTTGTAGTGTAGACGTCAGAAAGCACTCAGTGCAGCCTCTTTAATCAATAATAATCCAAAAACCACCTTCTGCATGTCCCTTTGAGGCCTGTTCAGCGATGTCTGCTTCATGAATTCTTGACGTCATATGGAAGGACATTAGCACAGTCATATGGTGGGTTGTGAGAAAGACACTGACTTTCTAAAAATAGATGGTGTGAAACTAGGCCAGGGTGCAGAGCTGGCAGCTGGCACACAGGAAGAGAATACTTTTGTGTGTATTTTTTTGTTTATTTATTTATTTTTTTTTCAGCATCCAGAAGGAGACTTTGCAGCATAATGCATTTCGGCACTGTTTCCTGTCATTTCCCAAACTCTTTGCAGTAGCCTGGTGTGCATTATTAGATCTCCGAGATGTCTTCATTCCAGGTGGTGTCAGTCCTGATAACTTCTGTGCTTGTTATGTCCCGTATAGGGAAAAGGTTCAACATGAAAGACTCTGGAATGCAGTGAATTTGGATCGACAATAATCAATTTATTGTCTTAAATTGAGACTCTAGATTAAGGAGCTGACCGGGCCAAAATAACAAACCAAACTGTATTATTTTAAAACCTCTGAAACACTCACAAACTCTTCACTATACAATCAAACTGTCTCTGCTCAGAACACAAGATGATTGCAGAGGAAATGATGATGTGCTTTTTAAAGTACAGTGCACCAATCAGGACATAGCATCAATCAGCCTGACGTTCCTAGACAGACACATTCAGGCACTCCCAAAACAACAGAAATATAACAAAACACAAACCATAGGGTTGTAACAGTGCTCACCAGTGTTGTGGAACTTCTTTGAAACTATATTGTTCCATACAAGCTAGCAGCAAAAAGTAGCTAACTATATTGCGGCAATATGTCTTTAAAACATTAATATACATTTAATTTATAATTTCATGAAATCATTCAATCAGCTGATTAATTAAAAATCACTGAGTTGTTTATGACTGAAACAAATCTTATTTTCTTTTATTAAAATTAGCATGTCCACAGATCTATATGAAGAACATATATTAGTGCTGTCATTCGATTAAAAAATAACGAATTAATAACACATTTTTTCTGTAATTGCGATTAAAAGCATTTGAGTTTTTAATATTTTTATATTGTAATAATTTCACAGTTACTCTTCAAATTAACGTAGAAACAACTTAAAGGGTTAGTTCACCCAAAAATGAAAATTCTGTCATTAATTACTCACCCTCATGTCGTTCTACACCTGTAAAACCTTCGTTCATCTTCGGAACATAAATTAAGATATTTTTGATAAAATCCGATGGCTCAGTGAGGCCTGCATTGCCAGCAAGACAATCAACACTTTCAATGCCCAGAAAGCTACTAAAGACGTATTTAAAACAGTTCATGTGACTACAGTGGTTCAACCTTAATGTTATGAAGCGACGAGAATGCTTTTTGTGCTCCAAAAAAACAAATAACGATTTTATTCCACAATATCTAGTGATGGGCAATTTCAAAACACCGCTTCATGAAGCTTTACGAATCTTTTGTTTAGAATCAGTGGTTTGGAGCGTGTATCAAACTGCCAAAGTCACGTGATTTCAGTAAACGAGGCTTTGTTACGTCCTGTTTCGAAATTTCAATGGTTCACCACTGGGGGGCGTGACTTTTGGCAGTTTTGATACACTGATTCGAAACAAAAGATTCGTAAAGCTTCGAAGCTTTATATGAAGTAGTGTTTTGAAATTGCCCATTACTAGATATTGTTGTATAAATTCGTTATTTGTTTTTTTGGCGCACAAAAAGTATTCTTGTCTCTTCATAACATTAAGGTTAAACCACTGTAGTCACATGAACTGTTTTAAATATGTCTTTAGTACCTTTTTGGGCATTGAAAGTGTTAATTATCTTGCTGGCAGTGCAGGCCTCACTGAGCCAACGGATTTTATCAAAAATATCTTAAAAATATCAACTACAATGACAAACACAGATATCAGTAATCAGCATATGAATCTAAACAATGGTGATAATGAACAAAATATTCAGACAATTAAATCAGCTGCATAATTTATCCATGCTCTGATGCATTCTGGGAGTTTTGTACTATGGTACCCAGCATGCATTGCAGCTACATGACACTTTTGATTGTCACTATAGTTGAGATTCATATGCTGATTCTTGATGTCTTAGTATGTCATCTCAAAATACTATTTTTTTTATTTTCTAATTTCTGCAATACTGCTGGATCTCATGTCACGGAAACACAGGGTCTGTAATGTCAGTGTATTAATGGCGCAAAACAATTTTTACATTTAAACAACATCAGTGATTCAGACCATTTCACGATGATTAAAAAATCATTGACAGCTAACGGCCAACACCCGATCTCATTTCAATTTTTGTTGCTACTGCAAATGTGTTTCACAAACACACTATCACAGCAGCCAGAATAAACAAACGTGTAATAAATGTTAAGAGGCCAACTAATGGAAACACCAATCACCATCATGGTAACCTCAAATGAAACAAGCATGATAGTTAAACTTCTGTTAATTCTCAATAAGAAATTCTGTAGACGTCTGACAGAAATAAAGTCAGTCTGGTTAGTAATAAGTGAAGCTGGTAATGCTGTTTGTGGAGGTGTTTAATCAGATATTCAGAGATTAAATGTATTTTATCTTCAGTTGATTTCCTCTAAGGCTTTGGCTGAAGTCAGTTGTAGTTCTTGTGTTTCTGCTTGTCTCTTTTTTTCTGTTTCCTTCTTTCCTTCAGTGATTCTGCTTGATAACAGGCTTGTTAATGCTGCGATGACTCTATAAATAATATATAAGATTTTGTGGATCAGATAAGGTCCAGTTCTGGTTTATTTCTTTGCTCTTGGCTGACATGTGGCATTTCTATGGCCTGCTTGTGGCCCAGATCTGGCAAACAGGAGCAGTCCGCCCAAATGCCATCATTCCTGTCACATGTGGCCCAGATCATCATTCCGCATGTGCCAGATGTGGGCCGGATCTGGACCGACACAAAGTTGCTATCTGGGGACAGACATCACAGCAACTGGTTTATTAGGCTGCTGTCACTTTAAGACCTGCATCTCATTTTCTCACAACTCTTTAAGTTCATTTAAGAAATTATTTAACTCATTTAAAACTGCCCTCATGAGGCTACTCGATAAAACAGGCATTTTGACATAATTCTGTGAGTTATTGTTTGTTCACGAAAGAGAACTTGATACTGGTGCGCGTCTTACTGTGCGCACGAGTCATTTGTGTCACACAGACAAGACATTCACAGACAGCACGTTCTTGTTTGTCTTGTGGCACTTGAATGGTTTAAAAGCATCTGTGTGAACAAGAGCGTGATCATATATTGTAACGCTAGCCAAATTATGATGGGAAAAATGAATGCTGCATTAATTGCATTAAATATTTTTAACACATTAAACTGAAAAAACTTAATCGCATGTGTTAACGCAATAATTTTGACAGCATTAATATATATATATATATAATCAGCTAAGTAAAATAAGAGTCTCAAAAGTTTTTTTTTTTTTATGTTTTCTGCCCATTTCTCTCCTTGTTGTGATTAAAATTGTCTTTGTTTTCCACTTTCATTTAAAAATGAATTTTTAAAGGAATTGAAGTGAAGTATTATTTTGAGCTTAGAGACACTATGGTACTTCTTCTGTATCACTGTAATGAATCTTTTACAATAATGCAGTTAACAATGGAAATTCCACGAGAGCATCAATAAGAATATGTGAGTTTGTGTAGAAAAATTGCATCTTTGAAGTGCTTGGTAAGTGGAGATCAGTGGAGGAAACATCATCAAGCAACCACACTGCAGTGCACCGGAGCTCCATTCTCCTGCTTAGAGGGGAAATCAATAATACAGGCACTTTGCCTCATCAGTCGCCTACGCTTCTTCGAGATGTACTATAAGGTAATGCTTAGATGAGGGTATTTTTGTCTGCGAAATTGCTTGGAAATGCACATCCAAGATTCTTCTACATACAGAGCAACTGGTGTAGTGCAAATTACATCCGCTGGAGTAAGGTGAATGATTGCAGTGCCTCACCTTGAATTTGATTTGGCTGAAAGCATCTGTCTCATGTGGCAGGGATTTTATTTCCCTCCATGACAGCTTTCTGCAGTGTGGCTGGTTGATGATGCGACCTCAAATGATCCAGCGAACTGAACTATATCACTTTTTTCATTTCTTCCCTAATGCAGCTCCCCCAAACGTTCGGATCATCCACTCCGGTCACGCATGCAACATTGAGGAGGAGCGCTACACAGAGAGGGTGTACACCATCCGGGAGGGGGAGACTTTGGAGCTGACCTGTCTGGTCTCGGGGCATCCACGGCCACAGGTGAGGCTCTCAGTGTTTACTGACCTCTGTTCCCTTCGATAATCATTGATGGGTACCTTTGCTGGACTTCTAGCGGGTGAGATGGAATGTTTGCACAAGATTAGAATTTGAAAATGACATTTGCTGCATCCGAAATCGAATACTTCTACTTCATACTATATAGTATACGAACAGTATGTCAACAGAGTGGTATGCCTGAATAGTACATTACTACATATATACTACATAGTATTCGGAAAAAAAATTAAGCGAATGACCTACTACTATGGCCAAATTTCTGAAGTGTGCATTTGATGGACACTTTACTATCCCATGATGCCACAGGACAGGATTTATGAATGGAAGTGAAGCGATGCAACTAACACTGGTAGGTCATGTAACAGTAACAACATGGCGGATGTAGTACATCTAAATTTTATTCATACTACCCATATTCATACTATATAGAACATACTTTTTTAACGGTTATGAAGTTCAAATTCAAATGTAGTACCTACTCAGTATGCACTTTCAGATGCACCAATCATGAATCTTCACGGTTTGAATCAAATTGCAAGTATTCTCATTCTGACTTAAAATAGAGTCAAGGAAAGTGGAATGAAAAGGGTACCTCATAAATCTAAATAAGAAAAAAATAACTTCATAAAGTGTGCTACATAGATGAAAATGGTTAGAAATGGAAAATAAATTTGAGTTGATATCCTGTGGTGTTGAAAAATACAATATAGTAGAATTTTATACTCAGTGAACTGGCATAGAATGAAGAGAGTGGGGTAAGATGTGCCGCCTCCTTAATATAGAAATCTGTGCACTGTTTTTGTAATAAATTGCTTTATTTAGACAGTCTATCATATACAATGTCCTGCCAGAGATGCAATGCAAGTGAGAAATTAAGCATTTTTTTTTTCGTGTCGAAGCACATTTTCTGCATGACAGGTAAAATTAACTTTATCTCTCTCTCTCTCTCTCTCTCTCTATATATATATATATATATATATATATGCAAATTAATTTATATTAATTACATTTTGTTTAATTATATATGAAGGATTTCCAAAATGCTGGGGTAAAGTGTGAAGCTTTGTATCCATATGCAGGAAATAATATTACAAATGCTATTAAAAAACATTCGGAATATTGAGCATTTACAAAAATTTGCAGGCAAAAAAGATTTTGAAATGGGATTGTGTGCAAGAAATTGCCTTTTCTCATTTATATTCATATTTTTATTTGAGGTGTAAATTGTTCAAGTGTTCCCCAATGATCCAGCTTAACCTTCGTCATGACGCAGCTTATCCCTAACGTCATATTTCGTGCCGTCCTGTGTTACAGTTGCTTTCTTCTCATCCTGAAATATGTTTAGTTGTAGTATTCTCCTCTACTCTCCTCTACCCTGTATGTTACTCAAATATGAGCTAGTGACAAAATAGGCAAGAATTATACTATATTTGGTGCTACTGTGCATCCTAAATCAATGTTATGCTTCTCAGCTCAAGAGGATGCAATATAATCCTGAATAATATGACATTTTGATTATCACAGGAAGATAACAACATTCTGTGTTACTGCTTCATGCACTCCTGTATGTATCATTCATCTGTTATGCTTCTGGACTTGCTGCAGTACTCTCCATTTCACCCTCACTCAAGTGGTCTTAATTCTCTCAACGCCCCACTCCTCGCCGTATCTGGCAGAGGGCTTATCAGTCCCATAGCCTGTGTACGGTTTTAGATAGGCAGCACTCTACGCCTCTCATCTTGGTCTCAGTGCTGCATTTTCAGTGAAGAGGAAGAGCAGTCCCACTGAGTTAGTGCAGGGGAAGAGACGGCCACAAGGGAAATCACTGAATCTGCACGTCTGCAAAAGAGCTCAGTGATTCCCTGAGGAGCACTGTCAGACCTCGGAAAGCTAGCAAGAGTCCTAAAATCTAAATGTTTGCTAAAAAATCCTCCTGGTGCTGTGGTGTCATAGTTTTGAGGTAAGCCTGAATTCTACACAGTTTCTTTGAGGAGTTTGCATTTTTTTTTAGTGGTCTTTTCCTCGTATCAGAGCCGTGCCATCCATTTTGTTCGCTGCCCTGCAGCCAGGTTCCTGACCGGAACGGGCATAAGAGATGAACAGGGCAGGCAGTGTGTGATGAGGTACACCTGAAGGTAATGGTGCCTCGCCACCACTGCTGTTGAGCGCTAAGTGCATCTCTCCTCGGGCTGTTTGCATGCACAATGGGGCCCTGGGATGGCAAGCCACTGGAGGAAGCCACCACCCCATGTGCCCCAGACCTGGAGGGGAGCAAGAAGGTCTATATTACCTGAAGAAATCTATCCTTTATCATTCCCATTCATCTTAATGTCAGATGATAAATGTAGTAGGACTCCCTGGAAGTATGCGATTTGAAATCTGCCATATTTGCTTGCAGGTTGTCAGTTCCGGACACAGTTTCTTTTTTTTTTTTCTTTTTTTTTTTTCTAGAGTTGTAAAATGCCTCTTAAACAAAATTGGGCACTGGTAGAACATCTACTCATTACATCCTATAATGAATGTGAATATATATATATATATATATATATATATATATATAATATGCTGCTTGTAAATAAAAAATAAATAATGGCCCTCATTATTGGGTTTAGTTATGGCATAGAAGTGTTTGTTAAAGAGTCATAAGCCATATACCACATGCGGTGAATCACAACATTGTAAACTTTGATTTGAAGTAACAAATATTTTAAAATAGGACAAAAAGACAAAGGTACAAGACTGTGTACTTAACAGCTGTATTGAATCTAATTGAAAATGATGGAGGAATTTAAAACTATTCATTTAAAGATTGGAGTGCACGGTTCTTTTGGCGCGATTGGGCATCATGGCTAATGTAGTTTATCACCTGGAATTCAGCTGTTAAACATGATTATTTCTAAGAAATTAATAAATAAAATGAGCAGAAATTATGCATGTTGATGGCTTCAAAATACCATAGATTAACAACCTCACAGTAGGTTTGTCTTTAAAGGTTTATAATTATTGTTAAAAATCATTGCTTCTATGGAGAAAATGAATGGTATTTTTACATCCGGAAGTCGACTGTTGCAGTCTAAACTATATATGGGGTTTTGTGTCCAACATAAAACATAAAAACTATCAAATTCAAGCAAAGTACAATTTATGGATCATTTTCTGCTCATAAATTCTGTGTTTGATGACTGATATTCAGGCGGTTTGTTGTTTTAATTGTTTAAGCAAGCACGTGTTGAGTTGTGTCGGTGCATGCAGAGGGCAGTTTTTTTGGCTGTGAAAACCCTAATGCATTTTGAATGTTCTGTGCTGCTTTTGCCTCCCAGTCTTCATTGTAGAAAGATAGGAAGATTTTTGCTGGCAGCCTCATTTTGAATAAATGAACTTGTGCCGCTTCTCATCTCATCTCCGGCTTTTGCTGACTCCCTTACCTTGAGTGTAAATAAGGAAAGATTTTTAATGAATTATCTACTTTTTTCCACTTTAAAGCAGTCTTGCCATCTCTGCTTTTGGGATGTTAATGACAGTAAACATGAAATATGACTATTTCCAGGCATATCCTAAGCAGAGGGTATCTCATAATGCAGTATGCTGTCGGAAAGTGTACTACAGGAACATTTATTATTTAAAATTTCAAAACTTACCGGTAACTGCACATCTCAGTTCTGTGAGACAGTACAAACAAAACATCATACAGTTTTAATATGAAAGGATGAAGTGTGAAGACCATCATGTGTAATTGTTTGAAACAGTCACACATTTTTCCTTTTTCCCTTTTTTTTTTTTTTTTAATTGACCCAGTCAAAGCATGTAAATACATATGCTACCAATCAGCTACCCCCCCACTGCTACCAATAGTTCAAAGTTTGGCTGTTTAGCAGGAGCTCTTTAGCCCCTGCTGTTTGATGCCGTAACTACACCATCTGGTCCCATAAACGTCCTTCTCTGTTGACGTCCATTCAGAATTATTCCCAGCAGCAAATTCTGGCAGATTTTACTTGTTTCCCATGACATATTACAAGATCTCATGTCTTGTCATCTTGTTTAAATTAAAGCTGCATTTGGGTTCCGATACATGGATATTTCACCACACAAATAATTTTTATTTCATTTTTTTATTATTTTATTTATTTTTTTTATTTATTTTTTTATTTTAGCAGGACTAACCAGTGAATTGACCAAATATGACACACAACCAGACATATTGTTCTTTAGTCTAGCACTGCGAATTGTGACCAAACACACTCACCATGTGTCCTAATTACCACAGTTTTATGTATGACTCTATTCCTGAATCTTTCTCTTAGTCAAATTAGCACCAGGGTCATCTTAGATGGATTTCTATCTAAGATATCCCTGTCCAAGATTTCACCAACTCTTTGTTTTAGCTCTTCCATTACTGAACCAGTTCCCATAGATCCCACAGACAGTGAGTGGGCTAGAGAAAGATACGCCCAGGGCTGCTTTATGATAGACTGAGGGGGCTGCAGGCTATTTATAGCTCTCTTTATGGGCGCATTCTGTCTGCATTTGACACACTGGGCCCGTCGTCACAGAACTCCCATCAGTGTTCTGGCTCAGGCGCTTCGTGGCACTGATCCACTTAATGCTGGCAGGGGCAGAAATCTCAGACTTGACAAATGTATGAGGATGAACGAAAAATGTTTTTAATACTTCAAAAAAAGAGTACCTTCATTTTTCATGGTTATTATTTTGTTTTTTGTAATACACTTATGTTATGACATTGCCAAATACTTTATAGGGATAGATAGTTCACCCAAAAATGAAAATTCTGTCATCATTTACTCACCCGCATGCCATTTTTCTTTATTTTGAGGAATACAAAAAAAGATATTTGATGAATGTAAAAGTCAGTGGGGTCCAATAGTTTCAAGCTCCATAAAGGCAGCATGAAAGAGCTCCATACAGGAGGTTTGTTTTTATTGATATGTCACGATATTTCATTTGAGAATCTTTGATTTGATTTGCTAGTGAATATCCACTTAAATTTACTGTAGGTTTTCATCACACAAAGTAACTGAATCACTTCAGAAGATTGGAGTTGCATGGATTAAGTTTACACCACCTTTATGTCCTTTTCGGAGCTTGAAACTTTTGGACCCTGTTGAATTTCAGTGTATGGACAAAACCAGTTGAAATATTCTTCAAAATGTCTTCTTTTGTGTTGAAACTGTTTTTGTCCATATATTGAAAATCAGTGGGATCCAAAACAATTACATTGGACCCCATTGACTTTCCTTGAATGGACAAAACAACAGAATACAGAGAGTCATACAGGTTTGGAACAACATTCGGGAGAGTAAATAAGGACAGAAATTTCATTAAGAGGTGAACTAGCCCTTTAAAGTGAAATCCTGAGTTACATTTACTGTAATTTGAAAACTTCCTTTCCTTCCTTTACTCGGAAACAAAATTTTCCTCTGTATTATATGGCTTGAGGTCTGAAGGACTGTCATTTCCACTGTTTTATGACTATTTATGGAGGCACTTTGGTTGTGAAGACAGTGGGCTGCCGTCAAATTGTTTTCACTTTCCACCCCCAACATATCGCTTGAGTCATGATCTCTACTAACACAGAAATAAATAATAAAACAGTTTTTTGATTTATTTGCTACTTTTTTTATTTCACGCCGTCCCAAAGTCTTGAATTTATACATAAAAATGAAAGAAGTCAAAAGTACAATAAGTCTTAAGGAATTGTCTGGGTCATCTTTTCTTACGTGTTGTACTGAATTGCTGCCACATAATGCACAACCAATTATTCAGTTCCCATTTTTCCCCTCTGAAAGTAGAAATTCCTATTTGTGCGCTGTCAGCTATAGCCCACCTCAATACATGCAGACGTACAGGGCTAAGCACTTTTCTTTAGCTGCCTTATTTCCTGTTCGAGCTCACAAAGAAAGCCGGCGTATCTAAGCCCCATGAGTTCCAATACGCCGTTATTCCTAACCAACATCCAATACGTGTGTAAACAAATCTGCCCACCCTCTATCCTCAGCAAAGCATGAAATGGATTTCATTCTGCCACGTCCAAAGGTTACGACTCTGTTGGGCTTTAAACCACATCCTTTTCTTTGCGAAAGGAAAACCGAGGACTACACTCTTAAAAATAGATTCTTTATTGGCATCTGTGGTTCCATGTAGAACCTTTCCACTGCACAAAAGTTTCTTTATAGTTGAAAAAGGTTCAAGAGAAAAAAAAAAAGGTTCCTCGGAAAAAAGTGGTTCTTTTAAAAACTGTCCACTAAAAGGTTCTTTGGTGAACCCCAAATGGTTCTTCTTTGGCATCACTGCGAAAATCCTTATTTTTAAGAGTGTAGGCGAAGCAGTGCACAGTCTTTAAAATTGCAGAGCTGAAAAATGCTTTTAATTAGTGAGAGAGGGGCTAATAGTTGGGGTGAGGAAGAAGTTGCTACTTGCAAGAGGAAGGCGGAGCTTTGATCTTTGTAGCTGGACTCAAGCTGAGTAGCTCCCGCCTCTGAGGTTCTTGAGCAGCAGGGATGATAAAGGGGGGTTCTGTTGTAATGTAGGTCATCTACACAGTAAGTCTCACTCAGGACTCAGTAAGGCCAAGCCAGGCCTGAATGGGCAATTTGCTCCACTTGTCTGGCTGGTTGGCAGATAGAGTGTACACAGAGGGAGCTACAGAATCTCTCTCCCTCTCCTCTATGCCCGGCTGAGCTCCTTGTGCAGCGTTCTTTCCCTCCTTTCTCCATGCTTTCTTCTGGGTTATACTGTATTTGTGTGAGTGTTGATGTAAAAATGTAAGTTAATTGCTATTTGAGATGTACACTATTGATTTGTTTACCATGAAAAATGTTTGTTTGCCATATTAAATTTGAATGAGGCAATTAAGTAAGACAATAATAGACTGGGTTCATGTTGTTTTAAAAAGTGGCATTTATGTATTTAATATATTTACTGTTTTGATAGTCTGTAGACTTATTCAGGCTGTAAATGAAAATGAACGCAAATGAAAATTTTCATTAATTACTCATAGGGCTGTGACGGTAGGCATGACAACCGTGCCACCGTGGTGGTGAAGTTGCCACCGCGGTCGTGGAGTGTCACCGGCGGTAATATTTTATCAAAAATATCTTAATTTGTTCATCTTTGTTCCGAAGATTAACGAAGGTCTTGTGGGTTTGGAACGACATGAGGGTGAATTATTAATGACAGAAATTTCAGACATACTCCAGCTTTGTGTGTTAAATTTTGAATTGACAAATTTACAAGAATGAATCAATAGAAAATTTGTTTTGAAAATAATTTTTCTATGTTCTGCAGCCATACTGTTTAACACTGTGTGATATGAAACGCTTTTGGTTATTTTGAAAAATGGCGACTTGTATTAGAGAAATAAAGAAAAATAGGTCACCACCCCACCACAGCAGCTAAAAAAATCATGTAAACTGTTAAAATGGGCCACTTATATAAAAAAAAAAATTTAAATACCTGTATAAACCTGTAGTATTTACATGTTATTATCGGAGTATGACCAAGACCGACCACGTCAAATAAACTTCCAAGCTGTCAGATGACAGAACTCTTTCGTCCTCTGTGGATTAATTGCCATCCAAATTCATGACATACAGATTTTGTTTTACAGACATCCTGCTGAGAAATAATTACCATCCAAATAGAGCTTATGCCATGTATTGATCTGGAGATCAGATCTGTGGTAGAGTATTTGCTCATTTCCAAGTCAAATCTTGAACATAAACAGTAGCATCACAGTTAGAAATGTTCATTTAAACAACTTCAGCAGCACATTTAGTTGCTATTTTTTAATATTAAATTTATCACACAGTGATATGATGGAACTTGACATGAACTGGAGATGGTTCTTCTGTATCCCTGCCCCAAGTTATTACATGTAGTGTCGGGGAGAAAGTTGGCCAGGCAAAGTACCTCTAATTTATTTATTTTTTTTTTTTTTAAATGAATATCATGTTGCAGTATAATCAGATAATGGAAGTATTTTGATAATACTGGACTAAGAGTGAACAATACTTCTACAGCATTTATTAATCTTTGTTAATGTTAATTCAACATTTACTGATACATTATTAAAATCAAATGTTGTATTTGTTAACATTAGTTAATGCGCTGTGAACTAACATGAACAAACAATGAACTGCTAGATTTTTATTAACATAAACAAAGATTAATAAATACTGTAACAAATGTATTTCTCATTGTTAGTTTATGTTAGTTAATACATTAACTAATGTTTTAATTTTAACAGTTGTATATTAATTATACTATAAAAAAAAAACACTGTTCAATGTTGACTTTTTAACTCATCAACAATATTATAATTTTCTCTTTTTTTTATATCATTATTTACCGTGTTTGAGGATATATAAGCCAATGTACTTCACCAGAAACAGACAAGGAGGAGGAGACAAACCACTTGTAGAAAAATAAGTGGGAAAATCGCCACACTCATGGCGTCTGACTATAAGAATGGAAGTTTAAAGAACATTGCCTTTTTTTCCTAGAATGCAAACATACATAAGGACCTGCTGAAAATACAGTTTTTAGTCTAATTTGAGCTAAAACAGCAAAATCTATGTTATTGAGTTCAGTGTTTTTTTTATTTGCCAATTTGTTTGAACTAAGAAAAACACTCTGCTTTAAACCACTAGTTTATGATTCTCTTTTTAAGCTGCTCTTATTTTTGTTTCTCTCTCTCTTTGTTTCATGTCAGATACGATGGACCAAGACAGCAGGCAGTGCTACTGACCGCTTCCAGGACTCCAGCGTATTCAACGAGACACTGCGCATAACCCGCATCCAGAGGCACCAGGGCGGCCGTTATTACTGTAAGGCTGAGAACGGACTCGGCACTCCCGCCATCAAATCCATCCGAGTGGATGTCTACTGTGAGTTAACAAGCTCATCCACCCGTCGGCAGAAAACCACACACTTGACACGCGTTCTTGCAAGTCAATGATGGCTTGGTATTAGCCTTTGCTTACTGTGCCTGCATCTTTCTTTAGCTTTTCAGACACATACTCAACCTTGATTCAGCTCTTCACTTAAATCCTTAAGTTACAAATCACATAATCAGTTGGAAAGACACACTTATAAGCAAAAGTGTTTGCTGTATTACCCTCTGGGTTCACTGTTGATTTTATAATGCAACCTCATATTTTATAAACTAAAAAAAAAAAAAAAATGGAAAAGTGCTGTCCTTCTGTTTGTAGCATTGCAACAAATGCTATATTAAATTATATATTTATTTATGTAATATTATTAATTATAATTGAGTATTTTTAATTGAGTACTCTTATTGAAATTGTTTATATATATATATATATATATATATATATATATATATATATAAAAGGTTATATTAACTTTAAGCTTGTCAAAAGAACATTTATTTTTAAAGTTGCACTTCTCTTTCCTTTTTTCATGATTATGAAAAAATGCAGGAAAAAAACGGGGGATTTTTTTTTTATCCTTTGCTTGTTAAGCTCTTACGAGCGCCCATTATTCAAAACCATTTCTCTGAAAAAAAATAAATAAATAAATAAATGTTAGGCACAGTAATCTAAATAATTTATCATGGCTGGATGACCTTCCAGCATTGTTTATAATGGGCCAGAACGTTTTCTAAGCGTTAATGCGTCTCTCACTAGCTGCTTTATGCAGCTCGGAGTGAGACAGTAGCACAAATTCCAAGCATATTTTACATGCCTACTTTGGCACAATATTCGCTAACAAAACAGGGTGTTATAGTGACTAAATCTCAGCCTTTTAAGGAGCTAGCCATTACCTACAACCTTTGTGCCCTTGAGCAATGGATGTCCCTAAAATAAGTGTACAGTAGGTCTGCTTACAAAAGCAGCTGCTTTCAAAATATTATATCCACTTATGGTGTCTGTCATTTAATGATACAGACACAATAACAAAATATGTTAATGACTGGACTAGGGATGCACCGATACCATTTTTTAAGGACCGAGTACGAGTACCGATGCTTTTTTTTTCTGGTACTCACTGATACCGATACTGATTTTTATATAACAACAATTATATATATTGGTAATTATGCCCTTTGAAGGTTATTGGACACTGTCATATTTTTGTTCTTTTTTTTTTTTTTTTTTTGTTCTTTTACAAACAAATTATAAACAATACAACAAATACTATAGAGATGCTTGTTTTTCAGATACAGTAGGTTTATTTACCATGTATACATTTATTTAACGTCTTTTGTTGTTTTATTAACATTAATGACAAATATAGACTACAGTCCCTTTAAGACCAAATCCATGGATACTGACACATATCCTGTTTTCACCCAAATGTTTACGTCGACTTAAGCCAAAGCTGACTGTATTTACATGAGATACTCCACACGATGGACATTTTGACAACTATGTGTGCATTTGACCATTCAGGCGGCAGGAGAACTGATCGCACGCTGTCTGAGAGAACTGGGATCGCGCGCAAGAAAGAGAGAGAGCGCGCACGCGAGAGAGAGCGCTTCTGGTCTGTGTCATTCAGCGCGATTCCGCCTATCCCGCCTTCACTAATCGATAACGAATTGTGATTGAAAGCATGCAGTTCTCAATGTGTGGATTGTCACCATTTATTTTGAAGTATTTCCACACACCTGGGGCTGACATTGTTTCTGCTGCTGCCGCCGGTGTCTCTGTGCACGGAAAATTCTGTCAGTTACATCACGTGAGGTATCGGTCTTTGGTATCGGGGGTATTTTTATGAGTACGAGTACAAGTACATGAGATTGGTATCACTCCTAGACTACACAATGATACAAGGAAGTGCTTAAAGGGGTCTTGAACTACATTATTTTATTATTTTGTAATGTTTCCTGGGGTGCACTTATAATGTTAGTATGGTTTTTACATAAAAAATTTTCATAATTTAGAAATAAAAGGCATTTTTCCTACCCTGATGTAGCCCTCTGATTTGAACGCTCCGTTTTAAGGGGCATATCTGCTGTGAGACTTCATTGTAAACGTCCACTGCTGTGATTGGCTAACATCTTTGCATATGAAAATAGCTAAGTATTACATGTGGAACTCTCGAAAACTTTTAGCACATTTTTATTATTACAGTTCTCAAGGTTTACTAATCGTGGAAAGTGTTATAGCATTATATTGAGATCGTGGCTTGAAAGGTTGCAGTGATGAGCATGTAGACGATCACAGACATGTTGAGTGCATGAATGCAGTGATCTCACAGTAACCTGATTTCTGCACACTAACGAATGCTTTCATCACAATAATGTAAATAAGAGATTGGTTGATTCTAATGGGAGTTTTGGCGAGAGTCCAGAACTCAGTCACTGAAAACCTTGCGCTGTTTTGATTGACAGCTCTAGAGATTGTGAAGGAAGCGTTCTTTGAATGCTGGCTATATATAATTTAATCGCAGTTCAAATAACAGATTATTTTCATCTTACTAAGAGAAAAAATGTGAAGTTGACCAGTAGTCACTGATTTACTGACAATAAACGATTTTGAGACAAAGAACATCTGACTGTACATGAATCATTACATATCAGGAATCACTGGTCACTGGTGATTTTGGTTAGACATATACACATAATCCGTACATATAAAATGATCTGTAACAAAGCAATAAGTGACACAGTAAAAATACACAGCATCGTTTTTTAACTTAAGGCTCTCTGCAAATCCAATGAACACTGGAAAAATATCAAGCTACTGTGTTTTTCCACAACCTGGAACTGCGCAACATTTTGCACTCTTCAAAGGCAAGTTTATTGCTTAATAGCTCAATCCATTGTTAGCGTCACTACTACCTACTACTACTACCTACTACTGTCATGTGCAAATCAGTGGGCGGGGCTACAATAGTAACGATGTAGAAGTAGGTGTTGATCTTCTTCTGCAGAGGCAGTCTTTGACCTATCTATGATGTAATAAATAGGCACATTCCACAACCAGTCTTAATCTGGGTTTTGTTTAAATGAAAACTGTTTTTGGACTAACAAGGAAGCATTCTGTTCTGAAACTTACAGTATATTCTTGTAGTATGATGACCTGTCATATGTCAAAAGCTCAAGGGAAATTTATTTCTTAATTCAAGACCCCTTTAAGGAAAGGAAAGGAAATATTAGTATATTATTATAATATGTTTATAAAATATATAATGTATTATAATATTTATATGATATATTTATATAAATATACACCACTGTTCTAAAGTTTGGGATCAGTAATTTTAAATTTTGAATTGTAATAATATTATACAAAATTACTGCATTTCTAATGAAATAAATGCATCCTTTGTTGCATAAGAGCCTTTATTCAAAAATATTAATAAATATCTTACTGATCCCAAACTTTTAAGTGGTAGTATACAATTTATATACTGTTTATAATATATTGTGGTTAAATTACAGTAAAAGAAACCATTTGAAGTCTTAGCTACATGATTTTATATTTTAACAACAGAAGAAAAACATGCTAAACTACTGAGAAAACAGCAAAAAATATGTTTAGGTGCCAATATTAAAGTGTATCCTAGTGATATATGGAAACCTTAAATGTGTTTCATTACTGCATTATGTTTGAAATGGATTACGTCTGATATGGTCGAGCTTATATTATCAGGGCTCTAATGGAGCATGTGTTATTTCACGTATTTCTTGTCTAGCACATTTCTTTGGCCATCAAAAGCTAGGCAGTGAGGTTTTTTTATGTGACTCATCATAAGAGCATATCTCATCTAGGTCTCTTTCAAAGAGTTTTGCACTCATACACGTCATCATTCTAAGTCTGTGAACACTTTTATTTTCTAAGATTTGCTACATGGCCTCATTATCGACTTAAAGGCACTTCTCATTGAAGTTTTGGCAACCGTAGACTTTGTTGAAATCAAATGCATGCCTTTGAATATGTGACGAAATGCATAAAATTAGAGGTTTAATGAATGAGTGAAATGAAAATGAGGATTTTTCTTCAAAGAGACATCATTGTCAGTAAGCTAGCTCCCGAATTTTTCCAAGTTTCAAAGGTTTACTCCTCTGCTATCGGAACCATCAAAAGCTATCGCAACCTGTCAAAAAACGAGTTGTGTGTTGCCTCTGTTCCCTACAGACACGGAGGAGCCATAGATGTTGTAAAGTGATTTACGGTAGCACAGAGAGATGAATAGAAGGAGCGATGGACGATGGCAGGCAGCATTGCCGTGGGGAGACAATGAGGAGCAAGTCATTACCCTTGAATTAGAGAACAGGCCTCAGCTTGTCATTTTTATTCCAGCTTCACGGTGGACTATTCGCTGGTGGGCACTCGCTTTTATCGATCAGAGACATGCTACTCCTGATGCAGTGATCAAAGTCTAGACACACGTCATTGATAAAGAACAGCCAACACATATGCCGATAAACAACTGAGTACTTTGACTTGGAGTGCCCGTGTTGTCTCTAAGTGTGGCAGCACTCACTAGTCATTAGCTTAAAGCAGTCAAGATAGACAATAGCGATATTGATTACATTCAGGTCTGGTAGGTGGGGGGGCATCCCCCTCGGTTGAAATCGCATTCAGGGGAGTTGAAGAATGTTTCAGATGTTTTTGACTTTCACTGTGTGAATTTGTGCTTCAGTATTATAGATATATAATGGCATGCATGGAATGAGTCCTACCAATGCTGTCTGTCAAATTGTTATCTGGCAGGTTGATTCATGTTTAAAAGCAGGAGAAAGAAAGATCTCGAAAGGCACGGTTTACCGATAGCTCAGAGTTCTACGCAGAGTCGAGGAAGGTTTTTGCTTTGAGGACAGTCTGTAAAAGCACATGGCTCCTTACTCAAGCACTCTAATTATTGTAGCTATTGAAAAAAAATTACAGTTGTAAAAATACTCTCAATTCAAGAGCCAAAATAAAGGCGCCTGAGTGGTCCATCATTTGAGACATTATTCTTGCTGTTAATGCTTGTATGTTTTTGTACCTCACTTACAACCTCTAGCTCAAACAGTAGAGCATGGTAGCAACGCCAAGGTTCGATTCCCAGATAATGTATGAACTGAAAAAATATGTACTGTGGTATGTACTTCTGTTTTCAATTTTTTTCCTGAACTAAACTAAACTAAAATATTAACAAAAATGTAATGATACTAACGCAAAGCTTTGCTTTCATCAGAAACTGGTGCATAATATGATTATCATTTAAATACTGTATATGCCATTGTTAATTTATCTTTGTTCATTATACATTAACTATTTTTAATTTATAAAACTTGAAATGTTAAAAATGTATTATATTTAGAATTGAACACAGATTATTGATGTTGGTTAATAATGTACTGTTCATTGTTATTTGTAAAATGTTAGATATTGCATTAACGGGATAGTTCACCCAAAAATGAAAATTTGATATTTATCTGCTTACCCCCAGGGCATCCAAGATGTAGGTGACTTTGTTTCTTCAGTAGAACACAAATGATGATTTTTAACTCCAACCGTTGCGGTCTGTCAGTCGTATAATGCTTGTCAATGGTAACTCCATCTATAAGAGTCAAAAAAACATGCACAGACAAATCCAAATTAAACCCTGCGGCTCGTGACGACACATTGATGTACACGAAACGATCGGTTTGTGCGAGAAACCAAACAGTATTCATATCATTTTTCACCTCTAAAACACCACTGTAAGTGATGTCTCGCGCTTATACTTCAATGAGTGCGAGACATCACTTCCGTCATCAGAACGCGAGTTCAGACCTCACCAACCGGATGCGCAAGGCTGTTGGACATAGTGGTGTTTTAGAGGTGAAAAATTGCCGATCGTTTTGTGTCTTAGGACATCAGTGTGTCGTCACGAGCCGCAGGGTTTAATTTGGATTTGTCTGTGCATGTTTTTTTGACTCTTATAGATGGAGTTACCATTGACAAGCATTATACGACTGACAGACCGCAACGGTTGGAGTTAAAAATCATAATTTGTGTTCTACTGAAGAAACAAAGTCACCTACATCTTGGATGCCCTGGGGGTAAGCAGATAAACATCAAATTTTCATTTTTGGGTAAACTATCCCTTTAACTAATGTTAACATTTAGAAATTTATTGTAAAGTGTTACCAGACTGCATCGGATCTCAATAACATACACTCATTTTAACTGGTGTTTAATGAGTTAAGTATTAAAAATGTGCAAAGTAATTTATGTCTATATTGGACCGTAATAAATAGGCTACTGTATGAGTTGCGCTCCAGTAAATTTCAATTCTTTTATGGGCTTCTTTCTTAATTTAGGTCGTTTTTGGCTCATTAAACAATTCGACAAATTATGCCTTCAATCTCTGAGCAGCTTGGAAAGAAACGGGGAAAAATCAGCTATATCACAGTATAATGTTAGAATTATTCCACATTATTGAGGTATATTTAGCAACAACTTAATGCTAGTAGTGGTACACAAATGTTCCTGGTATCTGTAACACTGTGACATATGTATTTGAATTGAGCGTGACTTTTTTGAATATGAATGCATAAAGTAGGATATAAATAAACCTAAATATGGATGTTTTTGTATACCTGTAACCTAGTTTTCTGTTTATTTACGTTGTCATTTCCATACTTCTGTCCTACATGTCTGTGCATACTGAAGCCTTTTTTCAAAGATACCTAGCTAGGTTTCTAGATGGCTATTTCTGTGTACCACCATCTCTACAGAAGTCTCATGGCAGTTTTTCAGGGTGATTTAAGCAATGCTAGATAGCGTGACCAACCCATCTGTTTACATTTCAGATTTAGATGACCCAATCGTGACGGTCCATCAGAGTATAGGAGAGGCAAAGGAGCAGTTCTACTATGAGAAGACAGTGTTCCTGCGGTGTGCTGCCAATTCAAACCCTCCGGTGCGGTACAGCTGGAAACGGGGGAGGGAGTTCTTGTCCCAAGGTTCGGACAAGGGTGTGGAGATCTATGAGCCTTTCTTCACACAGGTAAGACATTGGCTCAGTCATACAGTATTCAAAGCAGTAATGTCAGTTTATGGTATATGTGTGCATATACTGTACACTACCGTTCAAAGGTATGGGATCAGTAAGATTTTTTTTTTTTTTTTAAATAAATTAATACTTTTATTCAGCAATGACGCATTTAATTAATCAAAAAAAAATAAAAAACATTTATAATGTTATAAAGATTTCTATTTCAAGTAAATGTTGCTTTTAAACTCTATTCATCAAAAAATCCTGAAAAAAATTTATTAAATGTTCCACAAAAATATTAAGCAACTGTTTTCATCATTGATAATTAGAAGAAATGTTTCTTAAGTGGTAGTGTAACTGCATCAGGAGTATTAATAATGGTCAAGACTAGTAGTGTCGCTAGGTTAACTGGGCCCCCTGTAGAAATCGCGGGGGCCCTCAGGTGATCGTTATGGGTCCTCCAGTGCCTCTGGGCCCCCTGTACACAGTCCCTCTTTTCCCTGCACTAGCGATGCCCTTGGTCATGACAAGCTGGAGCAATGAAATTCAGTGAATTCAATGTAATTTATTAAAATCCCCCTGTAGTAATTTTATCCCTTAAGGGTGCGTTCACACTTGTAGTTCAGTTCGTTTGGTTCATTTGGTGCGGACCAAAAAAGAAAAAAAAAAACATTTAGTCCTGGTCCGATTAGCGTTCAGATTGGCAATTTTATCACCGAACCAAAAGATACCGAACCTAAAGGCACAGGGATACATTCACAACCTGATTGGTCAGATTTTATGACGTATTGCCTAATTTGAGACTGAACTTACTGAACATCCAAAACAATGCTGTGTGCTGAGGAAAATGCGCTCGTTGTGTGTGCGTAGCCTGCATATGATGGTATTTTGGCCAGCTGGGAACTCGTGAAGAGCTTATAAAATGTGTAAAGGAGTCAAAACAGCGACGGGAATCCATCTGTCACACACACAAACGATCTGCTGCGTGGAGACGCGCATCTGATACCTGTGATGGGCAAACTCACGACTATGACGAGAGAAAACCGATATGCATGAGGATTCTGTCCTTTTTAGGGTCTCATCTACCTGTTTTTGGTTCGTTTAAATGTCTTTGGTCCGTGTTGCATTCATATATCATTCGAACCGCACAAGAGTTCATTTGGAAGCGGAACGAGACCCATCTTTTCAGCGGTCTAGGTCCGCTTGTTTGGTGGGCACCAGGGTTCGGATGGCAACGTTCACACATGCTCAAATGGACCGCACTAACAGAGCATTCGCACCAGGGTTCGCTTTAATCGAACCAAACGTGACAAGTGTGAACGCACCCTAAAACTCATCTTTGATCACCAAAATGACATATTTAAAAAAAAATTCCTTTTGAAAAAAAATTCTTCGTGCCTTAAAATAGCTTGAATGTAACTTTACACCCTTGCCTCATTTAATATACGTTGATCAATGAATATGCAAATTAGCCCCGCCTCCACCCGCTCATGCCAGCTCAGAGATCCACTTGGTCAACTTACTGAGGTAAACTCTCTTTCTTTCACTGCAGTTTTAAGGAGAAAATACTCAGCAATGGTGTTGACATATGAATTGCGCATGGTTTGTCTTAAAGCATATTAAAAACACCACATAGACATATAAACAACTCTAAAAACTTGATTTTCACCACAGGAAGTCTTTGATTAAATAACAATGTCACAGATTTTGGAGAATCCAGTGAATTAAATACTTTGAAAGTTACTTCATCTAATTTATTATTATTTTTATTTGTAACTTGGTCAATGCAAAATTGCTGATATTCACTTTGCACTTCAGTTAAATGAAATGATATTTATTTGTTTGTAACATAAAAAACAAATTAAATGGTGTGCATCAATGCTGACATTTAATACTAGATAACTTTAATATAAGATAGCTTTATGAAAGCCTGGCTTGCTTGAAAACATTTGATGAACTTCATTGCTCTTGCATGAAAGTTGTCGCAGCTATCAAAAGAGGGAGCGTCAGTTTGACATTGTGAGTGTTATCTGGTCCAGAAGGACGCACATCAGATCTGACAGTTAAAAAATAAAAATGCTTTTAGAACGCAGCTTTGTCATATCCGATATGGCACAGTGATTGGCCCAGAGTGGATCTGTCCTGGTAATTAGTCATAAGATGCAGAGTATTTCTGGACCTTTTTTGCTCTTCTTATTCCCCACAGAGAATCATTCATGCAACATTAGACTGTGCACTTAGAGGAGATACTGCATGTTATTTTCAATAGAGCCTTCTTAATCTTTCAGCCCCTTCAGAACTATATGAAACTAATGCACTGCAGCTTTTTGTCAATGTCTCAGATTAGAAAGCAGATCAAAAGCCAAGAATCTTCAGAAGGTTTTTGTATCAAACACTGCCACGATTTATGACTGATCGACTTAAATGTCTTAGTAGAAATTGACCTCTTCTGAAGATGATAAAAAAAAAAACAAGTGAATCATTTGCCGTACGTGCACAGTTGCCATAATAAACTGGTTCTCAACTGGTTTTGCTTCGGCACACAGATTTTACATTGGACGTTTAGTGATGGCCAAACACATTAACACAGTTAATCTCTTCCTCTTTAATTTTTACAGTTTTCTTGGCAGCCCAGAACACATTGTCGGCACAAACTATGTTTTGTTCATGTAAACTTATTTGGCTACTTCTACCAAATGACTGATGAATTTGTTGAGTTTGATCGCCTTTAATGTGATCACCAACAGATCTTCACCTCCCTTCTAAAAGATAGGACTATTTATTTAGCTATCCTTACCATGCACCATTATATGGTTAGTTGCATTTAATTATTTGTGTTTATTACACATTATAATGGATTTTAAGATAACAAACAGTTAAGATTTAAAACAGTTTAATCTGAAATCAATATCTCTTATCCCCATATTTATTTAGGTGGTGAAATGCTGTGTAATACGTGGCTGTACCATATCCCTTAAAACAGTATTTTGTGTCTAATTATTTACTTATGTGGCAAGTAGCCGTGTAATAAGCGCTTTGCGCCAGGATCCTGATAACCCTGTCGGGGTTTATTCTGTGATAACCAATTAGATTTACATTATCCCATTGTTTTAGGCAAACTAAAATGTTATATAGAGTTACTTCTAAATCAAAACAAGTTGTACTCACTGAAATGAAAGCAAATTCACCAAAGAGAGCACCAATCATTCTAATGCTAAATTGGATATAACATTTACAACAAAATATAATCAAAAACACTACTTAGAGATAAAATATATATATAAATCCTGAATAATAAATATTAGCTATCAAAAATCCCCATGCTTTGACAAAAAAAGAAATAACACAAATTATTCATATTCAGTGTTGGGGTAACCCATTACAAGTAACTTGAGTTACGTAATCAGATTAGATCAGATTTTTCAAGTAACTAGTTAAGTAATGCATTACTTTTTCATTTACAACAAAATTGAATTTAAAATGAAATGAAATGTATTCATTTCACTTTTGGTGTGAAAGTGCCTTAACATTTGCCATAAATTGTAATGCATTACTTTTAAAAGTAACTTTCCCCAACACTGTTCATATTAATATAATATTTAAAAAGTTGACATTTTGGTACTTTGTTGGATCACCTCTTGATGTCTAATGTAAAATCTGTCCTGTAGCAAAACACATTGAGATCCTTCTTTATACAATATCATCTTCTTGGCTTGCAGGGTGAGACCAAGATCCTGAAGTTAAAGAACCTGCGTCCTCAGGACTACGCGAACTACACATGCACTGCCTCTGTCCGCAATGTCTGTGGCATCCCCGACAAGAGTGTGCTATTCCGGCTCACCAACAAAACCGGTGAGAGAGATACCAATACCTCCTCCTTGTGCACAGTATTGTCTGTTATTTTAGTCTCCTTCTGCTATATTTGAGCCTTCCAACAAGTAAGAAAGTACATGCAAGCAGCACCACAGAAGCAAATCTCCAAAGGAAGTGCCCTGAGGCTCTTGTCACCACAAGTGCTATGTGGTCTGATAATCACCGAGCTGTGAGTGCTGCATGTGTTATTGAGTATGTTACGCCTGTTACATTTAGAGGCCTGCTGCTACTTTTCTCCTCCTCCGTTGGTTGATGGCTGAAGAAACTGCCCCGGGCTGATGTTTTCACCACTGGCCTTGCAGTTAATTCAGTCTATGGCAAAACCATATTCTTAAGGAAATGGCCCTGCGGGTCCCTGTGCTCCTTATCTGTCTCGGTGGGCTTCACATGCTACTGCGGCGAAGACCTGACCTTTACGGAATCCATTAAAGAATGAACGGAGTCGGCAGACCTTTTCCTCCGGCCATCTCTGTTTCTCTATCTTCCTCTCCCACTCCACCACTCTGCTCATTTTCTTACACTATCCTTCTTTCTCACTTCTTTTCCGGCTCTCGTCGCTTTTCTGGCAACACATTGGCTGATGATGATGATCATGGCACAGTCCTGGGGATTGACTGATTGCTTTGCCAACTTGAATGCTCTTACATCACAGCATGCTGGTGTGCTCGTGGAAGGAGGCCTTGATTATATAGATTGGATGTGGTCACCTTGTGCATTATGGGCCCAACTAAACCAATCTCTTTGGATGATAATTATAAATACCACCTTTTTAAGTATAAACACATTAACGTAATTAGGTAAACCACCATAATTGTCATCAAGAGGTGACTGTATGTGAACTTTGTGTATATTTGTGGTAATTACTCACTTCAAGTTGGCTGTGCACCTGGTATTGCTACTAAACAAGCATATACACTGTTTTTGAGTTCTTTAAAATCTCATAATGTCACTTCATTAATATTCATGAGTCAAGCTAGTAAGTTTTATAATGTGTCTTCTTCCTCAAACTTTTCAGAAGCTCCGACGCCCCTGGATTTAAAGGGATACTTCACCCAAAAATAAATATTCTCTCATCATTTACTCAACATCATGCCATCCCTGATGTATATTATTAGACTTTCTTTCCTTAGATGAACACAAACAGAGATTTTTAAAAGAATAATCCATCTCTGTAAGTTCAAATAATGCAAGTGGATAGATAAGTTGATATTTAGTTCAAAAAACACTCAAAACGAACATGAAAAAATGTCTTCTGAAGCAAAATAATAGGTGTTTATGTGAGTAAAATACAAATTTGTTAATTTTTTAAACTATAAACCATCACTTCCAGACAGCTGTCATACGTGCATTTGATTGTGTTAACATCAGCTTGTTGTGAAACGTGATGTAAGTGCGAGTATCTCTTTAAGTAAGAAAATAGGTCTTCCACATGAAGCTGATAAGACTAACTCTGTCTGTTTTTGTTCTAGCCTCCCCCTCTATTAAGCTGCTTGTGGAAGACCCCATTGTGGCCAATCCTGGGCAGACAGTGACTCTGGTGTGCATCATCTCTGGAGGCGAGCCCAACCCGACCCTGACGTGGGTCCGGAATGGCGAAGAGCTTCCAAAGAAAAGTGTTCTCAATGGTGGAACCCTCACCATACCTGCCATCAGCACGGAGGAAGCTGGTGTTTACAGCTGTGTAGCCAGTAACAACGTGGGCAATCCTGCAAAGAAATCCACCAACATTGTCGTCAGAGGTGAGAAGAGAGGCCTTGAGGCCAAGCTGGTTTAGTTTGTTTGTGCTTGATGTATCATAGATTTTGGAAATTGTTTATTTGCAGCAGGTGTAAATAGCACTGGCCACACAGTGCATCCCAAGAGTCTAGTAGAACCAGACAAAACTACCAAATATGTGACTTTGATGTTGGAGAAGTGGCCTGGAGTGCAGAGCATGTGAGTTTGCATCAGGCTTGTGACATTTTCAGATCCCTCTGCTCTCATCAGGAATTATCAATATGTTTGTGGTTATAGTTATTCTAAAATTCAGATCAAATTTCTATTCTAATATTTAGAGCCAAACCACATCTGACTCCTGGTGGCCTTAGAAACATGACATTTGTGAAGCCAAAATATTTATTTATATTTATGGTTTTAGAATTTGAATTGCTCTATCGTGTAGAATAATTCTGGTAGTTAGAATGAGGGTAAAAACAAAATTATGTCCAGTCGCATGTTGTGAAACCAATGGAAAACTATTTGTTGAAACTTTCTTGAAGGTTTGAAAAACTCAACCTTGCTTGAAATGTCATATAAATAGGTTCTTTTCCAGCCAGCGTCATTACCTAGTGTGATGAATATCCATGACTTTGACGTATTACATCGAGCCAAAAGAGCAGAGTGAAATGGAGAAAAGATTTGCTTTTTCAGGCGTGTGTGTGTGTGTGTGTGTGTGTGTGTGTGTGTGTGTGTGTGGGACGCTCTCTGAAGTAGCTTTACTATCCCTGGTTTGGAGCAGCTTTTATAGCTTACTTCACAGTTACTCTTCTCAAGGCTGATCCCTGGTGTGCATGAAAAGCTGTTTACACATCTGGAGGTCCAGGTTTTAATGTGAATCCCTTACTGTCTGTCAACTCACCGGGTCTGGGGAGCACAGTGAGATTACGCATTTCCATCGAGCTGGGTTTCTGTGTGAGTCTGGAGAGTATGATGGGAGTCAGATGTCTTGCCAGTGAGGAGGATCATCTTAGTGAGGTAGACGGCAGAGGGGAAGAGGATCATACCAAAGAAAGAAATCTGCCATGTGTAATTCTCCAAGCTCTCCTCACAACAAAGAGCAGTTTAGTTTGTGGTTAGTATCATTATTGAGAAGTATCAGTATCATTCATTTTTGGGATTTTTTTTTTTTCTTCTAATTTCCAGAAACCTTTTTAAATGTCCTTTTTATAGTTTGATCTGATGAGTTTGGTTTGGTAGAGGGTAACTGCTGTGATTCTGAGTTTAATGTCTTTTGTATCACTCAGCACTCTTTTGTCTCAAATAAAATGACCAAACTCAATTCAATAATTAATTTTTTCTATTTATTTGGAATAAGCGAGATAATGTGCTGTCAGCTTTACATTATCATAAATTATACAACAGTTAGTTTCAGTCCTCAAATCTGATTGGTTAGGCAGCTGGGACTTTTCACTGTTTGTGTTACTCTGCTTGATTTTTTGGTGATTTTTTTTTTTTCAGCAAATTACATCATTATACCAGTAGGTCAACTTTATGAGTCATTTATTAATTCACTCAGTCGATTCATTCAAAAACGATTGTTCACTCAAGAATGAAACAAGTGACTCTCATTATACTCTCATTTAACAAATTAATTAAAAAACACTGATCCATTTATAAATGAAGCAAGTTATTTTCTTTATGAGGGAGGCATTGAATTATTCATTCAACTGATTCATACAAAAAACTGAATCATTCAAGAATGAAAAACATGATTGTGTCTAAAATGTTACTCAATATTAACTAATTGTTTATTGAATAATTGTATAAAACTAATATCGCATTTGCAATTGTGCTACTTTTGGAGCAACATCACTCTTGCTCATGTGATATTGCCTAAAAACCCAGACAGGTGCTGAGTCTTAATCCGCATACTATCTGTCCTAAATAGTATTCGAAATTAGAATTAGTGTGTCCCAAATGTAGTATGTTGGAAAGAGTATTCCAAAGATACCTGGATGGTCTATTTTTCCGGTTAGAATCCGAAGTGCAGATCCGTGCACACTCTAACGGCTTAAATTGCCACACAACAGCTCATTGTGCATTGGACGTGGATTCAAACTACAAACTCATAAAAAGTGTTAAAAAACTAAACATGGCAGATGCAAGGATCCAACTGTGAAGTAGAGAGGTTTAGTTTAGATAAATGGGTTTGTTTGAGTGATTAATTATCAGTATCTAACATGACGAAAAGATATTTATTCAATGTTATCCACATTATATTTTATCTGCAACAGCACTGTAAACTTTTGTAATCATATGTTTGATCATTAACTTTTAAATTCATCATTATGCAAATTGAAAATGCATGAGGAGAGTTCTCCGCACAAAAGTCCCACAACTGTCAGATCAACGTGCTATTACATTTCTCTCCAAAATGGTTGGAAATTAAATTAATTTAAATGTGGAGGATTTTAACTGTGACAAGATGATTGACAGAGCAGTTTAAATAATGACAGGCTGCGCGTAACTAAGCGACAACGCTGTCCGTTAAAGACACAATTATGACGAAGCTTGTCTACTCTTCAGCTACACACTCAAAAGTATGTACTTTTTCATCACAAAAAAGTACATACTTTTAGGGCATAGTATAAGTAGGCGAACTGGGACGCAGCAAGGGTGATCTGGGCGCTTGTTGAAGTGGAGGTCTTTTATTTTTGCTTTAATGACCAGCTGACTGTACATTATCCATTAAATAAATTCCACATTAGAAGCCAATTACTTATTGCCAAACATAACCTTCCGAGACACTTTTTGCATTATTCATTCATTGTAATATTAAAATGCTATTATTTTAACATTTGTTTTCATTAGATTTTGTTTACTCACACATACTGATCCTCTAGTGGCTCAGTTTCTGTTCCTGATTGCTTTTCTATAATCGCTGTTGCAGAAACAGACAATCCCGAGCCACTAAAGACACACTTTTTTTTAAGAGTATTAGACATGGAATTATTTTGTCTGACTGCTTATTTATTTATTTTTGTTTTGTTTTGTTTTTGCGTACCTAATGATCCAAAGCCTTTATAACACTTTAAGAGTATTTTCAATGTATTAATTGACTCCCACAACAACAAATAAACTTCCCAGAATGCCATTCACCTTACTTTTTTGCTTTTCTTCATGTATTAACCACCTCTCCAAGCAGAGGAGAGCTATTCATTTTCTACTACATTACATGAAAAAACATGAATGTTGCAATATCATTGCCATGACTTTATGGCTCACTTGTGGCCAATGCTGCATTTCCATCCTAGCTGTGTTGGCCATTTAGGTTTTATATGCTTTTTCTTATGGATAGAAGCAACATTATTGGGCAGAAAATAGCAATGATAGGCCCATTCTCTAGCTCGATAGATAGAGGAAGGTTTTATAATATAAGATCGTCAGAGGGGACGTTACAAGCTTGAGCTGCGCAGCGTCTTTGCTGCACAGATGGCGGAATCTCATTTGTTGGGCAAAATAAGCAAGGGATTGGAGAGAAAACGATATTACATGGGAGGGTTTGGAAGTTGGGTAATCCCAACACACTCTGCTGGCTGCTTGTACAAAGCTCTATGATAGCAGCTGTACTGGCCATTTGAAATATGACCTTTTCTCCTGCAATGGGAAAAAGAGCATGTGTTGCCAGATGGGGCGGTGGTTGAGGTGAAGGGGTAGAGCTGTTTCCCCAATCACTGATCAGGGAGGGAGCTGAACTCATGAGGATGAATGAAGGTAGAATAGAGATGGCTCTGTTTTACTTTTTTTGTGTGTAAGGAGAAGATATGGAGAAGTATAGTGGATTAAGCAAATACACTCAAAAAAAAATATAGGCTTAATATTTAAGATGTAAGATTTTAATTGGATTCAACATATCCATTCATTTAGATTACACAGTTTTAACATAAATTAATAATCCTAAGGTGATGCATATTTGTCAGTCATATAAATGAAACAAGAATGAGATTTATATAATAGTACTAATAAACTGAATACATTTTAAACAAGGTTTATGTTTATCATCAATAAATAACATTTATTATGTATATAAGCCAATCTCATAAATGTTAACTAATAGCTTGTTCCACAGCTAGCCAAATTAAATGATTAAATTTTGATTACAACAGATTTATGCTGATTCTATGGAATTCTTTAATAAAATATGATTATTTAATTAAAATCAAATGGATGCAAATACTGATTCCCAAGTGAATAAAAATAGTTCTTACATTTCATCTTCAATTAAGAACAAACATATGTTTATGTTGCTGAGGGTGGTTGCTAAGGGTGTTGTGCAGTGATGGCCTAAAATTAACAGTAGCCAAGTGCCACTCGCCAGTTGGCTGGTAAAATTTGTATGAATTCTAACAATGCATGAACGTGAACACGTGAATGATGCTCGGGACAGATGATGAGCCAGTGTTGGTTTAAAAAATCACTCACTGCTCTTGACTAAATAACTTTTGTAACTTTAATAAGGATTAATTAATAAAGATGTTTATTTTATACAGTCAAGACTATGCAGTGTTATTTTACATTTGCTTACTTTATTAAATTTCTGTACCTGAAAGCTACTATCAGACCTACCTGAAAAACCTGAAAAGCTCTGTTTATTTCATTTGTATCTTTGTTATATTGTATATACTTGTGGTTTTGCTTGTAATTTTATTATTTGTTTTTATTTTTCTACTGACTGTTTACTTGTCTTTTTTTATTTATATTAGTTAGGCTAGTAGTTTTAGCTGTGGTATCGAAATTGGAATAGAGAATTGTGAATTTTCTCTGGTATCTAAAATTTTGGGTGTCAGTTTCATGGCCGGTAAAAAATATTAATGGCTGGTAAATTTTCTAAAGTCACTGGCCATTGGCAGGTGTAGCAAAAAGTTGGATACACAGAACCGTTGGGTGAAGCGTTCATAGTCATGAATTGTATTGCATGGTGAGTAACAAAAAAAAAAAAATCTTCTGTAATCTTGCTCAGCTCCTACATGGAGCAAACACAGTGCAGGGATTACTTGGGGGCAGATTTGTCTGATGAAAGCTGTAATGGGACGTCATTCAGTGGCATCCAGGTGGGAGTGACCAGATAGCCATCCCTGAGTAAGGCCTTTTCTGACAGCTCTGTTCCACCACCCACTGGCAGCATCATCAATAAAACACACCCCACCCTTCCCCAGTTATCACTCAAATATTGAGCCTTGTCAGTACTCTTCAGCAGATTATGCCAAACGTTGCAGGGTCTGCTCTGCAGATAACTGCAAAATAACCCAGCGTTCTTTATAAGATATTTATTAGCTGGAGGGGGATGGAAAGAGGGTATTGCTGAGCCTGCACACTGCCATAGAAACTCATCTTTTTATTTATTTACAGAGGAGATATCATCTCCCGTTTGGGCCACTTTCCACCAAGCAATCAAAACAGGCATGCAAAGATCGGTCCTACCATCCCCCCATCCCTGGATGCCGAAATTGGTCTTATTTCTGATAAGTAAATTGTGTTCTACCTGAATCGCTTTGATGGCCATTCACATCAGCTGTTTTCTCAACAGAATTGGTGTGCAAACTTTGCGTTGTCTGTAACAATGCAATGCGTCAATATTGTGATGTGAGGGCACATTGATGAGATTCCCCTGGATGTAATGACTGAGTGCAGCTTTTGCCTGTAAAGCGGTTTTCAAATTAGCTGGGCTCATGATGATCCTCTCATACATTGCACTACTTGACTTATTCCTCTGCTAAATAAAATGGATAATAGAGAATTCAGTTGCTTTTGATGAGGTGGTGACTATTAGACTGCTGCAGTGGTGATTTATTGCAGCTAATAACAGATTTGTATTCAAGAATTTCTTCCCCTCTAATGGGAGGGCTCACATCTTGTTGGTAGGGCTTTATGTTGATTGTACTACTGCCTGTTGTGTAAGGGAACATGAGACGGTGGTTATAATTCACTATATAATTTATATATTTTTGTATACTTTTTTATACACTTGTGTTTGCATGCACAGAAAAGATTTTCATGCAAAATTTGCTCTAAACAGGTTCCTTTTTGCATAAATTTGTTCTGATCCTCATTATCTTTTTGATGAATAAATCATTTTTAATAATAACAGACTTTTTTGTCACAACTATTAACAAAGAAAAATGGCTATATCATTGTTTGACATTACAACGGGTGTTTACTGTTTACAGAGAAAACACTTCAACTAGTTAGCTTGGACTAGCATCTTCATCCTATTACAATACAGATAGAGCTCCACTCTACTGTAATAATAAAAACACAGAGGAAAAAAACAGTTTGTTTTGTAAGTTGTAAACTCCCACATTAGCCGAGCACAAACGTGAATAGCTGATAATGCATTAGACTTTGTAAACCAAAGTCATGGTCCATCCTTGATCATTACTCCAAGTAATAAGACAGACAAGCTGCATTAATCGACACATTTTTAGACAATATTGGACCCACATCTGAATAGCAGAACTAAAGAAACATGAGTTAGCCGGTTAGCAGGAGACATATCGACTAGGGTGTACGTTACACAACATAACATACAAAACTACGAGTTTTGAATGATCGCTAGAAAATATAAACATCAACTATCAATCATACTTACAGGTTGAGATTCAGAGGAGCAAGCTGGTCCAAATAAACTGGGCATTGATGCATATTTTAAGACCAAGCGTTTTGTGAATCCTGCGTTAAACTCCCCGAGGTTTGAGAAGCAGTCGTCAGTAAAATGACGGGAACACAACAAAAGGTTGTACTGCTGTGGTATTGTTGAAAAAATGAATTTTCCTTGGCGTCTGCGCACGCAATAAGTGGGCGGGCAATATGCTAATGTTCCTTGTGACGTCACAACGAAACGACTTGGGATTCGTTTTACAAACGACTCGTTTAATTGACTCAGAGTCGACTTTTACTTTTGAGAGACAATAACTTTATATACGGTGCACTTTCAGATTTAAAACTTTGCAGGATGTTTTCATTAACTTAGAGCTATGTTACACACTACATGAAAGGTAATTTTCAAAAATCCATAATAGGGGCACTTTAATATGATAATTACAAAATATGAATATAATTTCTATTAAAAAAAATAGAACACTATGGCTTAAAGGTTTAGTCCACTTTCAAATAAAAATTTCCTGATAATTTACTCACCCCCATGTCATCCAAGATGTTCATGTCTTTCTTTCTTCAGTCGAAAAGAAATTAAGGTTTTTGATGAAAACATTCCAGGATTATTCTCCTTATAGTGGACTTCAATGGACTTCAAATGGTTAAAGGTCAAAATTACAGTTTCAGTGCAGCTTCAAAGGGCTTTAATGATACCAGACGAGGAATAAGGGTCTTATCTAGCGAAACGATCGGCCATTTTCTAAAAAAAAAAAAAAAATTATATACATTTTAACCATAGACGCTCGTCTTGAACTAGCTCTCTTCTTCTTCTCTATTAGAATTCCGGCAGTGTAGGCGCTGCTAAGAGTATTACTGCCCTCCACGGGTCAAAGTTTAAACTAAATTGTCATATACAATATGCTAGTGCAAGTATATAAAAATTAGTTCAAACTTTGACCTGTGGAGGGCAGTAATACACTTAGCAGCGTCTACACTGCCGGAATTCTAATAGAGAAGAAGAAGAAGAAGAAGAAGAAGAAGAGAGCCCTTTGAAGCTGCACTGAAACTGTAATTTTGACCTTCAACCATTTGGGGCCAATTGAAGTCCACTATAAAGAGAATAATCCTGGAATGTTTTCATCAAAAACCTTAATTTCTTTTCGACTGAAGAAAGAAGGACATGGACATCTTGGATGACATGGGGGTGAGTAAATTATTATTATTTAAGAAATTTTTATTTGAAAGTGGACTAATCCTTTAAAGGAATAGTTCACCCAAAAATGAAAATTCTGCCATCATTTACTCCCCCTCAAGTTGTTCCAAACCTGTATACATTTCTTTGTTCTGCTGTACACAAAGGAAGATATTTGGAAGAATGTTTGTAAACAAGCAGATCTCGCCCACCATTGACTACCATAGTAGGGGAAAAAAATACTATGGTAGTCAATGGGAGGCAAGATCTGCTTATATAGGTTTGGAACAACTTGAGGGGGAGTAAATGATGACAGAATTTTCATTTTTGGGTGAACTATCTCTTTAATCATCTATTTTTCTAAGGCTCCCAGCTTAGATGCAAACTCACCAGTTAAATTAAACCCAGTGCATTGTGCATTTTATCTGTTTAAAAAAAACATTGTTTGTGTTGGTTATTGCTTGTTACGTCCCAGGCAATGATAATCTGTTTATTTTTGAAACACATTAATTTAATTCAGTGATTATTATGTGCCAAATAACAATGTTCCATTTCCAAATGACAAACCCTTCCTGCAATATTCAGCATTGCAGATTAATTCTGAAGCTCCAGTTTTGCTGTCTAAAAAGGTGCAGTTGACTAGTGCAAATGTGGCCATGAAGAAAAATACTTCAAAGATGCCTTTAATATTCCCATGGTTACATAAGATATTATAATAAAGAAAAGTGCTTGTGTGCAGCACCACAAATTCATCAGTAAAAGACTTTTCTCAACCATTCTCTGTGTCCATTCACTCTGATTGCATGACTACAGGGCTAGTCAAAAGGATTATTGATTTTCAAATAATGCAACAAGAGTGTTGACAATGATCTGTGGTGGGTGCTGAGCTGAGGAAACAACTAACTAATTATAATATGACAAAGAAAAGACCCATCTAGTACAAAATCATTTGAAATGCATTCATCAATATCTTCTGCATATACTTGATGCCAGAAAGAAATAGTCTTTTAACTAGGGCTGCACAATATATCGTTTTAGCATCGATATCGTGATGTGCGCAACAGGATGTGCGATGTCAAGTATAGGGATTGTTAATCCGGACCAGACACCACGGTTCAAAACGCATGTGATTCTCAGATTAATTGCAAAGTTTGACCATCATACAATGAAAGTTTATCATCTGAACGTGTTTTAAGTCAAGCGATTTTAAAACATTTGAGCACGAAAGTGAACTCAATTCTGAACGCTGAGATGTACATGAACACAGAATGCTGTTCTCTTCCGCATATATTTGTACCTAAATGGACACATACATGCCAAAAAAAATAGTCAAAACGCACGTAAAAAATCGAGTATCCTCGTAAACATGGTTGCTTATGGCTTAAGTGAACTAAACAATTGACAAAGAAAATGTGTAACAGTATTTTGTATGTGCAAAATGTGCAACAGTATATAACGGATGTGCAACAGTATTTTGGATCTGCACATTTGGTCTTAAAGTGACAGCAGCCTAATATTCCTGCTGCTTTCTGTGTTATGAATGTTAATCAAACAACAAAAGATAAAGAGAAAAATCACTTTTGTAGTTTTAACACAGATTAATTATATTTAATTTATACAGTGAAGACTATGCAGTGTTATTTTACATTTGATTTTTCAATTTCTGTACCTGCATACTGTTAGACATGCCTGAAAAATATAAAGCGCTATTTTTTTTATTTGTATCTTTGTGTTATTATATTTATCTGTGCTTGTAAGTTGTTCATTATTTGCATATACACTATGCATATTCACTCACCAGAATCACCCCAATGATTCTAGAATGATTAATTCTTTCCAAATAGAGCTATTCAAGTCATCTTTTGAATTTTTTTCATATCGCAAAAAAACAAAATATTGCAATGTCAGTTTTTTCCAATATCATGCAGCTCTACTTTGAGCATTATTATTGTGTTCGTGCCATGCAAAAAAAAAAAAAAAGCATTGCAGTAATTCAAGGTGAAGTCTTAATTCTTTCCCAGACGTTTCATAGAACAAACAGTTACAAAACACAGGTGCAAATGGTGGAGAGAAACCATTATGTTGTCTCTTAGGGGCTTCTTGATTTATTCTTCTGTTGGAAAGCTCATTAAAAGTTGAAGCAAAAAGTTGGATTTCCATTTTAAGCGTTTTTGAAATTTCAAGAGATGTTATTACACCGGATTACAGTAAGAAATCACCGTCAAATGCGCGACGTGTAGCAACCTGACTTTAAATGTTCTGGAAAGATTACGCAGCTTGTCTCTTGGTAATTGCTTACCTGCAGTGCTTTTTGATGATGACAGAACTCATGTGAAGGAACTGGACTCGAAAGCATTAACACCCTGCACATTTTATGGGGTTACCAAAGAGCGCATGGCTCTCTCACCACAATATTCAGCTATTGACTAAGTCGCAAATTGACCAGTAAGGCAAGGCCTGTCGAGCCGAAGCTTGCATAAAGCAACCCTGCAAAGTTACAGCTCTTCATTGTCATCTATCTCAAAATATTCAGAGTCTCTGCCAGCATCAGCATCGTAGTCCACCTTGAAACATCCTCTCTTAACAGTGCAGATTGTAACAGCTTGTAAAATGTGCAGAACGAATGCAAATAAATTGGTTAATAAGATTTCCTAAAAGCTGTTTTTAAATAATTCAGTGACTGATTAATAATTAGAGCCAGATGCACAGCATTTTTAAAAATGACTTGGAAATGAGAGTGTGGTGTTTTGCTTTGGCTCATGGCTAGCTTGAGACTTGGGATCCCATTGGGAGACATTTGCTTATGCGTCTCTGACCCCTTTACTCCTGTTGAAAAGAGAGCAGTGAGCGCTAATGAAAATGAAAACAAAACATAAGTTCATATTCATGAGATTTCTGGTTTCTTTTTTGTTGAAGTCAACGTGACATTAGGAAAAACTGCATTCACAACCCATTTACTTGTGTAATGTGATATTTCCCAAAAGAACAAAAAAAAATGTAGGGCAGGACTTGATTTTAACCATCAGGAACTGATCAAATTGTGAATATTGGTCTCTGTGACAGGTGAAAGGAGGTTTATATATTAATATATAAATTTGGGTCACCAAGTCTTTGATCTAATAAATGTAGCTTTGGTGAGCTTAAGATACTTATTTTAAAGTGTGTGTGTGTGTGTATATATATATATATATATATATATAATTTATTTATTATTATTATTAATTACAATGTAATTTTACAGTTAGTTTTTCAATGAATCGTTGAATCATAAAATAACACCAAGAATTTTTACTAGGGAAGTCAGTTTTGATTTGGTTTGTTGACTTTACGACTTTACAGAAGACAGGTTTTTTTCTTGAGAATGGCAGGATGCGATTTCAGCTTATTTACTGTGTGGTTTTAACTCGTAAAGATCCTAAAATAGCTGCTGTTCAGTCTAGAGTGTCTTTGAGTTGGAGTTATTTCTGAATGTGAGTTCACAGTGCGCAAGATCTCTCAATCCAGCCTTGCACAGATTAACTCATTAGCATGTGTGGAGTGGTGTGCAAGAGTGTGGAAAGTGTGTGTCATGTCGCGCCGTTCTTACATCATTTCCAACGCCGTATATGTCAGTGTGGTTGAGTCAGAGTTCTTCTCAATGTCAGTGTCAAAGGACTGAGGTTCTGTGAAAGGAATCATCTGTTCTCCTTGGAACAGAGAAAATGCGTGACTCCCTGACAATCGCTCATCTAAATAATATCACGGGGGTTTTTTTGTGTGTGTGTCTTGAGGGGCCCTCTGTTTATTTCTCACCTTATTCGGGGTGATATTTTGAGATCCAGTTTTATTTGTGCTGTATTCACAGGCTAAGATTGTAGTCACTCACCTCCATCTCTTAAAAAAAAGCCCATGGGTATTTTATTAACATTTTCTGTTTTGTCATTTTTGTCACTTGCTTGTCACAGTGATAATGACTTGAAAAGCAGTGATGTGGATGAATTGTGGAAAAGTACATTAAACTGTTTTGAAATTACATTAAGCAAAGACCTTTTAGCTATGTAAACTGATGCACTGCATTTAATGCATCATTAACCGTGCAGTACAAATCTTGTACGAAGAGATTAAGAGACTATGATGAGAAAATGTCCAGTGTGTAACTGCTTCTTGAGCAAACTGATATTTTATAAGATGAAAGTGCCTTCATAAATGGGTGTTTCTTCAATCCCAGGCACTTTTACATACCAGGAATATAAAAAATACAAGAATATCATCATATTATCATATAAAAACTATATTAACTAAATATTTAATATATAAATAAATATGAATAATATAACAGCTAAATATTTTACTATACTCATTTATTTTGGTCCTTTTAAATTTGAAAAAAATCAAAAGTTGTAATTGCTTACCAGACATAATGTCAATGTAGAGCATACTTGAGATGAAATATGAGACATTTGAAGTGTGAAGAAAATCAAGGTAAATATAACTACTTTTATTTCAAAATATTTTTAAATAATATTAAAAAATAATATTATTTGAGCTATGTGATTCAGTATGATGGTTTTTATGTGTTTTGTAGTATGTGTCTGTATGTGTATTTGGTTTTTGCTGGTGTGGTCAAAGACAAATTTCAACCATGGTTGACAATAAAGTTGTATTGTATTTTAAATAATATTAAAATATTTTTAATGTTTAAATATATTTTAATTTGAAATATAATAATAATTATTCAAGTAATGTAATTTTTTTTTTTGTGAACAATAGACTTTAAAATGACTTAAAATACATATATAATAACAATGAGGCAATAATGATTGGTTTAAATAAGTATCAAAAGCAAGTATTCATATGTTTTTATTGAACCATATAGTATAATAGTAGTGAAATATAAACATAATCAGCTTATGTACATTATTTATTATAACAAATGCCTGCAGAGTGTGCCAGCAGCCTGGTGGTTGTTGTTATATATATATATATATATATATATATATATATATAGAAAATGGTTTTAATATATTGTGCAGCGATAGCAGTCTAATAATGTGGTTCATGGATTCCCGTCCGTGTTAACGAATGCCCCACTTCGGATATTTTTCAAGTTAATCGAAATGGCTAAATTGCTGTCAAAAGTTTTTTTAAATTGAGCACTCAAATTTAATCGAGGAATCGTGACAGTCCGAAATAACTTGATGAAAAAAATTCTCCTGTGAAATAAACTAGTGAGAGTGTGTCTTGAGAGATTATTTTCTAAAAATTAAAAGGGCGAAAATTGGCCAAAGTTAAAGAAATATCCACATGAACATTGTTGTTGTTATTAAATCAGTTGCATTTCATTCTGTTCACACAGCTCTGAAGAAGGGCCGGTTTTGGATCACACCAGACCCCTATCATAACGACGACAACATCCAGATCGGCCGAGAGGTGAAGATATCCTGTCAGGTGGAGGCCACGCCGCCTGAGGAGCTGATGTTCAGTTGGCTTAAGAACGGCCGTCCGCTGCGTAGCTCAGAGCGGATGGTCATTACCCAGACCGACCCAGACGTTGCCCCAGGAACCACAAACCTGGACATCATCGACCTCAAGTTTACTGACTTTGGCACTTACACCTGTGTGGCCTCACTAAAGAACGGAGGGATACCAGAGATCAGCATAGATGTCAACATCTCCTCCACCACTGGTGAGTTATTCTTTACAAATAATAGAGGGTAGCTGTTTTTTAGAGCCCCAAAAGGGACCTTTGCAAAAATAAAAAATATACAGACATTCACATGCAGGGGAAATTTTTGAGTGTGCACAAGAAACATTTGCGTGCCACGAGAGACTTTTTACACGCTCACGAGAAACTACTGCATGTGCACAAGAAACTTTTCATGTGTGCACAGGATTTTTTGCGTGCTCATGCATTACACTTTCTGGTTAATTTATTCTATAGCCTATTATGCAAACTGTTTTGCATTGCAGCAGTATAGTACATTTAAAATCTTTTTTTTTTCCCTGGCTACATTTTATTTTATTTATTTATTTTTAATATTGACTTTACTTGCCTGCCCCACATATCCAAATGCCCACCCCAAGATGGAATCCATAACACCACTGACCTCATGCATTAATGTCTTTTTACTTCTTTCCAATATTTATTTGGTTTTTTTGTGTGTGTTTGAAGGTCATACATACACCTGAATCTGTTAAATATCACTGCCATGAGGATTCAAGGAGATTTACTGAGAACATCAGCCTTTGAGTTTCAGCAGATGAAACCATACCATATTTAACCAGCTTGGCACTTACAGCAACATGGATTTATTAATTATAAATATGAATTAATTAGAAATCACGCATGCATTACTGAGTACATGAGAAACAATTGCAGTGGAAATGGGGTTAATGGTAGGATGTCACCACTCTTCGCTACAACTTCAAATTTATTTATTATAAAAAAAAATTTATGGTGATTACATTTATTATTGTTTTACCGACTGTTTTGGCATATTACAGCTTTATAGCTTCAATAAAACAAAATAATCTCAGCCTCCCCCACTGATGATATTTTAATGATACAAATGTAGATCTAAAATATTTTTTCCATCACAAAACATAGATAAGGCTGTTTTAGGCTTTTAATGTCGCTAGTATGGGTAATGTGATTTATTTTCTGACTCATTTCATTATGCAAAATATCCTGTTTGTTTGTTTGTTTGTTTGCCCTGGGTCTGCTAAAGAAGTCATGCTTAATCAACCTGCAGACACAAGATCTCTTTCCCACCAGGCCCCCTGCAATCGCAATCGGAAATACATTCAGCATTGTTCTCCTCTTTTTTCATGCTATACTCGTTACCATCCCTTCATATAAATCAGTCTTTCCCACTCACCTTCTGGAGGAGAGAAAAGTAGATTTCTCTTTTATCTCCAAAAGAAGGAAAAATTTCTTATTTTCTACTGTACAGTATTTATCTGTCTTTTTTGTCTTCTTTCATACCCCATATCTTGTACGTGCATGATAGCTATCATTATGACAGTCCGTTTCTTGTACTGTATTAAATTATTCTGGTCAAATTGTTCAGTCATTGGGGATTTGATGTGGAAAACTCAGATTCCCTTGCACCTAGACATCCTGAGTATACCTGGCAACATTTGAAGAAATGGTACAGGTTGAATACAAGGTAGGGTCAGTCAACAGCATTTGTGGCATTTCTATGTCGATTACAACAGAAAATAAGGTTGTTTTAGTCACTTAGTTAAAGAAAAAACTACTTACAGTTGAGCTCAAAAGTTTACATACCCCTTGCAGAATCTAGAAAAATGTGAATCATTTTAACCCTTTCCAACAGTGAATGTATGATTCTGAGATCCATCTTTTCACACTGAGGACAACTGAGGGACTCAAACACAACTAATAAAAAAGGTTCAAACATTCACTGATGCTCCAGAATGAAACACAATGCATTAAGAGTCGGGGATGTAAACTTTTTGAATTGAATGAACAGAATAAATTGTACTTTTTTGTCTTCTGGGAAACATGTAAGTATCTTTTGTAGCTTCCAAAGGACAGAACTAAATGAAAAAATATGTTCTTTAAACAAAATAAAAAAAACTTGCACATCAACTTCTTGTTCAAAAGTTTTCACCCCTGACTCTTAACGCATCGTGTTTCCTTCTGGAGCATCAGTGAATGTTTGCAGCTTTTGTAATAGTTTTGTCTGAGGTCCTCAGTTGTCCTCAGTGTGAAAAGATGGATCTCAGAATCATACAGTCACTGCTGGAAAGGGTTCAAATATGCAGAAGATGCTGGAAAACTGAAGAATCTGCAGGACCTGGAGATTTTTTGTGAAGAACAGAGCTCAGTTTAACTGCTCAGAACAAACAAGGGACTCATGAACAACCATCACAAAACAAAAAATCAGTTGTGGATCATCCAGGTAACCACACAGTATTAAGAATCAAGGGTATGTAAACTTTTGAATGGGGTCATTTGTATAAATTCTGCTATTTTTTTGTCTTGTGGACTTTATGTAAACAACTGTTATGTGAAATAGTTTATTAAGGACAGTACTAAATAAAAAATAACATGCAATTTTCATGATCCTTCTTATTTTGTTAAAATGATTAACATTTTTGCAGATTCTGCAAGGGGTATGTAAACTTTTGAGCTCAACTGTACATTGTAAGTAAATGAGAACAGGCAATAAACATTAAAATACAAAAATACAATACAAAATACAAAAATATAGCATAGCCACAATATTTGCATATAATCCCCCGGTTTCCCAGATAAGGCTTAAACAAGTCCCAGACTAAAATGCATGTTTGAGCTGTTTTATCTGAAAGCAACTTGCACTGACGCATCTTAAAATATGTCAGTGCCATTGTTTTGTCTCAAGATGCACAGCAGTAATGTTTTTTTTAAAGGCATGTTTATAAAAACTACTTAAAGTACCACCTTGGTTGAGGTTCCAAGCTTGCCGTACTGATACTAAATGTGATGTATAAACACTGCAGATCACTGATTGGTCAGAGAATCGTCACTACCAGCATCATTGGATTTGAAACACAAGACACCAAACCCACTAGATTTAAATAGTCAGTAACAGCCACTGCAGTATCATTTGTTCGCGCAACTTTTTTTAAACAAATTCCTTTAAACGACCGCCGCATGCAACTTGAAAAAAGAAATGGCTGTATCGTAGTCAGTAGACGTGCTGCAGACTCGTTTGTAGCTGAGGAGCGGATCCACCCACTTTGAAGCAGTACTAAACTGCAGTGGAAAAGCAAACCAAAAGTAAAGCGAGCCGAGTCGTACCACGCAGTGGAAAAGCGCCATAAATGTCCTAATTGAACTAAGGTCTAATCCTGGCTTAATGAGTGAAACCAGGCCTATATGTGTTAACATGAGACTAAAGTGAATAGTGTGTAGTGTGTAAAATGATATTCTGTCTTTTGTCACCGTGACAATGCATCAGCAATAAGGCCTGCAAACCCGGTAACCTTCGCACAGTGCCCTGCTAGGATACCAAGAAGGAAGGTGACAACATCCTTGTTTACATGGAGCTGAGACGGTAGTTTTCCAGACTGTTGTCTGGAATCAGCAGAAGAACATAAACTTGTCTCCTTCCTGTTGTCTGCATACGTTTATGATGTCTGTCTGCGAAAACCAGCCAGAAACGTCCTTACCTGACACCTGGTGGGTGACAAGATCTCTCTATTGGTGTTCTGGCAAAACCGATACAGATATTATATCTGTGACAATGTAACTAGATGTTTATTCACCTAGAGCAGTAGTCAAATTCTAAAAAATGGTGATTTAGGCAACATTAGTTAAAAAAAAAAAAAAAAAAAAAAGGCAAAGTAAAAAAAAAAATACAGGTGACACTGAAGACTGGAATAATGGCTGATGAAAATTCAGCTTTGCCTTCACAGGAATGAATTACATTTTAAAATACACTGCTCAAAAAAATTAAAGGAACACTTTGAAAACACATCAGATCTCAATGGGGAAAAATATCATACTGGATATCTATACTGATATGGACTGGGTAATGTATTAGGAACGAAAGGATGCCACATCGTTTGATGGAAATGAAAATTATCAACCTACAGAGGACTGAATTCAAAGACACCCCGAAAATCAAAGTGAAAAAATGATGCAGCAGGCTAGTCCTTTTTAGCAACTCAAAATGGTACTCAGTAGTTTGTATCGCCCCCACATGCTTGTATGCATGCCTGACAATGTCGGCAATTGCACGTATTGATGTGCCATCCTGGAGGAGTTGGGCTGCCTGTGCAACCTCTGTAGGGTCCAGGTATCGCCTCATGCTACCAGTAGTGACACTGACCCTAGCCAAATGAAAAACTAGTAAAAAACAATCAGAAAAGATGAGTAGTATTCTCTGATTAAAAAGTGTTCCTTTAATTTTTTTGAGCAGTGTATATTAAAATAGAATACAGTATTTTTCATTAATAAATGCAGCCTTTTTGAGTATAAAACACTTCCAAAATTATTGAAGACCTTAAAATTATACTTATTACACAATTTTGTAGTAGTGTAGAATACAAATTTTTGTGGTGTAAATATATTTTTTCTGGTAATCATCATGCAATAAATGCTGTCGACTTGTACCCTGAACATTCTTCCAAGGCCTTGTGTTTTTTAATCTAACATGTTTTGTGCAGTAAAATGTGCATTTTCATAGCGCATTGTAATATATACATTTTAATTGTCATACGCTCTTTTTTAGTTCCGCCCAACCTGACCGTCCCACGAGGAAAGTCCCCTTTGGCCACTCAGGAGGGTGACACAGTAGAGCTGCAGTGCCTGGTCTCCGGCAAACCCAAACCCATCATCCTTTGGTCCCGTGCTGATAAAGAAGCGCCCATGCCGGATGGCAACATGCAAACCGAAAGTTACGATGGAGTTCTGCGCATTGTCAATGTCTCCCGTGAGATGTCCGGAACGTACCGCTGCCAAACCAGCCAGTACAATGGCTTCAACGTCAAACCCCGAGAGGCCATCGTGGAGCTCATAGTGCAGTGTAAGTAATGGATGCGTTTGTTGCTCATGCACTTTAGCTGGACCTAATTAACTTACATTTAGGCTAGAACATACGTTTTTGTCATGGCTGATTGGCAAACCATTAATTTTCTGGAGAAATAAATGAAAAAAGTATAGGGGCATCATTAATTATAATTACGGACAACCTTGGTGAGCGATGCACATTGCCGATCTATTCTCTGTGTCTCATTAAGACTCACAGATTCAATTAGCACAGGTGCAGAGGTTAATACAATGTAATGCATTCCATATTATCATAGCATAGCATGAATGAATTGCTGAATAGGACTTTGATTCGGTTTGACTCGGAGACAGGCACACGAGAGGGTCAGAAGTGTTAAGTGTTAACGATCATTTCATCTATGAGGAAGATGCAAAACATGTTTTGGCCTTGGCCACGTTTTCATATTCTCCCCTACAACTCGCGGTGTCATCGAGTATCTAATTACAGCCATAATGCAAGGAGGATGTATGGTGGATTACAGATATACACTTCACTTAAAGTATCTGAAGAGATTTTAATGAAGTATCTGGCATTTGTTGAGATGTCAGTAAGATCTATTTTCCACAATGCCCTTGTTAATAACTCGCACCCTAATTGACGTGTGTTAGAAAGGCAGATTGTATGTAGTCCTTTATCCAATTGATATTGTTCTCATACACTTAACTACCACTCTTACATGTATGGCATGACAGTTCTGCTTTGTGAAAGAATTTCAGGACTATGCATGCATTTAAACATGTTTCATAGTGTTTTGAATTGAAAAACAATTGTTTAAATGGGGGGGGGGGCGGTCGCAGTCTCGATTTCATCACCCACATGATCTAATTCCTAAATGACAACGATTTGCCCGTGTATATTAAGCCTTTGACAAAAATAAAATCGCGACATTCAAATCTGCGTTCGCGCTGCCGTTGATCTGAAGAGAGTTGTCATGTGTAGATATAAACAGCTTCACAAATAATCTTTTCAAACGCACAGTATGCCTATCATTATTTCTGTGTGACAAATAGGCCTATTCCAATTATAGCAGAAGTATACAAAAGTTTATTATTCAGATAGAAACGCTGATGTTTATGTATAATAAATTACCTTCTGAAAGTAACTGGACTTCAAATAACGACTGTATCGATTGCATTGTTACGCCACTAGGTGGCAACACATTTACTGTTAAAAATGTGTCTATCACTGAATCATTCTTTCAGAAACAAGTCTTTATGAATCCAACTTACAAAAATATTCTGTTTCACCTGTCTGGATCTTACATGTGTGTTCAAGAATCTTACTTAATTTGTGGTAACACTTTACAATAAGGTTTATTTATGAACTAACCATGAGTTATACATTTGTTAATGTATTTGTTAATCTTTGTTAATGTTAGTTAATAGTTTGTTCGTGTTACTTCACAGTGCATTAACTAATGTTAACAAATACAACTCTTGAATTTAATAATGTATTAGTAAATGTTGAAATTAACATTAACAAAGATTAATAAATGCTGTAGAAATGCAGTTCATTATTAGTTCATGTTAATGTAGTTAACTTATGTTAACTAATGAACCTTATTGTAAAGTGTTTTTGAGAATTTGTTGAGATTAACAGTCTGCTAAATTCATTTTACAAGAATAATAAACACAAAAAGGACTGTTTGAGTTGAGTATTGTGCATTTTTCCCTTACTACTATTTTTTTATTAGTTGTTTAATTATTTTAATAGAACCGGAACCGGAATCGTTAGGCAGAACCGGAATCGGAACCGGAACCGGAAAATTTCTCACAATTCCCAACCCTACAAATAACAATCCATTGTGCTAGAAGATTTCATTTAAAGAATGCGCATAAAGGAACACAATGTAGCGTCGGCTGAAAAGCGCTTAGCACTTTAAGATATAATTGCTAAAACTGGATAGATCCACAAAAAATCATTCTGGCTTGAATTTTAAATAACACTTCACAATACTATCTTGTGTCAGCATTTTACTTCTTTAATGTCTTCAGACTCTCTTTTTGTCTAGAGGGCCAGATTGGTCTGAAATAGCCTTTGTGTGTATCCTGTTGTGCTCTGAGTCAGTGATTTTGTTTGTTAGTCACGATTCACTGCTTTTATTTTGTTTCTCTGTAATTGCCCGCTCTCCCCGAGCTTTGTCTTTTGTTACACCCTACTATGAATTCAGCATGTGTGATCATTATTTCCTATTTAGTTGAATCAAATAATCCTGACCTTTGCATATTGCACTGGCTTAGTGAAAACTAATGAACACAAGAACTGGTAAGTGCTGTAGCATAGACCGTCTTGTGAAATTTGCTTAAACCCATCGTACTTTGCTCTAGGATTAATATTATTATTATTTTCTACATAAAATGAGGGCTTGTTTGAAATCCATTCATTTCCTTGGTGAGGGAAATGCTTGTCACTTGTCACCTGCTTTTTGGGTCATGATATTATAATTCAAAGCTCTACTCTCCAGTGAAGATACCTGTTATAATCTTAGCTTTTGCTTCCTAGCGGTTCAATGTTTTTGTTTCTGTTTTAATGCAGACAGCAGAATTTTGTCCTTTAGAAATTTGCTTACAGTTCATCCAAACATGAAAATTCTATCATCATTTGAATTTCTTTCTTCTGTGAACACAAACAGAGATATTTTGAGGAATTTGCTAGTCACTTTTATTGAAAGCAATTACAATGAATGGGGATTTGAGTTTTTAAGCTTCAAAAAGAGCACAAAAGCAAAAAATAACATACCCCCTACACTAAACCCTACTCTAAATCTAACCGATAGTGTTAACAAAAGCAAACATGTAATAAAAACGCATTTATTGAAACAACCATGCTATTTTATTGTGCTTCCACAAGTATTTGAGCTTTGAGTTTTATTGTGTTTCACAGGACTCGCAAGTGAGTGAGCTACTGAAGTTTACTACATCAGAAAAGAAATACATATGGAGCTGGTTATGTAATGCAAATGTCAAACTGTATTAGTTTACAAATTATACACAGTGGCAGGGCTGGGCAACTCTGGCCCTTGCAATTCGCATTCCTGCAGAGTTTAGCTCAAACCCTGATCAAACTCACCTGCCTTAGCTTTCTTGTAGGACCTGAGGACCTTGATTAGCTTATTCAGGTGTGTTTTATTAGGATTTGAGCTGAACATTGCAAGAAAGTGTATCTTGAGGGCCATAATTGCCCACTCCTGCATTATGGTAAACGTGTTTTACATAACAAAGTATTTTGCAAGGAACTGTGCGGAAATTAGTCATTATTAAAGGGTTAGTTCACCCCAAAATGAAAATTCTGTCATTAATTTCTCACCCTCATGTCGTTCCACACCCGTAAGACTTTCGTTCATCTTCGGAACACAAATGAAGATCTTTTTGATGACAGAATGCTGTCAGATTTCCTTCCATTGACTGCCTTTATAACTACCACTTTGACGCTTCAAAAACTTCATAAAGAGATCGGAAAACGAATCCATATGAATCGAGCAGTTTAGCTCAATCGAACATGAATGACACACAAGATCAAACCTCTTCTGGAAGCTCAAACATGCTGCGTAACACGAAAATGAACCTCATTGGTTACACAGCGCGTTTGAGCTTCTGGAAGAGGTTTGTGTGTCATTCATATTCGGTTGAGCTTCTGCTTATGTTCGCTGATCAATGTTTACATACGAGTAAAAGCCTAAATTAAATCTTTTCATCATAATTGCACGATTCTGGATAAAATGAGACTCACGATTTTTTGGTTTCAAATAGAGATCACGATTCTCCCACGATTCTGAATATACAACCAAACAAAATAACATGTAATTTACTAGAGGTTCTGACAAAATATAAATTGCTGACTCCAACTGCTGGAAAATGTTTGAATGAATTATTTAAAAAATGGTTTTGAATGAATTCAATGACTCATTAATAAATACTTGTTTCATTGCTGGATGAATCAGTGTTTTTGAACGAATCTTTTGAATGAATGATTCAATGACATGCAATTTTTAACAGTCAGTTTTCGCCACCTAGTGGAATTAGATGTAATTGATACAACCGTTATTTGACGTGCCAAGTTCGTTTCAAAAGGTAGTTTGTTCTATTTTGATCGCTATCGTAGACATCGGTGTTTAAATACTAACCTAAAACTTATATCTCAGTACTTCTGTGATAATGTGAATATTTGTAACAGAAATAAATAATGTGTGATTCAAAACGGCTCTCTCTGGCTCTGGCAGCACGAACACAGATTTGAACGTTCCGGTATGATTTTGTCAAAGGTTTAATGGACGCGGGAGAATCGTTGTCATTAATAAAGTACGATCGTGTGGGTGCTTGAATCATGATCGCGATCTTTTTACGATTAATCGTGCAGCTCTAATAACAAGTGATCGATTCTCTTCAGAAAATTTGGACTAAAACGCTCGATTCATATGGATTCGTTTTCTGATCTCTTTATGAAGTTTTTGAAACGTCAAAGTGGTAGTCACAAAGGCAGTCTATGGAAGGAAATCTGACAGCATTCTGTCACCAAAAAGATCTTCATTTGTCTTCCAAAGATGAACGAAAGTCTTACGGGTGTGGAACGACATAAGGGAGAGTAATTAATGACAGAATTTTCATTTTGGGGTGAACTAACCCATTAATCAATAAGTTGTAATCATGGGAAAAGGAATGAAGGTTGTGTTTTATTGCCACTAGTGGTCATTTCATCTGGAGACTGCAGTGAATAGTATTTATAGGAATGTTTTAGACTTTTGCAAAAATGTAGATAAAGGCACATTTTTCCAATTAGCCTATGTGGTCATTTACACAGTAACATTTTCAACTAAAAGTGGGAAACTTTTTATGAATTTTGGCCGTTCAATTACACGTCAACGGCATTTTAAGGGCCTCCATGTAAACTATAAAAACGCTAATTTGTAAAAACAATGACGTCATGAAACTGTATTACTTGTTCAGTCTATAGGCCCGTAGTGTTTCTTTGCAAAGTGACATGCCAACTGCTGGCCTGGCATGCATAATACATGATTTTTAGTTATTTTTGTGATCCGTGTGCACGGGGATCATTTTGACAATGTTTGAGTCAGATCTTTTTACCAAATCAGTTGATTCAGGTAAACAAACAAATCTTAACGATTCATTTACAAATCTCTGATTCCGATCATTGATTCAATAATTTGATCACAGAGGTTTTTGTCAACAGCTCTCTGGAGGAGAATATTTCAGTCTTTCTCACACAAAGCTATCGTATGATTCAGAAGTTTTGGAATTTAGTACACAAGTTGTATGGTCCACTTTTATGGTGCATTTGCATCCTTTTTGAACCTAGAAAACTCCCCATTTGTTGTAATTGTGTTGAAACATTTTTCCTTTGTGTACCACAGAGGAAACAAAGTAAAATGTGTAGGGATGGAATGACATAAAAAGCAATTTTTGAGGATACTGTCCCTTTAAACATTCTTCAGATCTCCATTTAAAGCAGCCATATATGGTACATGTCTCCCCATTAGCTGTACGTATTGCACATGGAAGTATTCTGATGACAGATACAAGCTCTTTAACAAAGCCATCATTTCCTGCTCAGCAGAAGCCCAGCTAGCATAAGCATTAGCCGCTCAGAACGAGTGACTGTATTTGATGACTCATTCTCCACCACTCTAACTTATGTCATCTCTCCCTGTGTGATAAAGGCCGCTTCCTCCCCCTCCATCACAGACAGAATGATTGCAGTTGAATAGTCAAGGGGGGGTCCAGAGGTAATCCTAATGCTGCAGTCATTACTTGCAGAAGTCCAAGGCACAAATGTATGCCAGTGGATAATGTCTGCTTATGTCTGTGACAGCTGAACGCGTCTTGCAGCAAGCGCTAAAACTGCGGGGGTGTAGACAGACACAGAGAGAGAGAGAGAGAGAGTGGAAAGGTGGGATAAAAGAAGCATGAAGACAGATGCTGAAAGAGTGAGGGAGGAAAAGAGAGAGACAGAGCGATGACAGGGCAAGAGAAAGTATGGAGATAGTACAGAGAGAGTGAGTATGTTTGTGTGAGTAAGCGAGAAGGGGGTTGGTTGTCCATCAGAGAGATTGCCCTGGATTTCGCTCTGTTAAAGCGCTTCAAATCTGCATTACTCTGTTATATTGGTAATAAAATGAAACTCGGCCCTCACATCACAGAACAAATAGTGCAGAGGTTAATGCCTGAGGGCCATCTGCTAACTTACCCCTTGGATTGTCCTCTATTTTCCCTGGCATTTAATCAGTATAATATCATTTCTGGACAGAATTAAAAGCTAAACTGTAGAAGCTCATTTCTGGACAGTATATACATCCATCTGGACTTTTACTTTGGTTTGAGATCTGACTTGTATAGACCTATTTAATTTGTCATCATGGTGGAGGAGACAAGAAAATACTTTGACAAATTATGTACATATGTTGTTGTTTTTTAAAGTGGGTACATGTACAGTAAGGCAAGGGAGGCAGTGCCTCTTCAAAAAAACTGGATGAGAAAATCGATATTACAAAAATAAAACAACGCAAATGTTACAAAATTTGACATTAAAAATTGTAAAAGTCACTTGTTTTTCTAAAGAAACACTGTCAAACAATGCCTCAATTGCGCTATGATTGGATATGATCGGTTATGATTGGACATGATTGATTGGTTCGTGCGATAAATCCCGCCTCTTGTTTTCGCGCGCGTTCTCGTCGAATCAGCCTGAATGAAGACAGTGATGGCGTTAATGGGAAGACTAATTAAAAAGTAAGTAAACAACTGTCACTTACATATTACTGCTTTGTGTCATGTCAAAATCAAACTCGAAATGGCCTGAAAACATGATGACTCTGGGTTTTTTTAGTGAGCAATCAGCGTGGTGAAAATAAAGGTACATTTTTGTGTCTGTGACCACTGAGCAGTGTGTACAAGCTTGATGACTGCTGAAAATAAATTGACTATTAAAAATAAAAGCTGAATATTAGTTTATAAATAATATACATTGTTTAAATTGTTACTGCCTTTAGTTATTATTTTGGAATAAATGTAAAAATGAATAAAATAACTAACTTGATGAAATTTATACTTGGTTTTAATAAATAGAACATTACATAGTGTAAAAATAAAACACCACCGCACACCACTGATATATATATAAAAAATTATTATTTACACATTTTTCACAATAATTCTCTCATTTAATTATTTATTTATTTATTTGTTTATAATGTCACCCAAATCTTATCTGTAGATGATAAATGTAATGCAAGTGCCATTTAGTTTTTCATTTATTATTATTTTATTTATTGTTTTCAGATGTATAGATATAGATAGATAGGCATAAAAATACATGATTGAATATAATATATAGTGATAACGCAGCACAGCCCCAATAACGCAAGTGACATGTCCGCCATCTAGCCCAAAACTAGTCCCCAGGCATCACACCATCCTTATTGTTTAGATAAAAACAAGACTGTGAAGGACAGTGAAGGATGTACAGTTGTTCAATAGGATGTTCTGTGTAAATGTCTTCTTTTTTTTTTCTGTCTTTACCTATTCTGTCATTATGGATTCCAGTGAGTCAATCATGCCCCTTTTACATAGACTTAGACATTTACCGATTAAAATGGGACTATTCACTGTGAAATAAAGTGCTTTTGAATAGCTTAACAGATCTATATGTTATGTGACTGCTGTATGAATGTGTCTCCATGATTACATTTCTTCATTCTAGTGACAGCCATTCAACCACTCATAAAGCTGCAAAATAACTTTACATTATCTTTTCATCATGAAGGATGAGTTTGATCCCTGTAGAAATCTCTGCTTGTGGCTCCGATAACCAAGACGACCCCAGCATCATCCTTTCCGCATACATAGCTCTCAGCCTTCTTTTAGCAGTTTAATTGCTCCTCAAAAACCACAACTCGCGACTCGCTCCAGCGCACGGGCTGACTGCCACTGACCTTGAACTTTTGCTCTGATGAAACGCTAGGTTGAAAATGAACCGCCTGAGGACATCTGAAGAGCAACAGACCATAATTTGAAATGCATCTGAGTCTGAGTTTGCAGATGAAATGTTCTCTGCTTATCTGGGCTATTGTTGCATGGCATTCGAAACCTGAGATATACAGTCACAATGTGATATATGAAGTTGGAATGATTAGAAATGAAAACAATTTTTATGCAATTTTTATTTCTGATCACATTGAAAAATAGTCGCAATTGCGAGATATGGTGTGAGATATAAAGATATACACTACCAGTCAAAAGTTTGGAAACATTACTATTTTTAATGTTTTTGAACGAAGTCTCTTATGCTCATTAAGGCTGCATTTATTTCATAATAAATACAGAAAAAACAATAATATTGTGAAATATTATTACAATTTAAAATTATGGTTTTCTATTTTAATATACTTTAAAATATAATTTGTTTCTGTGATGCAAAGCTGAATTTTCAGCATCATTACTCCAGTCTTCAGTGTCACATGATCCTTCAGAAATCATTCTAATATGATGATTTATTATCAATGTTGAAAACAGTTGTGTTGCTTAATATTTTTTTTGGAACCTGTGATAGTTTTTTCAGGATTCATTGATGAATAAAAGGTTAAAAAGAACAGCATTTATTCAAAATATAAATCTTTTCTAACAATATAAATCTTTACTATCACTTTTTATCAATTTAACACATCCGTGCTGAATAAAAGTATTCATTTCTTTCAAAAAAAAGAAGGAAAAAAAATTACTGACCCCAAACTTTTGAACGGTAGTGTATATTGTTACAAAAGATTTCTATTTTAAATAAATGCTGATATTTTTTAACTTTTTATTTATCAAAGAATCCTGAAAAAGTATCACAGGTTATAAAATAATATTAAGCAGCACAACTGTTTCCAACATTGATAATAAATCAGCATATTAGAATGATTTCTGAAGGATCATGTGACACTGAAGACTGGAGTAATGATGCTGACAATTTAGCTTTGCATCACAGAAATAAATTATATTTTAAAGTATTTTAAAATAGAAAACCATAATTTTAAACGATAATAATATTTCACAATATTATTGTTTTTTTCTGTATTTATTATGAAATAAATGCAGCCTTAATGAGCATAAGAGACTCTGTTCAAAAACATTGAAAATAGTAATGTTTCCAAACTTTTGACTGGTAGTGTAAAGAAACATTGGGAGATATAAAGTTGCAATTATTTTAATTTATAATGACCTGAGCAATAAGTTAATCTTGAATCAGCACATTTCTGTCTATTTGAGCAGCCGAATTTATTTATTTTATTTTTTTCTTGGCCCAATGACCTGTAAATGAATCATGAATCAAAATACACCCACCTTCTTAAATCATGGCCAAATAGATTGCACCCACACTAACTGGCCTGTAATGTCTCAATCCTGCCCTCTTTCCCCAATAATTCCCTTCCCTCTTCTTTACTGTCTCTCTCAATTAAAAAAAAAGGTAGAAAATGTCCACATTTCCAGTGCCACTATGGGAACTTTCTCTGTCCACTGTCATTGTGTCAAGGTATGCTGTAATACGGCTGCCCCTTTGTACAATCTCTGTGTGTCTGATGCAATTACGTGCAATTCAATGTTCGGTCCAGAAATAACTGCATTTTTTTTATTATGGACACACAAAAAAAAAAAAACTGGAAGCAGAGGTGACGTTTCAAAAAGTGAGGCAAATATCTAGTGTCCAGACCAAATGCCAGTATAAGTGGAGTATTTTTAATGCACTTGAACCCAATTATCTCTTGTCACTTGTCAAGTGTCGACACAGACGGCCCACCTACCACACAACATCGCCAAAGTTCGCCAGTCAAGGGATTAATTGAATTCATTTTCAGAGCATGTACCGGCAAAAAACTACCCATCCATAATTAAGCACATGCTGATTCATGCAAGACGGACAATGATTGCCACAAAACCAATGACTGTGACCAGAATCGGAACCTCATCACATACAATTTTTGCAGGAGGCGAACAGCTACAGACTGTAAAGGTCAATTGGCACTCTTGTCGTTGCTCACATGCGTTTGATGGGAGCCTAGACCAAAAAAAAAAAAGGAGAGAAATGATAACAGAAAAGGAGGGAGATATAGGGAGGGTGTCAATTGAGCTCATATTGTCATTTTCTCAGGAGTGTTTTTCACCGACAGCTGAGCCTCTCTCATTAGAGCGTGACATTTCTTTAACACTACAAGTTTTCTCGGTCTTATAAAATGCCTGGTTTGCAGTTGCTGGAGCTGCTATTTGTAAAATGTTTTTTGTTGTTGTTGTTTTTGTTTTTTTATCAGAGAGGAGGTGGTGTGACTGTTAATTCTGCCTCGAGATTAGATTTTGTTGATGGATTCACATATCGTCATGTTAGTTAAGCAGGCATGATGAATATGTCTGTCGTGCACCTTGGACTCCTAACACCTTGGACTGAAGTAAGTTTTAATTGCATCTAAATGTGGCAAGGCTGACTGATTATTAATGATCTAATATATTTTAATGAAGGGATAATTGCAGTTAAACCCTGACAGTAACAACCCACCTTATCCTCTTTTCATTCTCAAAGCGGCAGGATAGAAAAAAGTTCTCGAGAGGATTCTTCTTCACTGCAGCCTTTTCTCTTAGAATCTGAATTAACTTCATTCACAACAGTGGTGTGCACGGGGATTTCGTTGTATTGTACTTTCGGTCATATTGCAGTGCCCGATTTGAACTGAGGGTTTGACCGCAACAGACGACTGCCACATAAACTAAAATAAATAACCAACATAGAGCACCAACATAACGTCCAGGCCTGGTTCTTCACTGTCGTCACACCTCCTTTTATCCTACCTGAGCTCCTCCAAGGGATTCGAGACTGGTGTGCCGCACAGGTGAGGCTCATTAGCACTTGCGCCACCAGCCTTGCTCCGTTCCCACGACTTTCGGCCTCGCCCTGCTTGCTACAACTATATTTTGAGACAAAGGTTTTTTTTTTTTTTTCTCAGTTTTGTTCAAGGTGATTAAAGCAACAGGTTTATGGTATTTGGTGTAAAAGTATGGTATTTGGGGTAAAAAAAAAAAAAAAAAGTGCCCCTGCTGTTGGGGCACAATAATTAACATTATAATAAATAGCTGACTTGTTCATTTGTTGACATGCCATGGTTGGATTCAGATGGTAAATACTATATATTAAGTTGGGTGTCCTCCTTAGAGATAATCACCATATTTATAATGAAATCATCATATTTAAAAACATATTAATCATATCATATAATAAAATATCATATTTATTGTTATTACTGTAAAGCTATATTAAATTATTATGGGATCTCTGACAATGCTTTCCAAATCTTTACTTTTTAAAATAATCTTGTTCCTGTATTTTTTATTTTGCTTAAGGGATTGCTTTGAAGAAGTATTTACTTTATTCAAAATATACTCAAAACATATTACTTTTAGCTAGAGCATTTGTATAATTTTTTTTGCTTTGCGCCTTTTTCCCCATGCTGGTGAGCCTTTTACCCCATGTGTGGTGGCCCACCCTGCCACCTCATACATTTGTTATGTATATATATATATATATATATATATATGTATATGTATATATATATTCCTGCAATCATACACAATAGGAGTATGATTTAGCCCCGTGTCTTTAGCCCCGTTGTACCCTATACTTTATATAGCTTCAATGTAGCAATCTACTTTTTCCATTTACTTGTAGTGTAATATTCAGTGCTACATTTTAAGTAGCTTGCCCAACACTACATGTTTATTTATTAAACAGTTTGGCTAATTTGATTAAATTTTCTGCTACAAATAGAAGTAGTACTCTCAACATTTTACCATGTTTAAATCCATTTAGAGGAGTTTTCCTAAAATAAGTGCAGAAAATGCAATAAAAGCCCACAGATTCCATCTGGGCCCCACGATAAGTAATTGCAACTTGGATGAGGTCTAAGTAGAATTGATGTATGCTTTAAGGAGCTGCTACAAGAGATTTTTTTTATAAATTTTTTTTTTTTGGACGACATATACTTATTCAAAGTGACAAAACACTGGGACGGCTCATATGCAAATAGAGATTCTGATGTGGAATATAAGAGCAGTGGGGATCCTCGTTATGAGGGGATAAAATTGGCATCCTGATTAGTGGTGTGGAACTGGGATAAGCGCTGGAGAATAGAGGAATATTCCTCTCCTCGGATGACACAGTGCCAGTGTTCCATGCTCAATGTTCGCTTAGCATGGCATTCGAAACTGGCTGCCAGCCTAATTAGCAGAGAACTAATTTATTCCCAATAGTATTAATTTATGAAAAAGAGGGTATGCTCATGCAAAAGTCCTGAGTGCAATTCAAAGTACTATCACCATTCATGCATCAAACCCAGCTTTTAGTCCCCTAAGAAATTCACTAAAATAGAATAAAAAACTATTGCTTTAGTTAATATTGGACACAAATTTATAAAGAGGGTTCCCTGGGGACTTGTTAATTAATAGGTTTTAATACTCTCATCTATACACAAGCCTGTTGTCATGTTATGTCATGTAATTGCGTGTTGCACAACAATTTCCCACACAGGTCAGAAACAAATTTTTTTGTGCAGCTAAAGTCATTGCGTCTTCACTGTAAAAAGTGTTGACATCTATGTGCAACGAAGACCCTTAATAATAATGCAGAAGTAAACACAACTGATTCAAAAGTCTTAACATGAAGTCTCATAAGGATGTTGTGCCAGACAATTCTAACTACAGTGTACTTTGTTTGAATTGATTTTATATTTGGTCTTAAGTTCAGAGAAAGGCTTAAGAAATGACCTCATATGATTATATCATTTTGTCATTGATTTATGTGTTCTATTCGCATTTAAATAAGATAAATGAAGCAACATCACAGAAATTAAGCAATCCATTCTTAAAATCACGTTTGTTTGAACATGAAATCAAAATTGGCCCTATTTACTTTCTTAATGCACATTCCTTGTCTTATTATAAATGATTCATCAGTGGATGATATTCTGAAGAAAAATAGTTTGATTAATCTTTAATCAAACTTGAAAGACTTATTCTTCCTATGAAACGACTTTCCCTTTCTGCTGATGTAACTTGGGCCACACAGACTACTGGATAATGTTAACCAATAGCCAAACAGGGATTTTAGTTTTGTTCGTTTGTTTGTTTGTTTGTTTTTATTAAGTTACTGCTGTTATAATTATAACAATTATAATAATATTAATTATTATTAAATATTTGGGCTCCATTCTGTTATATAGCACCCACTTTTCATAATCTAATCCATATATAATAGATAAACTTTATGAATAAAAATAAAATGAAAATTAATTTAAATTCCTGTTTTACTCATAAACGTACCAGATTAGATGTAATGGTTTGCAAACTCAATTCATGTAGACTTCAGACATGTTGCAGCTGTACAGTATATTGCTGAGAAATACATGAAGCCTTTACACAATTACAGCTTGTTACCATGCAGTGATTCAATATGATACACTGCTGTTATTAAAATGTGTACACATTCAGTGTACTACCATATTGTGCAATGTACAGTACATTTATTTGCAATTTGGGACTGTTCTTCACCCCCTGTTGCAATGTTTCAGCAAGTCGTTTATCTGTTTTTTTTCTTTCCACTTGCATACACAATTGATTCCATTTCAGCAAACGTTTTTTCCTGTTCTCTCCATATTGCTGAAAATCAATTTGCAAATACACACTGTTGCTCGCCGTCACCTGTCTGACAGCGCGAGTGTGGGATAACCGCCATGACTAGTCTATCAAACCCTCATCCATTGGCAACATGTCAGCAGGAATTGGTTCAGTTTGGGAAACTCAGCCGTGAAATTCAGAATGACAAAATGCGGTAGGCTCGGGCTCGCATCATTGCCTGAATAAAGTCGTTGTGGATACTGAACTGTTGACCTCAGCTGTAAGAGATATTGTATTGCACAGAATGTAATCCACTCACAGCGTGGGGCCTCCCCATGTTTGTCATTTGGAATGGGGAAACAAAGTGAACAAACCACTGTTTTTAAAAAGCTTTTCTCTAAATTGCATGATTGCTAAAGCCTGTTCTTGTTATTTCATAAAACATGTTTCAGTCATCCACTCTTCTTTCTTTCTTTCTTTCTTTCTTTCTTTCTTTCTTTCTTTCTTTCTTCCTTTCTTTCTTTCTTTCTCTCATTCCCGAAAAAAAAAAATGACAAGTTTATTTCAACTCAGTAAGCATGGACCTTTTAAGTTATTTACTTTCAGTTTTATTTATTTATTTTTTGACTGTAACCACTACAGAAAAAGAGAAAATGCTCATATTTTTTCTCTTTTTTATTATTTATTTATTTAATACAATTTTTGTCATTATAAAATGTAATTATTGGCTTGAATGAAAAGATTAACTGACATTAACATAAATTTGAAAAATTCATACTATTCATTATGCATCCCTTTTGCTTTTGAAGCATTTACAGTATGCTTTAAAGCACAAGCTAAACAAGATGATCGTGTCCACCAGAATTATTACAAAATGATCCAAAGAGCAACTTGTGCTTCAGTGGAGGCAAGAACATCTGACCGTTTGTACAGAGTCACATGTACAGTGTCACAAATTTTCTTACTTAATTAGTGACCTAGAGAGTACAGAACCTGAAATATCTCTTATTTGTTTTATGTCATGCTTTTTTTTTTTTTTTTTTTTAAATCCTGAGACATTGCTTATTTCAAGGCTTAAAGGGTTAGTTCACCTAAAAATGAAAATTCTGTCATTTATTACTCACGCTCATGCCGTTCCAGACCCGTAAGACCTTCGTTAATCTTCGGAACGCAAATTGAGATATTTTTGTTTAAATCCGATGGCTCCGTGAGGCCTCCATAGGGAGCAATGACATTTCCTCTCTGAAGATCCATAAAGGTACTAAAAACATATTTAAATCAGTTCATGTGAGTACAGTGGTTCAATATTAATATTATAAAGCGACGAGAATATTTTTGGTGCGCCAAAAAAAACAAAATAACAAATTATTTAGTGATGGCCGATTTCAAAACACTGCTTCAGGAAGCTTCGGAGCGTTATGAATCAGTGTGTCGAATCCGCAGTTCAGAGCGCCAAAGTCAAGTGATTTCAGAGGAAATGTCATTGCTCCCTATGTAGGCCTCACGGAGCCATCGGATTTAAACAAAAATATCTTAATTTGTGTTCCGAAGATCAACGAAGGTCTTACGGGTATAAAACGGCACGAGGGTGAGTAATTAATGACAGAATTTTCATTTTTGGGTGAACTAACTCTTTAAATTAGTTACCTTTCAAAGTGGAACTCAACACTGCATCTTGTACCGACACTATGGTCAGCATGACTGGTGTCTGAAGCATGTGAAAACACTTCATCGTCTGGCGATAGCCCATGACGTCATAAGGGTCCCTGATGTTCAGACCCTACATTATCATCATGGCTTCCTCCTGTGGAGAGCAACCATGCCAAATTGGCCCAGGATTAGAGCAGGTTTTTGGAATATGGACAGGAGTCTGAAACCGATATTTCTGACATTTATTGCATATGTGCCCTGAGCAGTGCTTAATTGCAATTTATGCATGTCGGCGCATTTTCAGCAAAAATACTTCAGTTTAGATAAGTGGATGGACACATGTCTGAGGACATCCTGCCCACTTCACATGCCCCCCAAAGTGAGAGTGGCATGGGTCAGTTGCTGTGGTCTGAGGTTTATTGTGTCTGACATCTCTCTTGCTCTACCCCGATACCCTGAAATATCTTGTTTCCCAGGATTGAGCTGTGTTTCCTCTATGTTAGGGTTTAAAGTAAAATTGTATTCTCCCCTGTGTATGGTTGCTTAGCAGGTACCTCCTTAGGGTTGATGCAGGGTGAATGGAGTATGTAGAGTAATTTCTTCCCCCTACTTCCAATTACTTCCCTCCCCAACCACTTCGAAATAGGGATATATACTCCCCTTTGGCTGAATCCCAAATGGCACCCAAAAACCCTCATGGTCTTCCTCTGAGTCCACACTTTCGTGACATAATGCCGCTTTGACTGCTGGGTAAAGTCCTCTGCGTAGCTCGCAGACTTGCGGGTTCAGCTGAAGTGCGCATCGAGGGCGCATAGCGTTTTTCTGAAACCTAAAATGATGAATGGGACACTCTACAGTCTCGTGGACTTAACGGACACGTTCACACGGCAGCCATTGTAAGTCCACAAGACCAAAAGTGCATAGAAGTGTGTCATTTGGGATACAGCCTTTGAGTGGGTGTTGTATAGGCCTCGCTAGTTTGACCCATGCTAAAGCGCTAGCTACAGCGGGACATGGAGAAGTGCCTTTATTTAAGTCATGATTGAGCTGCTCTCTCCCAGTGTTCTGGGTTTTTAAAATAGGGCATCGCTCCCCTACGGCCTCCTTGGGGTTGAAGTATGTGTATGAGAGTTATTGGCAACCTGTAGCTTGCCTTTCTCTTGTTTGCCTCCCTGTCTGAGTAATGACTAGGGGCATATCTCCCCTTTGGATGGCCCCAAGGGTTGATGTTAGGTTAACAAACTATATGGGCAGTATTTTTCCTCTACTTCAAGAAATAGTTGGGGAGGGAAGAGAATGAAGTAGGGACAGCGCTCTCCTTAGAATGGCCCTGGTTTGACAATGCTAATAAGTAGAGGAAGTTTGCCTGCAGGGCATCCCTCCTTGTTATCTGCCACTCTATAATTGTTCAGTAGGATCTTGCTCTTGCTCCCCTTTTAAAAGCAGGGTTCGAGCCACCTCCCCCAGATTTCTGGGGTCTTGAAGTAAGACTAAGCTCCTCTGGGGCTCCCTTGAGGTTGAGCTTCTCTTGTGTTGAGGCTCCCGCTTAAAGAGGCAGCAACATCAGAGATGGTAACCGCTGAGTGTTTTCTAATTATATTGCAGTCTCCTTGGAGAGGCAGCAACATCAAATATGTTAGCCACTGGGAATGTTTGACAACACAGTAGGCTCCCTTTGGCAAGCTGCCCTTTCAAACATTAGGGCTAGTGAGGCATTCCCTCCCCAACCATTTCGGGTATTAAAGCAGGGTCCCTTGCCCCTTTCTTAAAGCCCTGGTTATCCTTGTTAGTCTGCACTTATTCTTTGAATAAAGTGCGAATCTACCTGGATTCTGGGAAGAATGATAGGCAGGGTGTGAGCGCTCCCCTTATTTGCTTGGGGTATCTGAACAGAGCTGAAGCTCTTCATTACAAGAATCTGTGCAATTAAGTGTTTGCCATTCTTGTATTACAACCTTTTCTGTAAAGAATCGAGGCTGTATTTCCCCAGAGTAGTGGTATGCCAAGGTCAATAGTTTAAAATCTCTCCATGGCAGGCATTCCTTGAGAACTGTGTCAAACGAGAAAAGCGCTGTCACAGCTTAGCCATGTTTTCTGTAAAAGCTCTGCCTTTAGGGCTGCAGCAGCCCGCAGGGGAGGTAGGAAGGTTCTAGAAGCTGTGACTTCCCTTGCTATAAAAGAATAGAAGCTAGAATATCTTCAGTTCTTGTGGGAGACATTGGCATAGGGATGTTACCAATACACGGCTTGTGTACATCTACTTATGGACATGCCCTGAGTTGACACTCTGACTCCGGCTAAGTAATCAGTTGAATCAAGATATGCTATGCCCACTATGTTTGTGCATATTCTCACCTAGTGAGGCAGGCATCCCCATGGCATGGTGGAATGTGTATTCGTTCCCCATAGAGTCAATCCAAGACGCAGTGTTGAGTTCCAAAGGGAACGTCTCAGGTTACGACTGTAACCATGGTTCCCTGAGAAGACTGCATCTCATTGCCATGCCATTGGGTCTGCCCGCACTTCTCTTTCAGACAAAGAAGTTGATGACGTGCTACGGGCTCCCTCTTATTCTCCCAGGCACTCTGCTTATGACGTCATGGGCTGTTGCCAGCCAATGAAATTGTAGTGTGTTTACACATGCTTCAGACACCAGTCACACTGATGGCGTTCCCCATAGCGTCAACCTAAGACGCAGTGTCTCTGTCCCCTTTTTAGGAAACCATAATTACAGTTACGACTGTTTTTGTTGTTGTTGTTGTTTTTTCATTATTAATTTTTTTTTTTTTTTTTTTTTTTTTTTTTTTTTTTTTACTTTTGCACCCCACTATATATTTATGATATAGAGCAGTATGATTAATGTAAACATAGTGTATAACATATAGTTATATATGTTTTATATATGTATAGAGAGAGAGAGAGAGAGTAAATAAAAGTTCCGTGCATGCCTCCATTTATGTACAGGGCCAGCCTGGACACAGTTATTCTTTATTATTAAATTTTTGCATTTTACTAAAAAGTAAAGGAAAATAAAGGAAAATAAAAATAATAATAAAAAGTAAAATAATTCAGTGTAGTTTTATAAAGAAATACATGCATACACAAACAGTATTTGCCTACAAAATTAATTTCAGACATTTAAGCTTATGCTTTTACTGGTACAGTAAATTTGCTTTCCTTTTTGATTTCCAGCACTTTTGGACAGCAGAAAATTTGGGAAATTGGACTGAGATGAGCATACCTCAAATGATTGCCATTGTGGGTTTGAGATGTAGGGGTACTTTGTGTAGCACACAGTAAAGTATGAATAGTCTGAATTACTGGACCGCATCTCTGTATTGCCTATACTGTTCCATTCATCTACTGAAGACATACTAGATAACCATACAGATGATAAAATTTCAAGAAAAAAGGCAAAGCCTATTCCTTTGGGACAATATTATTGCAGGGCCATAGTAAACATTATGAATGACATTTTCACTCATCCACAATTCTTTTGTGGAGATAAACAATATCCATACTTTACTGTATCACCCTTTCTTTTCAAATCATTCCTAAGCCATTTATGTTGCAATAACTTGAGAGAGTGTTTATGTATATTATGTATGTGTGTATATATATATATGTGTGTGTGTGTGTGTGCGCGCGCGTGTGTGTGCGTGCGTGTGTGTGTGTGTGTGCGCGCACATTTTTGTGACATATCAGGACACAAATTTGTATTATGACATGGGTATGACATAGGTATTACAAGGAGAGGGTGACTTATGAGGACATTACCCCATGTCCCCATTTTTCAAAAGGCTTATAAATCATACAGAACGAGTTTTTTTGAAAAAGTAAAAATGTGCACAGTTTTCTGTGATGGGTAGGTTTAGGGGTAGGGGTAGTGTAGGACAATAGAAAATATAGTTTGTACAGTATAAAAACCATTACGCCTATGCAATGTCCCTACAATTCACAAAAACAAACCTGTGTGTGTGTGTGTGTGTGTGTGTGTGTGTGTGTGTGTGTGTGTGTGTGTGTATGTGTATGTGTATCCACCCTACCCCATTAAAACTTGGCTCTATTTTAAAATTTTGGCAATGTAATTCTTACATTCTTAAATTATCCTAATGCCTGTTGGATATTGTTGAATGTTGAATATTTACTGTATATATAAGTTATGAATGTATGTATATGTATGCATAGTATGTATATGAGATAGAAGAGTAAAAGTGGGATGTGGTGTGTAAATTCTGTGCATCAAGCTCTCTCTCTAAGAATGCATGACTCTCAGCGGACATTAATAGAAGCGCTGTGCACTACAGTAACAGGAAGATTCTCCAAATCAGACTATAAAAAGTGCAAACTCTGTGCAGATGCCAGCACCCTTCTAAGGACATCATGTTATGTTTGATGATGCTCTCTCGGGGCTGTGCTCTCTGATGGTGTGCATCATGGTGTATGTGCGAGCATTGGCTCACAACACCATGAATCACTGATTCATGACAGGTCACCCTCTTATGAGTGGGTGAGTCAGCATTTTTACCCCCTTTTTTCTGCTGTTTTGCTGCTTCACAGTGATTATAAAACTTTCAGATCCATCTGTGATGTCTGTACAGCTGCTGTTGCGATATTCTCAAGTAACTTTCGTGTTTCACACTCACAGGCTACTATACTGTCAAAAAACTGTTAATTTTGTAAATGAATCTTTATTTTAATACTCTTTTATTTCATTCAGTCACTGTAAGTTCATTCTGTACTTCTCCAAATTGCCACGTTTCTCAACCCTGCTGAAAAATGCAGCATGCATGAATTCCATGTTGGTCCAGGGTGGTTTATGCTGGTTAGAGCTGTTATAGTGCTGGTCTAGCTGGTCATGCTGTTCTCAAGCAAAACTGAGCTGGTGTAGCTGGTCCAGCTCTCCCGCTTCCTATGCTTGTGACCAGCATGCAAATCATATTTTATGCTGGATTTTTCAGCAGGGAATTGTATTGGTTTTATTGACTTAGTAGACACGTTCTTTGTGGCTGATATGAATGTGCATCCTTTTTCAGATCCTCCCGCAGTGGAGCCGGTGTATACAGAGATCAGGCAGGGTCTAGGCCGGCCATTCTCACTGAGCTGCAGGGTCTTACGTGCCCACCCCTCAAGAGTACTGACGTACGAATGGAAACTGGGCACCAGACTGCTAACAACAGGCAAGTTCGATACTCGGGACGAGACGGAATACCACGTAAGGGCACTCAACCGCGAGGGCTACGGTGCATACACTTGTGACATCACCAACGAAGCAGGGGCTGGCCGATGTACTTTCCTTGTCACAGGTAACACAATTAAAATACATGTGCAATTTAAATGGATGCATTTGCAGTATAATTGTGTATATTTATGAAGATAGCACATAGGGGAAGGATGAATCAGTGACTCTTTCCACTGGTTACATTGTTACGCCAGTAGCTGGCAACAAGCAACTTCTGAGTGAGTCATTAAATGACTCAACCAGTGTGATTCATTCATGAATGTAACAAATGACTCTCTTTAAAAGTGATTCGGTGAATTGTTCAAAAACTGATTTATTTAGGTACAAAACAAGATAACTGTCTTTATAAGCAACTTAAATGATTAATTCAGGAAGGAGCTCTCCAGTACTATGTGTTGCTGAGAAAATCGCAATGGTTCTGCTTTGGCTTTGTTTGTGATTGTTTTAATTGGCGGGACAAAACTAGACAAAATAACTGGTAAAATTGTGTCTGGTAACTGGCAATATTATGTCTGAAATGTAAGTTACTCAATATTAACTTCTTTCTTGTGTCCCAGATGATGTACAATAAATACACTATGCACTCATACTATGTATTATATACCCTACTAGTTTATGAGTTTAGAAAAGATTATTTTGTCAACCAGCATTGGAGCCTGATAGCCCTTCCCCTACGTAATTAATGCTGCGACCATTGAATGCTCAAAGTGTCCATCATTCCACACTTTAATTTTCTTGTTAAGCAAGTGTATCTTCTGGGTTTTTGAAGTGCACGTTTACTTGTTGGAAATTTCGGTGTGAACACACTGCTTTCACTATTTATACTACAAAATGGAAGAGTGCATAAGTACAGTATGTGAATTGGGATGCACCTCTTGTTTATTGAAATGCTGTATAAATGAAATGTCACACTCATTATTGGGCTAAATATTAGCATGGCTGTGATATATTTAGAGCAAGCAACAGCACTTTTGCTCATGTGCTTGTTTCTTAATTGTACATTTTGGTTCTTTGTTGATCTCCTTAAGCAAAACCTGTCAAGTATCACCAGTTTACGATACTTTGGTGCCTGATTCAAATCTTTTCCTGATAGGCAAATAAAACCCATAACAGATTTTTGTGCTACAAACACATTTACGCACCGTTTTTTTTTTTTTTTTTTTTTTACTGTGCATTAAGCAGATGTTGTTTTTTTTCCTGGAAATATTTTCTTATATGCATACTTATATGCAGTTATTAATAACATGCTAATCTCAACTACAAGCACTTAACAACAGAATAAATTAAACTGTGCAGATACATTACTAGCATTATGTGCTTCACTAGTGATTCAAAAGCCGCACTTGCTTTTCCTTCGAGATTCAAAACCCCATATCTAGGACTTGCCGTATATCTGTTTTGGCACCGATAAATCCAGTCTACCATGTCACCTGGAACATTTGGTTCAAATGGTGGAGCAGTTTCTCTTTGATTTCGTGCCACCACATAAGTAGCCTGATCTCATGCCTGCTACTGCACCAGACGCTTGTGTTTAGAAATGGGAACTGCTAGCTCGTGTTTTTGCCCTCCCTGCTGTTGAATATTCATGGATGAAATCCCAGCTGGTTGATGAGGCATCCTGGACCAGAGGAGGATGTGGGGGAGAGAGAGAGAGATGAGCTACCTGCTTTCTGATGCATAGGTTATTCTTGGAGATGTTCACCCCTAATCATTTAATTTGCATTGACAATTTCCTGCTCTGTTCAGGAGGCATAAAAGAGGATTATATCACTCATATCCACTCTCCTTGTATCCGCATCTCTCTCTCTCTCTCGTTCCCTCTCTCCTCCGTGCACTTCTGTAGGACATGCTGAAGGCCATTATTTTGCACAACCCATGCATCTGTGATGAGCCTCTGCTCTCTGTGATGCTGGAACATGCTGCATGAGCTTGAAGCTCTCATTTATCGTTGTCATCATATGGGTTTTTATATGTATGGGTGTTAAAAGAGCACAAGCCAGTAAATCCCATGTTCAGTCTGTTTTATTGGAGGTTAAGCTCCTGTAATGTTGTATTGCGAAACAAACATGGCGAATTCAAGCAAATGAAGGCAAAGGCACAGAACAACAGCCAATGTCACATGGCCACAGGGTTTTGTGTGACACTTGTGTGAACAAATGGCCAATGCATCAAGCTGACATTTCTCTTTGTCAGAGCAATGTGCACAACTGTTCGAAGATTAAAAAAAGCTTGAGTTTTCTTAGTCTCAGCATTCATTTTAGATGTACGCAGTGCTGGGCGAACTCAATAGGGGTTACCAATTAATACAGCAGAAAGTTCAGAATGTTGAGAGAAGGCCCTGCAGGACCATCATGCACCTATTTTCTGAAAGGGCTCCAGTGTTGTACTGGCTCACTTGTGCCCAAGGCGAAATAAGACGTGACCAAGGAAAGAAACACTTTTTAACAAGAAGTTTTATTTTATGTATGAAATGTTTTTGTGTAGTGGTACAGTTTTTGTTTTGCACGAGTTGAACTGGGTTCAAATCCCGACCTAATGTTCACATTACCAAATGTGAATGTTTCTGCATTGTTTGCACTATCAACATTTTTCACAATGTCTTTACATCATTGTAACTACAGTAATACACTGTTTTTAAGAGAAGTCTCTTTTGCTAAACCAAGGCTGCAACAATTTGATAAAAAATACAGTAAAAACAGTATAATATTATGAACTATTATCACAATTTTCTATTTTAACATTTTAATAAATGCTCTAGAAACATTTCTTGTTATTATCAATGTTGAAAACAGTTGTGCCGCTTAATATTTTAGTGGAAACCATGATAAATATTATCTGGATTCTTTGATGAATAGAAAGTTATAACGAACTGCATTTATTTTAAATAGAAATCTTGTCTTTCTTGTCACTTTTGATCAATTAAATGCATCTTTACTGAATAAAAGTATTAATTGCTTTAAAGAAAAAAAAACTTTTGAATGGTAGTCTACCGTTTTATTACATAAAAACAAGGGCTGTCAAGAGATTCAAATAATTTTATTAATTTCTGATTAATTTACCATTTTCATAGAAGTTAATGTGTTAACACATACAGTTCCTTTTTAAGATAAGACAAAATGGGTAAAATGCAGGATGGACATTCATCAAAATGATTTGATGAATTAATTATGTTAAAAAATTCAGGATTTGCAGATGATTCATTTCACTTTTTGCAAAACAATTGGTGTTAAAGAGCCATAATACATAATTTCTTTAATAATGTCTTTATTCCAAGCTAAACTGCAACTGAACTTGTTAGTTTAACACCGACTATACAGGTGCTGGTCATATAATTAGAATATCATCAAAAAGTTGATTTATTTTACTAATTCCATTCAAAAAGTGAAACTTGTATATTATATTCATTCATTACACACAGACTGATATATTTCAAATGTTTATTTCTTTTAATTTTGATGATTATAACTGACAACTAAGGAAAATCCCAAATTCTGTATCTCAGAAAATTAGAATATTGTGAAAAGGTTCAACTTTGAAGACACCTGGTGCCACACTCTAATCAGCTAATTAACTCAAAACACCTGCAAAGGCCTTTAAATGGTCTCTCAGTCTAGTTCTGTAGGCTACACAATCATGGGGAAGACTGCTGACTTGACAGTTGTCCAAAAGACGACCATTGACACCTTGCACAAGGAGGGCAAGACACAAAAGGTCATTGCAAAAGAGGCTGGCTGTTCACAGAGCTCTGTGTCCAAGCACATTAATAGAGAGGCGAAGGGAAGGAAAAGATGTGGTAGAAAAAAGTGTACAAGCAATAGGGATAACCGCACCCTGGAGAGGATTGTGAAACAAAACCCATTCAAAAATGTGGGGGAGATTCACAAAGAGTGGACTGCAGCTGGAGTCAGTGCTTCAAGAACCACTACGCTCAGACGTATGCAAGACATGGGTTTCAGCTGTCGTGTCAAGCCACTCTTGAACAACAGACAGCGTCAGAAGCGTCTCGCCTGGGCTAAAGACAAAAAGGACTGGACTGCTGCTGAGTGGTCCAAAGTTATGTTCTCTGATGAAAGTAAATTTTGCATTTCCTTTGGAAATCAAGGTCCCAGAGTCTGGAGGAAGAGAGGAGAGGCACACAATCCACATTGCTTGAGGTCCAGTGTAAAGTTTCCACGGTCAGTGATGGTTTGGGGTGCCATGTCATCTGCTGGTGTTGGTCCACTGTGTTTTCTGAGGTCCAAGCTCAACGTAGCCGTATACCAGGAAGTTTTAGAGCACTTCTTGCTTCCTGCTGCTGACCAACTTTATGGAGATGCAGATTTCATTTTCCAACAGGACTTGGCACCTGTACACAGTGCCAAAGCTACCATTACCTGGTTTAAGGACCATGGTATCCCTGTTCTTAATTGGCCAGCAAACTCGCCTGACCTTAACCCCATAGAAAATCTATGGGGTATTGTGAAGAGGAAGATGCGATATGCCAGACCCAACAATGCAGAAGAGCTGAAGGCCACTATCAGAGCAACCTGGGCTCTAATAACACCTGAGCAGTGCCACAGACTGATCGACTCCATGCCACGCCACATTGCTGCAGTAATTCAGGCAAAAGGAGCCCCAACTAAGTAATGAGTGCTGTACATGCTCATACTTTTCATGTTCATACTTTTCAGTTGGCCAAGATTTCTAAAAATACTTTCTTTGTATTGGTCATTAGTAATATTCTAATTTTCTGAGATACTAAATTTGGGATTTTCCTTAGTTGTCAGTTATAATCATCAAAATGAAAAGAAATAAACATTTGAAATATATCAGTCTGTGTGTAATGAATGAATATAATATACAAGTTTCACTTTTTGAATGTAATTAGTGAAATAAATCAACTTTTTGATGATATTCTAATTATATGACCAGCACCTGTATGTAAAAAGTGTGACAATATTTGTCAAAGATAAAAATCTTTTTTTGGAAGCTGCATTCAAAATTCAGTTGGCTCAAAAATCCAAGTTGGTTTGCTTCAGGGTGCCTGAGCTGTGGGGATGGTGGTCTAGTGGTTGATGGGTTAGTAAGTACTCCCCACTGGTTGATAGCGGCACACTGCTGGGGAGTCAAATATTAAGTATTCATGTGCTGAGATTTAGTATGAGCATGGGTTCTTTGTCGTGACAATGCTGAACACCAGGAACCAACTTCAATTACACAACTATTCACACCCCAGAGGTCTCCTGCTTGGTCTTTTGTAGCTCAAACCTACATGATAGTGTATATATATACACAGGCAAACACATATATCAAGAATTAGTGGTGGTTAGTGTTCACTTTAAGAAGAATTGAGTATAATCACTGTAACCCAGTGAATGTGTAAATTTAATTTCTTCGGATGTCCAAGGCTGTTATTTGTTGCATACTGATGTACCTTGAGACTAGGTTAATTCAGAATTGTGGTATTCATCCAACCCTGAATCTAATGGATCAAAGGTTTGCACTTTTAAAGCATGTGTACATTTCCTTTATAGAGCATAGTGAACTCACTCTGAGAAATTTTGGCTGCAGGAGCCTCTGGGTTCCTTTGGCCTCTCCGCTAAGTGGCAGCTGATCCATCCAGTGCTTTCTTTCTCCATCTTAGGCTGATTTAAGAGCCATGTGTTTATGATGCTCCTGCTTTTTCTCTCCACCTTCACTCAAGCATTGATTCCCAGAGGAGTCAAATTTATTCCTAAGCCTTAAGCAGAGTAAACTCCATGGACCCATTAGCATTGGCTCTAGATTTTTCCCTCTTAATAAGCTGGGGATAAAATAAGTGCTGGTGACAGGCCTTATCCCTGACCTGCAGACATCAGCAAATTTTCCTTACCGCCACCTTTTCTTGCACTTCTCGCTATAACCCTCCAAGGTGTTTCTACCGACTTGGTCATTCAAAATTTCTCTGTCGAGAGATGAGCTTTTTGGATGGAGTGGCCTGTCTGACAGAAAGAAGCATCTGTGGAACTGTGGAAAATGTTTACTGTTTTATTCTGCTTTCTAAAACTATTTTGATTCATTTTTAATAATTTCTTTTGGTTTTAGTAAAGTGACAATATAAAAACTAATTACCTTAATAATATAATTCTCCAGGATTCAGACACAAGACCTTTTTACCACTTAACCACAATAATGTTTTTGTTTGTTTGTTTTTTAGCTTTTTGTTTATTTAATTGTGCTGTCTTAGCAATGTACTGTAAAAACAGCTATTTTAGATAAAATAGAGTTTCTTTTCATTTCATGAACTTAAAGCATTTGTTGTCTGCAAATAATATATTTGTTCTTTTTTACTTTGATTCTGCAAGTGTTTTTTAGCTTGGCGAGAAACAGACAGGCCTTGATGCAAAACAGTTTTTTCTTTCTCGTTTTCATATATTTTTTCATTGCTTGTCAGCTTTCAGCAGATAGAGAGATGAGCTCTCCTAATGGTTTTGCTTTGTGTCTGTCTCCTTTGAACCTCTGATGGAGAACGTTCCTCTTTTTTTACTCATTTTACACCAGTAATGGTTTGTAAACGCATTCACAATATCCTCTATCATCACTTCAGTGCGCCAGACGTTTGACCTGCCGGTCTAAACAGCAGACTATGTGTTTTTTAATGATCTCTAAATATACATATACATACAGCATAATAGCAGTGAGACACTTTTCCATTATTTTTAGAGGAATTATTAAGTTTATTCGTTTATTTAGCTTCACTGAGACAGGCTTACCTTATCAAACAAATCCCGGTAGTTTACTTTTTGTTTAAATTACTTATCTAACACACCCCAAACAGAGAATATTTGTGATAATGGCCAGAGGGAATGAGGGATCTAGCACTTTTGGATCTGCAACTTATAGCCAACACAAGCCATGGAAATCTTAACATCTGTCTAAATTGTTTGGTCAAGATTACAGGATTGTATATGAATTATCAATTAAGACACAACAAATTTCTCAGTCTTGGTTTTGGCCTTGAAATGTGGCTTTGAATTTGCACTAATAAGCTAATGTGTTTTTCAGGTAAAGCCTATCCACCTGAGTTCTACTATGACACCTACAGCGCTCTGTGGCAGAACAAACCTCGTGTCTACGGCTTCAAACTCCAGTGGACTCAAATGAATCCCAATGCGGTCGACCGTATCATGGCTTATCGACTTGGTATCAAGCAGGTGAGTGTGTCTGAACACTTACTTAAAGATGATGTCAAGTTGTTGCCTGGAAATAAGATTTTATCAGTGGTATGTTTTAGAATTCATACCAGATGTATGATAAATATGTGGGAAATGTATAAGGGTCAATAAATGTCCACAGTAAAAAAAAAAAATTGTTCATTTTATCAGTCAGTGTATGTATGAATTGCATTTTTAAGGTCTTTAGTTATATTTCTTCAATACATTAATAGATACGACAAAAAAAGGCCATCATGTCATTTTTAAATACAAGTTTTTAATATTCTGTTACCCAGAATGCTTAGTTCTATTTTTAAAAGCCACAGTCAATGCAAATTAAATGCACCTTCTCGTCTGTGAAAAAAATGTGAGAGAAAGGCTGTGCTCATGGCAATATATATGCTCATGGCAATTGACTTTTCAAATCTCTATTGTCTTTATGTAGCATCCATGCTAATGGTGCATTTGGCATGTGTGTAGAATGTTGTGCACAATTGCTTATGAAGGCAGTGCTAAATTAATACGGAATTTGAACAAGTTTAGTTGTCAACATCCTACCCATATAGGATAAGTCAAGGAACATTATTAAGATTCATGGGACACATTTATGGTTACTGTTGACGTAGTTCATGTCAGTGTAACAGATACGTTCTGTTTATTGAGTAGGGCTAATATTTGTCCAAGAGCTTAAGCACTCTCCGATGCGCTGTACTGTTCTGCCTCGATGCGTGTGGCCATGCAGAGCAGTGTGGTTGTCAATTACGAGTCATCATCACACTGTTCTGTCACCCTCTCCTTCACACTTCCTCTGCTCAGCTGGAATGGCAGCGTCCACGGCCATTTATAATGACATCATGTGGGGTGATTTATTCCTTGTCAGATTCGCCTTTGCTAGTGGCTGCCTACTGGTGCTCAAAGTCAATGCAAAGTACACGTAGCATGTTTTGCCATGCCATATTGTTGTTTTCGCCGTATCCTTTCCTTCCGTTTCGTTTTGTTTCCATCTCCCTTTCATTCTCTCAGGCTTTTAGCAGATTCCATCAAGGTCTCTGCTTTGCTTGTGTTTTGGGATTGCATTATTAGTAATGTTTACTAGTCTTAGCACTCTGCTTTTTATGCTCAAGGGATTGTTGAGCTTGAGATGAATTTTGTGTTTGCACATGATCAATATTGTTTTCAGGCAGTTGATGCAAGAGATGCCCATATAACACCAAACAAATGATGAACCTTCAGTCATCATTTACTCATTCTAATGTTGTTGCCAACCAGTATACTGTTTTGTGTTTGTTTGTTTGTTTGTTTGTTTGTTCGTTTGTTTTCCAGGAACACAAAAATTGCAATGTTTGAAGAATTGTTATGCAGCTCTTGTAGACAATAAAACACAATCAAAAAATTCCATACAACTCATGCATTATATTCTTTGGGTTTAGAATGATATAAATAAGAAAATAAGGAAATCATTTTGATTTTTGGTTGAACTATACTCTCTAAAATTGAACAATTTCAAAAGTTTGGGGTTGGTAAGATTTTTTTTTTTTTTTTAATTTGTAAGACGTCTCTTACCAAGACTGCATTTATTTGATCAATACAGTAGTATTGTGAATATAAATGTATTCCTGTGATGACAAAGCTGAATTTTTAGGAGCCCTTACTCAAGTCTTTAGTCTGGAGTAATAACTGCTGAAAATTCAGCTTTGCATCACAGAAATAAATTATATTTTAATGTATATTAAAATAGAAAACCATTATTTTAAATTGTAATAATATTTCACAATATTACAGTTTTTTCTGTATTATTGATCAAATGTGCATGTTATGGAGGAATGCACAGTGCATGCAGGGGGTGTGGCCTCAGTAGCCCTGCAGGAAGTAGTGTGCGGTGTGAATGTGATTGAGGAATGTGCAGGGTAAAAATTCAGCTGAAATTGCATTAAATCTGTTTGTTTTAACCAAGATTATGCTGCAAGATGGGTTTTTTTCCCAACTACATTTAAGTTCCCTGTTATAGGCATAACCTGCAAATTCCCTGTTTATTCTCATTAATTCACATTAATTCCCATATATTCCCGTTTATTCCCATGGAAAGTTTCCAGCCTTGAAAATTCCCGGAATTTTGCAACCCTAGTCCCCAGAGATGTTGCTGCTGGGATGCGTGCATTTCATTTCACGCACGCGCATATGAACGTATGTTCACACAGGATATGGTTGTCTTTTCCGAGCTGCAGTTTATAAACACCGTTGCCCTTTGCCATTTATTAAACATAATAAATAGCTGTATTTCACTATCACTTTTGTAAGGCACAAAGTCACAGAACACAGCCCTGGCAAGTAAGCACACAGGCACAGACAGACCAAGAGATGCACTTGCTCGCTAGGTCAGCAAGACAGACAGACTAGAGAGAGATGCACATCAACTTAACTTTACTGTTATTTGCTGACATCAAACTTGGAGAGGAGAGAACACTAGTTTACCCGATTGCTGTTCCTGCAATTCACTCTCATGGTGTTTTTTCTCTATCTCTCTTTTCTCTTTTCGTGAACAGAAGGATAGTTCCGCTTCATATTCTCATCAGAAGTTGTAAACATTGACACGCGCTTTGACACGAGGGGGAGGCGGGGTCTTGCGTGATTTGCGGGGCCCTATGCAACTTGCATAGTGAGCGTATAGGTTTTTGAACAATGTTTGAACAATGTAAGGCTGATCACCGTTACTGACAATCGTCATTTTGGCTGCGTGAGATTCTCCAGCTTTGTTGAGCAATCGAACCACGAGTTGTTAAAGCTCCACCCTCTTCTGGAAAGGGGGCTGGGAGCAGCAGCTCATTTGCATTTAAAGGGACACACACAAAAACAGCGTGTTTTTGTTCACACCCAAATAGGGGCAAATTTGACAAGTTATAATAAACGATCTGTGGGGTATTTTGAGCTAAAACTTCACAGACACATTCTGGGGACACCAGAGACTTATATTACATCTTGTGAAAGAGGCACAATAGGATCCCCTTTAAATCATTTTTGTTTGCCTCTTCTGGAAAGGGGGCTGGGAGCAGCAGCTCATTTGCATTTAAAGGGACACACACAAAAACAGCGTGTTTTTTGCTCACACTTAAATAGGGGAAATTTGACAAGTTATAATAAAATATCTGTGGGGTATTTCGTGCTGAAACTTCACAGACACATTCTGGGGACACCAGAGACTTATATTACATCTTGTGAAAAGGGGCATTTTTCTCTTCACTAGCTAATTTTAAAGGGTCCTACAGTGTGACAGATTACTTTTTAAAAGTACAAATCTCTCAATTTATATGAGGTCATAAAGGCTACATACTGTATATAATAATTATAAAATGAATCTACAAAATGGTGTTTAAAGTGGTTGTAGATGCATTTTAGCATGTCGCACCACAGCATGCCACCCCATCTACATGTGTCCTCTGGAGTGTAATGATCTAGTGGATGGACTGAAGAATCAGAAAATAATAAAAATCCATGCCTCCCATAATGGCCCATGTAATGTAGCTGTTGATTTCCTTCATTAGATTTGCTAATAAATAATTTAATGCATGTAGCAAAAACTTTTTTCAAAAGATGAACATCACAGGCTTGAAAAGAAAAGATTCTATCCATTTGAGTTCAGATGATCTTTATATCCCAGCATCTGTCACATTTCATATTTAACTTTATCAGCAGAAAGCATTTAATTCATTAACTCTAAAAGAGAAATAAATGCATGCGTGTCATTTGCACTATAGAGAGGACACCTTGTACTATCCTTGATGACTTCCCAACTGAAAGCACACCTGGCACTGCAAAGAGAAAGAGAGAGAGTCAAAAACAAGAGAAGGGGCAGAAAACTAATTAACAGCTGTGTCCGGTGGGATGAAGCTGCTGTAATAAGATAAGCTTTACAGGAGAAATCAAGGATGGGACCCCAGCGAACAGAGGTTAGCTGTGTGAAGCGATTGCGGGGGCATCCGTTCTGTGCTTTTGTGTGTGTCTGTGCGCACATGTGGGTGTGGAGCTGTGTGCTTGTGCCTGCAGTGGGTGGTGATTGACTCATCTGTTCTGATCATGATGGAGGAGTTTGGCCTCTTCGTTAATTTCTTATATTCTCCCTCTACACGGCCTCTGCGCATCCTTTTTTGTTCAACAACTGTTGTTCTGCAGTTTATTTGTTCTGTTTAACATGCCGCTTTTCCCCTACGTGCTCATCCATCATGTTGTCTCGCCTGGTCACCTGTCGACGTGAGCCCCTCGCAACGCTCTGTGGGCTCTTTGCCCGCTTTGGCTAGTGACATTTCCAGGACGCAACGGGCATGGGAAGTCTTAGCCTGACAATCCTAAATGAGAGGGCTTGGAGTGCGTGCAAGCTAATGGAGACACTGCCAGCCAAGCATATTAGGCAGCGCTTCAGTGCCTAACCCTGGGACGGGCAATTTCACTGCGGGGGTCTGGCGTGTTTATAGATCCCCTAGGAATGAGATTGCTTACCCTTGCTTTTTATAGCCTTCATGTACTATATTAACACTCTTTGAGGATGTGAACATGCACATAAATTTGATGATTTTGAATATCTTTATGTAATTTCTAGTAAAAAAAAAAATGTTGAGTAGTGTCACCTCTGACAAGGATTCTTCAATATATGTTGTTTAACACAAGGCCTGATGTATAACAAGCTTTCAGACTGATTGCTTGTTATTTCCTTTTGTTCAGTTCACAATCCTAGTGGAGAAACATGTATTCCCAAGGAAGAGATTCAAAAAGAATCAAAGCAGTGGTTCTGTTTAAACCTGGTATAAAATGTTCCATTACGGGTGATTCGATCACAAAGGGTAGTAAAATACATCATCTGTGATCACGATGTGGCAGCCTCCCCCAGTTTCTCTTGAAGCCAATACTGAAGTGACATAAACTGCAATTCATTGACTGGCTGCTAGGGACAGGCTCCAAAAGAGAGCAGAATCTCATTGAGCCCCATGTTAAAATGCCCAAATTTACAGCTGAAAAAAAGCATATTTACAGCCTGGACCAAATTGTAGTTTTGGTCTATATAGCTAATTTTGCCCTTCATGACAACTCTGAGGGGGGTGAATTTTTTTATAACTCATCTGTTTAAATTATGTTAAGCCTTAAAGTTCTGCATAATTAAGGGCGTGGCCACTTGAGTGACAGGTAGATTGTTGCTGCTGTCTGTGAACCGTCACTTTACCTCAGCTAATTCCAGCCGCTGAATTTCTGAATCTCTGCCGTGTTTGTGCTTTTTTCGGGATTATTTCATACAATTATCAAATAATATGGCTTGCTGTGCGGTTTATGGTCGAGACAGATGTGCGTCTGTGTACATGTGCACACATGCAGAAGATAAACAGAACACACGTTGTTGGATCATCTTGGCATTGGCTAAAATTTTGTTCGTCAGATTTACTACAGTGACAATGCCTGGAGAATATGCCTCTCAAGACACCACAAAATCCAACAGCATTGCTTGGATATTATAAATAAAACTGCTGCACTATTTTGAAAAATTATACTTTGGACGTGGGCTCATTTGTTTGTGAGAGTCTAATATATACGATCGTATACAGATTTACAACATAAACACTGCTCAGATTGCATAATTTCTTGAAGAACGATGATGGAGAGCAGATCATTCAGAAGAAATTGACAATATATCAATATTTCATGGATTTAACGCTTTTGTGGACAAAAAGTGCTGTTGTTTGTTTTTCAATGGACGCTCATGGACATTTTACCCAAGTGCGACGGATTGGATTCATCTTGCGATCGCTATTTCATTACAAAGGTATGAAGTCCCGTTTTGATTTTGCGTGTTGTCATTTGCACACCCGACACAAATTACAATATTACTGTTGCTGGAGCATCTATATTGTAAAAAAAAGATGCTGTAGATTGACAGTAAAGCTTTAGAACTTTCAAATGATATAGCTTGTTATCTTTAAAATTTTAGATAGTGTCTAAGATATATAGCTCCTTAGCCTGATAACATGATCACGTCACGCTAGGCGGGCATGGTTTCAGCAACCAGGCACCTCAGTTCCAACCACGTCCCGCCTCTTTGCCCATTTTCAGTTATCCAGGAGTGACATGCTGTGACGCGCTGCCAAGATGGTACCGGCCACTTTTTGGCTTCAAAAATGCTCTTCAGAAATCTACGGGTGATGTCACGGACACTACGTCCATATTTTTTTTACAGTCTATGGTGATCACTTGTGAAGGTCTCTGATTTCATGACTCTGTCAGTATTGTATTGTAAGTATATCAGCCATAATTTTAATATCAGTGCATTCCTAATCGAGCCTGATATTAGTATAGTAGCATGTGTAAACAAGGTTATGGGTTTCTGTTGTTACTTTACTTAAGTTTTTTTTTTTTTTCTTCAATGTAACCGGGGCCCTGTTTACACCTGGTATTAAGATGCGTTTTGGTCAATCGAATCACAAGTGGACGATGCTAAATACAGATGTAAACAGGGTCTAAAATGTTTGGAGCTTGTCCACTTTCGACCACTCCCAAAGGTAGTCAAAAATGCATTCGACCAAATTGCTTTCATAGTGTAGAAGCTCACGTGGTCGAATGTGTTCGAACAGCAACAAAAGGCCATCTACTCTCCACCTAATGACTTCATGCGTAAACATTATAAGAAGCACACTAGCAAGACGGGATTTATACTTTGTCGGCTGAAGACCCAAGTTTGGTTTGAAGATGAAAAATGTACCAAGCACAATGTTCTCTAACCATTTCTGATTTCTAACACACACTCATAGCGTTCGGTGTGGTCTTGCAGCTGTCGGTGCAGAAACAAAAGCAGCTGCTCTGTGTGTTTTTCCG